>NC_089490.1:346151255-346459797 GCF_036850765.1 Saccopteryx bilineata | reverse complement strand
CATATAATTCTATTACCTTATGCCTGACTACTGAAGACTGACTGTGATAGACGGATGGACTGATCAGAGTCATTCCCCAGAGTCTTTTTATTGGAATCAGAAGGGTATATCCTTTATACTTTGTCTGATTAGGGCTATTAGGGTGCTTGCTAAGCAGTGCATGGTGTCTTGTCTGCTTTTTTTGGTTGGGAAGAAAGTGCTGATATGCAGGGGGCAACAGAGAGAAAATGTCCAGATGGTATCAGAGTCTGTGATCCAGATCATCCTGGAGCCTGGATCCAGCCCACCTCAGTCAGAAAGGGAAGCAAACTGGACCCTCTGGTGCTGCTGGGAGAGATGGTGAGGAAAATGGGGCTGAAGAGGCAGCAGAAGCCAAATCCCAAAGGGCCAGGAGAGGGAGCTTCGATGTTATCCTGAGGGCAGAGGGAAGGCATTGGAGGAGGGGCTTAATGAAGGAGAGACAGGGTAAGATTGGTGGTTTTTGAAAGATTGTTCTGGGTTGTTAAGCAAGACTTTCTGGGAAGGGTAAGGGGTTTAGGGGAGAGGCTGGTGGCATGCGAGCTGGTGAGAAGGCTGTTCTCATCCTTGGCCCAGACATCATGGGGTAAAGAGAGAGAGTAAACTTTAGAGTCTGACCCTGTAGGTCCCAGTAACAGCCCCAACTCTTGGTTGCTGTTTGACTTTGGGAAAGTTATGTGAGTTCTGTGCTCAGGATCAATAAACGTGGGACTAGAGAAAGACATCACATGTCATGTGGTCATTCAAATAGCCTTGAGCTGTGAGCCAGAGATCCAGGTCCCAATTCTCATTTTAGAAGGTCTGTGATGACTCCCTGTTCATAGATATACATCCCATCCACCCACTTCCAACCTCAACCAAATTCCCACAACACTTCTTATTAATCTTCCATAACTGACCCTGTGGGAAGAGAAGGCAGGCAGGGGGTGTCTTCCAGGGGTCAGGGAGAGAGGAAGGAGGGTGGCTGGGCTGCCCTGGAGATGTCATTGTGTCTGGTGGGGCCTCAGGCTTTGCCTCACGCCCAGGCCAGCCGTAAACCACAGGCCACGTCCTGTTTCTCAGAAACACTGCCATTTCCCAGAGCCCAGAGTTTGTGGGGGGACAGAGGGAGGTGGCTTCACAGATGCTGGAAGAAGAGGAGAAGAAAGCCCCCCAGGAAACCTGGAGGCCAGACTTGGCATCATAATAAGATGATCAAGTTTTGGGGCCAGGAAGCTACTTGGGAAAACAAAGTGGAACAGAAGCTCTGAGCCTAGGTCAGCCATGCCTGCCGCAGCCCAGGACCTGGCCCCTGGGGCTCTGAGACACATCAGGACTCAGAATCACAGACCTTAGCTGGAATCCAATGCCTCCATTTACAAGTGTGGGGTCTTGATTAGGTATTTAACTCTGCCTGAGCCTTAGTTTCCTCATCCTTTAACTCAGGGGTTCCCAAATTTTTTACACAGGGGGCCAGTTCACTGTCTCTCAGACCGTTGGAGAGCCGGACTATAAAAAAAACTATGAACAAATTCCTATGCACACTGCACATATCTTATTTTAAAGTAAAATACAGCCTGACCAGGCGGTGGCGCAGTGGATAGAGCATCGGACTGGGATGCGGAGGACCCAGGTTCGAGACCCCGAGGTCGCCAGCTTGAACGCAGGCTCATCTGGTTTGAGCAAAAGCTCACCAGCTTGGACCCAAGGTCGCTGGCTCGAGCAAGGGGACACTCGGTCTGCTGAAGGCCCACGGTCAAGGCACATATGAGAAAGCAATCAATGAACAACTAAGGTATCACAATGAGCAACGAAAAACTAATGATTGATGCTTCTCATCTCTCTCTGTTCCTGTCTGTCTGTCCCTGTCTGTCCCTCTCTCTGACTCTCTCTCTGTCTCTGTAAAAATTTAAAAAATTAAAAAAATTTAAAAAAAGTAAAAAACCCAAAAATATTGAACAAATACAATATTTAAAATAAAGAACAAGTAAATTTTTAAAAAAATAATGTTTATTTTATTAATTTTTTTAAATTTAAAAAAAAAACCAAAATGGGAACAAATACAATATTTAAAATAAAGAACAAGTAAAATTTTTTTAAAATAATGTTTATTTTATTAATTTTTTTTTTAATTACAGAGACAGAGAGCGAGTCAGAGAGAGGGATAGATAGGGACAGACAGACAGGAATGGAGAGAGATGAGAAGCATCAATCATTAGTTTTTCATTGCGTGTTGCAACACCTTAGTTGTTCATTGATTGCTTTCTTATATGTACCTGATTGCTTTCTCATATGTGCCTTGACCGTAGGCCTTCAGCAGACCAAGTAACCCCTTGCTGGAGCCAGTGACCTTGGATTCAAGCTGGTGGGCTTTTGCTCAAACCAGATGAGCCCGCGTTCAAGCTGGCGACCTCGGGGTCTCGAACCTGGGTCCTCTGCATCCCAGTCTGACGCTCTATCCACTGCGCCACCACCTGGTCAGGCAACAAGTAAATTTAAATAAACAGCCCTGGCCGGTTGGCTCAGCGGTAGAGCGTCGGCCTAGCATGTGGAGGACCCAGGTTCAATTCCCGGCCAGGGCACACAGGAGAAGCGCCCATTTGCTTCTCCACCCCTCTGCCGCGCTTTCCTCTCTGTCTCTCTCTTCCCCTCCCGCAGCCAAGGCTCCATTGGAGCAAAGATGGCCCGGGCGCTGGGGATGGCTCTGTGGCCTCTGCCTCAGTCGCTAGAGTGGCTCTGGTGGCAACATGGCGACGCCCAGGATGGGCAGAGCATCGCCCCCTGGTGGGCAGAGCGTCACCCCTGGTGGGCGTGCCGGGTGGATCCCGGTCGGGCGCATGCGGGAGTCTGTCTGACTGTCTCTCCCTGTTTCCAGCTTCAGAAAAATGAAGAAAAAAAAATTTAAATAAACAAACTGACCAGTATTTCAATGGGAACTATGCTCCTCTCACTGACCACCAATGAAAGAGGTGCCCCTTCCGGAAGTGCGGCGGGGGCCAGATAAATGGCCTCAGGGGGCCGCATGTGGCCCGCAGGCCGTAGTTTGAGGACCCCTGCCTTAATGCAACAATCCCCACCTCACAGGGTTGTCCTAGGGATTAAATGAGACAAGGGGCTTTAATATGTTTTGTTAGCTAATGGCCTGGCATATGGGAGAGGATGTGACTACTTCCCCCAGAGCCTGGGCTGTGCGAGCCTGGTCACCAAGCAGGACAGTGGATCCCACAGGACACCCTGCTGGAGTCTCAGGGAGCCTCAGGAGTGGAGAGCTGGGCAGCCCTGGGAGACTCTTTCCTTCTCCCTCCTCACACTCCTGGGGAGACACGCAGCCAGTTAGTGGCTGAGAGAGAATGGATTTTAACTTGTCCCTTCACTTCCTCCATCTTCACTCACTCCTTTTGCTCTATTTTCCCTTCTCTGTGAGGCTGCTTCATCCTCAGGACTTACTTTCTTCTCCTCTAGCTAAAAATCGCTCTCCTCTCATCCCATATCCACTGCCAGCTGCTGTCCTGCCCCTCTCTCTCCTTTACCACTAGTTCTTCAAAGACTTGTCTGTTTCCTTTCCTCCCGGACATCTCGACACCCCCAGCTCTCCTGACATAGTCCACGGCCACAGGCACCAGAAGCCCCCTGTCCCACGGAGGGCCCTTCCAGGCCTCATCTCACTGGTCTCTCGGCCACCGTGCTCTCCTGGCTTCTCTCTGGCCCCTGTGGTGGCTCCTCTGCTGGGTGATGTCCTGGTGCCCCTTCTCTTTCTACTCTACAACCTCTCCCTGCCCAGTGTCTGCCATCTCCTGGCATTAGTTACCACTTGCAGGCCAACAGCTCCCAAATCCCCATCTCTGGCCCAGCCTTTTTTTCCAGACCCATAACATAATGTACCCAAAGGGCATCTCTTGAGACGCGCTGGGAGCTCAGCTGGAACTGGTGGGTCCTCCCCAGTCTCCGCATGAGACATCAGCTATACACCAGACTCTGCCCTTTCCTTCAGCCCAGGTCCAGACTGCCATCAGCTCTGCCTTCCCTTCCATCTCCATCTCCATCTCCATCACCTCTCCTGCTAGGCTGTTGTCATACCTCATGTAGATTCCCGCCCTAGCTTCAGACATGAGGTATGACAACAGCCTAGCAGGAGAGGTGATGGAGATCAAGATGTTGTCATACTTCATGTAGATTCCCACCCTAGAGTCACTACCTCACTCTACCACACCGTTCTTCCCAGCAGGCAGAGCTAGCTTTCTAACTGCAAATCTGACCCTTCCAGGGCTCTGTGCTGCCCTCGAGATGAAGCTACAGCTTCTTGGCCGGGAAGCAGCCTCTCCTTTGCTCCTTGCTTCAAGCTTTCTTATCCAACAATACCAAGCTGTTTGAGTCAATTTATAACATGCTATTTTTATCTTCCATACATCTGTCTCTTCCTGTGCCATTACCCACTCCCTTCTGTCCCTCTACCTTCTCTTCTAACTCCTACTCATCTTCATAGCCTGCTGAGAGGTCCTCATCTGAGCAGGGCCGTCCTCCCCACTGCCCTGCTGGCACAGCGGTTAGCTCTTCTCTCAGCCTCCAATTAAGACTTCGGCTCCCTATAGAGAGGCAGGGTCATATTGGTTCCTTACAGTGTGTCAGTGGTTTAGCATAAGGCATACCCCAGACTAACTCGGAGAGTGTTTTATGAATGAATACACGGAAGGGGAAGACTACTCAGAGAGGTATAAAACCATGGGGAGCCTCTTAGAGATTCCCACGGCAAGCCTTGTGTTTACACACTCAAAAAAGTCTGAACCAAAGTGAGGAGGTACTGATGTACTAAATGTGCCTCCCCTGGTGAAAGAGGTTTGGGAAGAACACCATAAGCTTTGGATAAGCTCATCAGAGAAATCAGGAAGGCATTTGTCCTACAACACCAGGAAAAGTGTCCAGGGAAATCCAGTCCTGTCCTGAGGCCCCAGAGCTGCCTTTTGATGACAGAACCCTGCCTCCAACCTCATCCTCCAGCAGAGGAGAGGGGCCACTGTGCAGGGGGCAGAGGTGGGATGGGTGTGGCAGGGCAGGGCAGGCTTCACTGAGACAAAGACATCGAGCTAGGCTGGAGGATGGCCAGAGTTCACCATGTGAATGACTATGTTTTAAATGCAGGATGCTCTGACCTGTGGTGGCGCAGTGGATAAAGCGTCAACCTGGAAATGCTGAGGTCGCCGGTTCGAAACCCTGCGCTTGCCTGGTCAAGGCACATATGGGAGTTGATGCTTCCAGCTCCTCCCCCCTGTCTCTCTCTCTCCTCTCTCTCTGTCTCTCTCTCTCCCTCTCTCTCTCCTCTCTAAAATGAATAAATAAAATTAAAAAAAAAAAGTAATGTCTAAATGCAGGATGCTCAAAACACATCCTCAGAGTTTCAAGTGAACCCCACATGGCAAGCAAGCTGGTCTTCTCTACAAGAGGCAGGCAGAGACTGTGAAGAGGCTCTTCTGACTCAGAGAATGAGGGGAAGATTCTCAAACCCTAGAGTCTCAAACCAGGCCCCTGGAAACTGGCAGAGGGAGTTTGAGGAGGGTGACACTGGCCCTGCTCAGTGAGGGCAGCACTGGTAGGATATATACTTCCCAGACCTCAGACACCCAGGCACATGACTAGGCTCTGGAGACAATAGGTGGAGCCCTCTAAGTGGCTGGAAGTGGCAGAACTCCAGTCAACAGGGCACTTTACACTATCTCTCCATGGCTTCAGTCAGGCTGGGGGTGGGGTATGTGTGGCTATACTGGGGAGAGAACATGGTTCTGGTAGTCAGGAGACCAAAGTTCTAGTCCTGGTTTTACCACTCATCCCTGTGAGGCTGGGGTAAGACACTGGCTGATCCTGAGTCTCTGTTCTCTCCTCTAAAATGAGAGTAAGGGAGGTCCAAGATGTTGGCAGTATAAGAAGTCACTAAACTTGCCCCTTCCTATGAGCAAACTTAAATACACACACATATATAGGGAACAATTACTCTGGAGAGACAACTGAAGGCCAAATGAACAGCTTCTGACCAACAAGCAAGATAAAGAGACCAAACAGAGAAGGCTGGGAAGCTGCAGGAGCCGTCCAGGAGCTTCAGGAACTGTCTAGGTCAGAGGAGCCAGCTGGGAGCCCCACTTGGGTGATTTGGTCTGCCTGCAAGGCCACCACCTCTTGTTCACAACTACCAGGCCTGGAGCTTTTTGCCTCTGAGCAAAGGGAGGCAAAGCAGTGCCCCAGGCTCTGTAACCACATGCTCAGCTCCAACCAGGTTCCCAAACTACCTAGCATGTAGAGCCTACACAGAGGCAGCCTCTATATGGGACCACTTTTGGTACAACAAACAAGAGAGAGACTGTATAGAGAAGGCCGGGGAGCTGTGGGAACTCTCCAGAACCAAGGGACTTCTCTGGGCTCCAGGGGCAAGTGAGCACCATTGTTTGCATCCCCCTCCACCTCCATAGGGTGGGCAGGGGCTCCAGCCTACCTGCAGGATCTGTTCGTCTTGTTCTGGACACATTACCAGACTCTGTTTTGGCCCCAAACAGAGCAAAGCACAATCAACCAACAGAACATACGGCACACATGGCCTCCCCTTCTGGAATGGCTCCAGCTGGTAAGGCAGTGCCCTGGACGCCTTTAAGCACCTGCTTGGCTCCGACCAGCCAGCCAAAGCCACCGACACACACAGCCTGCATAGAGGCTGCTCTATATAAGGCAACTTTTTCAAGGCTGAGAGAGATAGCTATTTGTCTAATTCATATAAACAAACACAGAAAGTTAAACAAAATGCAAAGACAGAATAATATCCCTCAAATGAAAGAATAAGAAAAATCTCTAGAAAAAATCCTATAGAAATGGAGATAAATAATTTGCCTGATGAAAAATTCAAAGAAAACAGTCATAGGATGTTCACCCAACTAGAGGAACTTAGGGAGAACTTTCACGAAGAGTTAGAAAGTATAATAAAGAACCAAGGAAAACTGAAGAATACAATAACTAAAATGAAAAAAACACATTAGAAGCAATCAACAACAGATTAACTAACACAGAAGAATGGATCAGTGACCTGCAAACAGACTAAGGAAAATCAACCAATTAGAACAGCAATAAGAAAAAGAATCTTAAAATCCAAGGACAGTTTAAGGGAACACTGGGATAACATGGTGAGTTCAAACATTCACATAATAGGCATTCCAGAAGGAAAATAGAGAAAGAAACAGAAACTTTATTTAAAGAAATAATGGTTGAAAACTTTCATAACCTGGGTAAGGAGATGGACATTCAGGTCCAGGAAGCAGAGAGAGAGAGAGAGAGTTCCAAAGAAAATGGACCCAAAGAGACCCACACCAAGAAATAGTGTAATTAAAATGGCAAAATTAAAAATAAAGAGACAATCTTGGAGGAAGCAAGAGGAAAATATCGAATTACAGACAAAACACCATAACAATTTCAGCTGATTTCTCAACAGCAACATGTACAGGCCAGAAGGGACATCTTTAGAGTGCTGAAAGAAAGAAACCTATAACCTAGAGTTATTTATATAGCAAGGTTATTATTCAGCATTGAGAGAGAGAGAGAAATTTCCCAGATAACCAAAAACTAAAGGAGTTCATCATCACTAAACCAGCTTTATAAGAAATGTTAAAGGGTCTCCTTTAAGTAGAAAAGGAAAGGCCCTAACTAGAACCAAGAAAAATATAAGAAAGGTAAAAGTCTCACAGGTGAAGCTAAATATTTAATAAATACAGTGAATCAGACATTTAAAAAACTACTATGGGGCCTGGCCGGTTGGCTCAGCGGTAGAACGTCGGCCTGGCGTGCGGGGGACCGGAGTTCAATTCCCGGCCAGGGCACACAGGAGAAGCGCCCATTTGCTTCTCCACCCCCCCCCTCCTTCCTCTCTGTCTCTCTCTTCCCCTCCCGCAGCCGAGGCTCCATCGGAACAAAGATGGCCCGGGCACTGGGGATGGCTCCTTGGCCTCTGCCCCAGGCGCTAGAGTGGCTCTGGTCGCGGCAGAGCAACGCCCCCTGGTGGGCAGAGCGTCGCCCCTGGTGGGCGTGTCGGGTGGATCCCGGTCGGGCGCATGCGGGAGTCTGTCTGACTGTCTCTCCCCATTTCCAACTTCAGAAAAATACAAAAAAAAAAAAAAAAAAAACCAAAAAAACAACAAAACAAAAAAAACTACTATGAAGGTCAAAAGAAAAAAGTATCAAACTCAAACTATAATAATAGGAGATACACAAGCAAAAAGATCTACAACATGACAACAAAAACATAAAGCATGGAGGGGGAGTAAAAATGTAATCCTTATGGAATATATTTGAACTTAAATGCCTATCAGCTTAAAATAGACTATTCTACTATTCTAGAAAAACATACGTAAACCTCATGGTAACCATCAACCAAAAACCTAAAACAAGATATACAAAGAACGAAGAGAAAGTAACTCATATAAAACACTTTTAAAAAACAACAACAAAAAACAACCTCTCCCCCAGAAAACCACAAAAGATCAAGAAAAGAAGAAACAGGAGAACTATAAAAACAACCAAAAGTTAACAAAATGGCAATAAACACTTTAAATGTAAAGGGATTAAATGCCAACACAAACAGACTGAAACTGAAAGAATGGCAAAGATATTCCCTACAAATAGAAACAAAAAGAAAACTGGGGTAGCACTATTATCACATTTGTATACACCAATAATAAATCATCAGAAGGAGAAATTAAGAAAATAGTGCCATTTACAATTGCATCAAAAAGCATTAAATGCCTAGGAATAAATTTAAGCAAAAAAACAAACAAACAAAAAAACCTATACTCTGAAAACTATAGGACATTGAAAATAGAAATTAAAGAGGATACATATAAATGAAAGGATAGACCATGATCATGGATTGGAAGGATTAATATTATTAAAATGTCTTTACTACCTAAAGAATATAGAAATTCAATGCAATCCTTATTAAAATACCAATGACATTCTTCTCAGAATTCAAACATCTAATCCTAAAATTTATTTCTTTTTATTTTCTTAAAGATTTTATTTATTGATTTTAGAGAGAGAAAAAGAGAGAAAGGGAGGGGAAGAGTGGGAAGCATCAACTCATGGTTACTTCTCATATGTGCCTTGACTGAGCAAACCCAGGGTTTTGAACCAGTAACCTTAGCATTCCAGGTCGCTTTATCCACTGTGCCACTGCAGGTCAGGCTAATCCTAAAATTTATATGGAACCACAAATAACCCTGATAGCCAAAGAAACTTTGAGAAAGAACAAAATGGGATGTATCACATGCCCTAATATCAAACTACAGTACAAAGCTACTATAGTCAAAACAGTAGGGTACTCACATAAAAACAGAATCATAGGCCAATGGAATAGAGAGCCCAAAAATAAATCCTTGTTTATATGGTCAATTAATCTATGACAAAGGAGACAAGGATGCACAATGAGGTAAAGACAGCCTCTAAATAAGTGGTATTAGGAAAATTGAACAGATAGAAGCAAAAAAAAGTTAAATTGGACACTTCCTTACACAAAATACAAAAATAAACTCAAAATGGATTAAAGACTTAAATGTAAGACATAGGCAGTACACTCTTTGACACTGCTTTTAGCAGTATATTTTTGGACATGTCTACTTGGGCAAGGGAAACAGAAAACAAATAAACAAATGGGACTACATCAAACTAGAAAGTTTCTGCACAGCAAAGGAAACCACAACACAATGAAAAGACAACCTACTGAATAGGAGAAGATATTTTCAAATGCTACATCTAATAAAGGGTTAACATCCAAAATAAATTAGAAACTCATAAAACTTAACACCGCCTGACCAGGCGATGGCGTAGTGGATGGAGCATCGGACTGGGATGCCGAAGACCCAGGTTCGAGACTCTGAGGTCACCAGCTTGAGCGCGGACTCATCTGGTTTGAGCAAAGCTCACCAGCTTGGACCCAAGGTCACTGGCTTGAGCAAGGGGTTATTCAGTCTGCTGAAGGCCCACGGTCAAGGCACATATGAGAAAGCAATCAATGAACAACTAAGGTGTTGCAACGAAAAACTGATGATTGAGGCTTTTCATCTATCTCTGTCTCTGTAAAAAACAAAAACAAAAAAGCCCAAAAAACAACCAGAAAAACAAAAAACTTAACCAACCTCCCCTAAAAAACAATCCAATGTAAATTTGGGCAGTCCTGAACAGACATTTCTCCAAAGAGGACATACAGATGGCCAAAAAATATATGAAAAGATGCTCAAAATCACTAATTGTCAGAGAAATGCAGATTCAAATATAATGGGATACCACCTCACACCTGTCAGAATGCCTATTATCAATAAATCAACAAATTAGTGTTGGTGAGGATGTGGAGAAAAGGGAATGCTCATACACTGCTGGTGGGCATGCAGACTGGTGCAACCACTGTGGAAAACAGTATGGAGATTCCTCAAAAAATTAAAAACAGAGTTGTCATACCATCCAGCAATTCCACTTCTGGATATTTATCCAAAGAAAACAAAAATACAAATTTGAGAAGATATACTCATTGCAATTTTACTAGTAATAGGCAAATTATAGAAGCAACCTAAGTGTCCATCAATAGATGAATGAATAAAGAAGATGTGGTATGTATACAATGGATATTATTCAGCAATAAAAGACAATGGAATTTTGCCATTTGTGACAACATGAATGGACCTAGAGGGTATTATGCTAAGAAAAATAAATCAGACAGAGAAAGAGAGTTACCATATGAAATCACTTATATGTAGAATGTGAAAAAACAAAACAGAAACAGACCCAGATATAGGGATCAATCGAATGGTTGCCAAAGGGGAGAGGGTGAAAGATGGAATAAAAAGTAATTAGTTTTTAAAAATAAAATAAAATGGGTGTAATTCCTACACTTTTCACCTTAAGTGGAATCATGGGCTTTAATATGTCTTTGAAATTGTAAGGAACTGTACATGTGGACAGGATAAATTATTGATGTTGTCTTTATTTTATTTATTTATTTATTTATTTATTTGTATTTTTCCGAAGCTGGAAACGGGGAGAGACAGTCAGACTCCCACATGTGCCCGACCGGGATCCACCCGGCACGTCCACCAGGGGGCGACGCTCTGCCCACCAGGGGGCGATGCTCTGCCCCTCCGGGTCATCTCTCTGTTGTGATCAGAGCCACTCTAGCGCCTGGGGCAGAGGCCAAGGAGCCATCCCCAGCGCCTGGGCCATCTTTGCTCCAATGGAGCCTTGGCTGCGGGAGGGGAAGAGAGAGACAGAGAGGAAGGAGAGGGGGAGGGGTGGAGAAGCAGATGGGCGCTTCTCCTGTGTGCCCTGGCCGGGAATCGAACCCGGGACCCCTTGCACGCCAGGCTGACGCTCTACCACTGAACCAACCGGCCAGGGCTTGATGTTGTCTTTGATTGTAACTGTTAGGCCTTCATCTCAGACCAGGTTGCCAGGGTTGCCAACCTGACTGCCAAGTCTTGGATACCCTTTGAGGTGAGCATATTTGAGCTTAGAACATTGGTCACAGCAAAATGGGGGAGGAATGCCGGCCTGGAGCATGAGACCTGGCATTGGCTTCCAAATCGGCCACTGACCTGCTCCTTGGGTTCAGACATATTACTGCTCACCCTAAACTCCACTTCCTCATTGTAAAGTAAGGCTGACAATTATAGGGAGGGATCCCTGAAACATGTGCTGGGGAAGTGCTTTGAGGCTCCATTCACCACCTCCATTGGCTAACTAGAGTCAGTCCCCCTTCTTAGGCGAATACCAAAGAGCCGTGGAGGGGGCTGCCCGTAAAGGTTGGAGGTGCCTTAGCTGAGGGCCGGGGACAGAAGCAGTACAGAGCAGGAAAGAGGCCACAGGGGCAGACATGAGCCCGGGTAGGGAGGCTGGGGAAACTAGCCCTGGCTCCTATAACAACTCACCTGAGGACAGGGGCCAGTCTCTGCCCCTTCTGCATCTCAATTTCCAGCCCTGTAAAATGGGGATAACCAGGCCTGCCTTGTAGTCACTGTGAGAACATGAGAACAGTAGATACAAACAGTAGATACAAACAGTCCTGCAAGCAGGACTGAGGGATAATGCAACTTATTTATTAATATATAACAACAAAAACTATAAAGCTCATATCTTCAACGGTTTAGGTCTTTGTTATAAGGTCTTGGTCCCTTTGTCTGGACTGGCCATAACCTTCAGCTCCGGGGTCTGGGCTAGGAAGACGTTCCAGTGACCTGCATGGAGGAAAGCAGAAGAGTTGTCTGTGTGTGTGCGTGTGTGTATGCGTGTGCGTGTGTGTGCATATGTTTGTACAACAGAAGCAGAGTGGCTGGTATAAGAAAAATGGCGAGGGGAACTGTGTGGGCCAGGGTTTGGAACCCACAGGGAGGAATGAGGCAGGTGTCCCCATCATACCCCTATATCCAGATTAATTTTGGCACCTGACCCCACCTTCAACCAAGAACTGGGGGCTGAGCTGCTTTCCTGACACTTGTTGGTGACACTGCCATCTGTGGTTCCCCCCCCCAGCTGAAGCCCCACCTGGATCTAATCTGCCTCAGTGTCATACAGCAAATTAAGGGCATCAGAAAGAAGTCGTTAAGAGAGTTCCAGGGGAAATGTTCCAGTAGAGAGGGAAGAGGCAGCACAAGGGTGTGGGGCTCAGACCGCCCTCCTCTACAGCCCTGGGTCCCTCATTTCAAGACCAAATCCAGGCAAGGCTCTGCTTTATCCTCCCGCTCCTAAGCACCGGAGTTGAGAAATCTCTGGCGCAGACGCCCACTGGATTCCTGTGCTGGGAACTGACGTCTGTGGCTCACAGCCCCCCCTCCGGGCACCAGCAGGCTGAAACTCCCCAAGAGGCCCTGGCCTCCCGCCAGCTCTCTTCCCAGGCCCCAGTCTCAGCCCCAGGTCCCACCTTCGTGGGTGCCAGTGAGCAGCCGGAAGTTCTGCGCCTCTCTCTGGAAGTCTTGCTTCCTGACTTTCTTGATCTGAATCAAGTGGAAGATTCCTGAGGGCAGAGACAAAGGCATAAGCAGGAAAGGCAAGACAATGGATCAGGAAAACGGGGTGACTTAGACTTGGAATGGACCCTATCACTTCCCTCTCTTCTCTATTCTGATCAGACACCAAATCCTGTGGACTCAATTTCTTAAATATTTGGGATCTGTTTTCCTCTCCCCACTACTACTCTCCCCACTTAGGCCCCCTCATGTCTTGCTTGAGTCACTGCACTAGATTTCTGACCACTTTTCCTCCTCCTCTTAACCTATGATCCTAGTTACTGTCATTCAAAAATACACGTTTTCCTGTCATTCCCCTTCCCTGACCTCTCATCACCTCTCTGCTGGCCCTGCTCCTGTCACCATCACCATTCTGCTCTCACACCATTGGCTGTCCACAGTTCAGAAGGGAGGGTTGAAGGAGGGAGGGCGAGAGGGAGGACAGGAGGAAGGAAGGAAGGCTGCCAGGCATGTATGGACTGATCAAGCTTTTTTTCTGGGCACAGAATTAATAATAAAAATCAATAGTTATGCTTATTCAGACACCAAGACACTAAGTGTCAGAGTTGTAGGTCCCCTTTCAGCACTGTTCCCCAGCCCCCCGAGTGGCCTTGCCTGTGCTCCAGCCCAGACCAACTACTTGAAGGTCCCTGAGGGGCCAAGCCTTTACATATGCCACCCCACTGTTGGAACTTCTTCTCCTATTGCCACCAGGTAAACTACTCATCCTCCAAACCTTAGTTGAGAAGTCTTTCTTTACCACCACCACCACCCCCAAGAAGATATAACTTCCTTCTTCCTTGGATCCCAAGGAGGAAGTTATAACAACCCACAGCTCTTGGCTTCTGTTGGTGATTGCATCTATTTCTAATGTGCTATCATTGTGTCTATTCTTGCCTCCCCTACCAGACTAGGAACTCCTGGAGGGCTTTCCTCTCTCAGGGTCCCCTAAGCCAGGCCCACACACGTTAGGCACGTGGAATGAATGAATGAATGAATGAATGAATGAATGAATGAATCCCTGGATGGATGGATGGATGGATGGATGGATGGATGGATGGATGGATGAATAAATCCATGCATGCCTAGTCCATGCCAGACCAGGCCTGGAAAGGGAATGAGGTATTATTCTGGATCTCCTGATGTTTGCATTCCATGGGGAGCTGGCCACTAGCACCACACGGGGGGCTGAGGCCCTGTGCACATGGGCTATGAGGTCACACCAACTGTTACCACTAGGGTCAGTGGCCAGAAAGAATAGATGTGACAGCAAGGCCTCTGCTAGGCCAGCACCACCCTCAAGGAAACCAAGAACTGGCCTTGGTTATGGGAGCCTACCAAGGGCAATGCACAGCACAGATTTGAGATTCAGGCCCAGGAGGCCAGAAATGTCCTTGAGATCCCAAGCCCAGGTGCCAAGGGCCAGGATGTGGGAGAGACTCACTCCAAAGGCCAAGGCTATATCATGAGCACGAGATGGGGATAAGTCAATCACCTGTCTGGAGGTGGGTGGGGGTGTGTGCACTAGAGACCGGCAGCAAGGCCAAAGGGGGACTTCCTTCCTAGGTGGGGTAGGAATTAAGAACCCTAAGGCCCCTTCTATTCTGGAACTCCAGAATCTAAAAGGCCCTTAACCTTAAGCCCACTCTCTGTTCAGCTCTGGAGTCTGGGGCTCCCCCACTGTGGTGTGGCCTCACTTAGCCCAGGTTTCAACATCCACCTGCTCAGTTTGTCTCCAGCTCAAACTTCTACTCCCTCGCCCAGCCTCCGAGGCCTGCAGCTTCCACTCTTCTGCATGAGAGAACAGCGCAGATTTCCCACTGACAATCACACCGTCGGAGTGTTTGACTCCCACGGTCAGGGACAGGGAGGCAATGGCAGGTAGATGAGGCATTTAGGTTTGCTAGTGACAGGATAGTAGGGCCTGTCACTGTGGAGTTGAAAAGCCCCAACACACCCCACCCCACCGCGTTTCTTTTCTGCTGGGCCTGGTGGTAATGAGATTGGCCTTGAGCTACCATGGC
Source organism: Saccopteryx bilineata (assembly GCF_036850765.1). Taxonomy (NCBI): domain Eukaryota; kingdom Metazoa; phylum Chordata; class Mammalia; order Chiroptera; family Emballonuridae; genus Saccopteryx; species Saccopteryx bilineata. Next base: position 346,444,763 of record NC_089490.1, on the reverse strand, counting down.
CACCTCTGCATCATTCTGGGAATACTTTGACCTTCCTGAGGTCCCTCTCTAAAAGCATAAGCTCACTTCTGTGGAGGCAGCACTGGGGACAGTCAGAGCTGGATTTGAGTCTTTACTGCTTAAACTGTGTGACTTTGAGCGAGTCATTTCTACCTCTCAGACTAAGTTTTCTTATCTGCGAAATGGGGTATTAATACACAGCCCTCAGGTTTCTTATGTGGATTAAATGAAGCACATTATACATAGTGCCTGCCGTACACCAATCACAGAGCACAGGGCATATAACGTGGGCTCTAGAGCCTGGGTGTGGGCCTGTCGCTGCTGCCCTGCCTGCAGTGCGCCCCTTTTGCCTTTCTAAATCCTGTCCAGTCCCAGACCCCTCTTCCATGGCCAGCTCAGCTCCCAGTGAGCTCTTGTTACACTCAAGTCACCAAAGGACTACTGTCTGTGATCCCAGCCCTTGCGGAGGGGGGGGGGTGTCCCAGAGTAAACATGTAGCCAACACCTGTCCAGGACCGATGGACTCTCAAGGTACAAAAGAATGATAAGGGCTACACCCCAGCTGGGAAGAATCTGCACCCGGCCCTTGCCTGCACACTCCCGTGAGTGGAGCTCGCTCCCTCCCTTCATTACAGGAAGGCTTTAAGTTCAAGAAAGTGCTTCCTCTCATTGGCTCAAACCTGCTTCACTGCAATTCTAACCGGGTTAATAATGTGGGATGAGAAGGAGAGTGACATTGTTAACACCTACTATAGGTCAGGGCCTGTACCTATGTTATTTCACTTAATTCTCCAAAAACCCTCCTCCCCAATTAACAGAAGTGAAAACTGAGGCCCACAGAGGTCAAGTGATTGCCCAAGGCCACACAGCTAAGAAATGGTAGGGCTGGGATTTAAATCTAGGTCTGATTCTAAATCCCCTGCTTATGGACCCCTGCAGTCAGTCAGAACACAGCTGCTCCCTCTGCCTGGGGCAGTCCTTCAGAGCCACGAAGCCAGTGCCCCTGAGTCTTCTCTTCTCCAGGCTGAACAGCTCCGCTTTCTTCGTCCATTCCTCCTACGACAGGGGGCAGAGTAGAGCAGGGAAAGAGCCGCATCTGACGTCACAAGACATGGGCTCTAGCTCCTCCACTTACTGGCTGTGTGGCCTTGAGCCAGGTACTTCACCTCTCTGAGCCTCAGTTTCCTCATCTGTAAAATGGGGATAATAATACCTAACTCTCAGGATCGCTGAATATCAAATGAGATAATGAACATGAAAGCACTTTGCAAACTCTAAAGTGCTTCACACATTGGTTATTATCATTGTCATTATTCTTATTATCCCTTTACTGTCCCCTTCCTATGGTCCCCTTTTTTACCACCCCACCACCACCCTCAGCCAAATGCATCAGTGGAGAAAAGTGACCTTAGAACTGACTCATGGTTAAAGGGTTTCATTTGCTTTACTCCACATGGGGGAAGGGGTCCTCAAGAGAGCCAGAAAACCGAACTCTCAGCAATTTCCTTATCAACGAAAACTCCTCTTGACCTTCATTTGGTGACATGAGTAGCCTGTTGAATAGGGTGACTTTCTCACAGAATGAGAAATCTAGTCTGATTTTAACTTACCTTGGAAGGATAGAATCTACTCTATAGAAGAGGCTAAATGAGACTAGCCTCAAATTCCTCCTGTTTTGAGGATGCTGTGAGAGCCCTCCTGCCTGAAAAGATCTCCCCTCACAAAATGCTGGAATTCCATCAATAGACATGACTTTATTTTATCAGGGTAGATGTTACTCTGTCCTGACTCCTTGCAAGGTGCAACAACCCCTTCCCCCCAAGGAGAGGGAGCACTTCGAGGCCCTGGCATCTCAGAGTAGGTGAGCTTATCAGAAAACCAGACCGAGTCAGTGTCTCCCTCTATCTTGGAATCAGGAACTCTTAAACCTGGAAGGGCAGCCAGAGACAGGTCTTCCTGGCCAAAGGCACTTGATCAACAAAATGAGCCCAGAAGGCCCCTGATGGGCCTGGAGCCCAGGAAGGGGGACACCCAGCTGGGAGTATGCCAATGCTCACCTTTTACCAGCTTCCAGAGGTAGATGTCCACCTGCTCAGAGGCCTCACGCTCAAGGGCAAAGCGACGCAGGTTGTCTGGACTTGGGGATACTGACGTGTGCACGAGGACCCGGCCCAGCGCCTTCGGACACCGGGTAGTACTGATCTCCCTGTGGCCAGGGTCTGCCTTGTCCTCTGGAGAGACAAGGAGCTTGTGAATGCTCTGTCTCCCACCCCGGTAGACTCAAAAAGAGGGGCCACTGGTCTGAATCCCCCTCAGGGTCTCTATGGTCCTTCGGAAACTTCTGGTGCCGTGGGAAGAGAAGGAGGTGTCTAGGGAGCAGAGAGGGGCAGCCTCCCATTCACCCCTACTGATTAGCATATCAGAAAACTTCTCACCCGTCAGGACCCAGCTCATCTTCCACCTCCTCTAGGCAGCCCACAGTTTCCTCTAACCCAGAGCTTTTAAAACTTCTTGCTTATGACTCCTGTTCATGCCCTTAATCCCATACTGCCTTGCATTGCCTTGTTAATTGTTTCACTTGGGTATACTTCCTCTTTAAGAGACCCACAAGGTGAAGAGCAGGAACCATGTCTTCCAAGTCCTTTGGGTCACTTACACCAAGAACAGCCTCTCAGTGAACACACACAGAATGAAAGGTTTGAGAGGGCTTGAGGGGCTGATGGCAGTAATGACAGTGGTGGTTCTAGTGGTGGAAGGGGTGGTGACGGTGATCACAATGATGGCGACTATAGTGGCGGGGGGGGGGTGAGGATGAAGATGAGGGATGGGGGTAATGTTTTTTGGATACAGTCTTTTTTTTTTTTTGTATTTTTCTGAAGCTGGAAAAGGGGAGGCAGTCAGACAAGACTCCCGCATGTGCCCGACCGGGATCCACCCGGCATGTCCACCAGGGGGCGATGCTTTGCCCATCCGGGGTGTTGCTCTGTTGCGACCAAAGCCAGTCTAGTGCCTGGGGTGGATACAGTCTTAAGGCTTTGACATGCTGGAATTTCAAGAACATTCTCCATGTACCAACATTCCGGGACTATTTTTCAGGAAATGAAGGACTAAGTCCCTACATTTACACCCCCTTCTAGACGCTTACTAGTTGCGAAGCCCTTAGATGTCCATCTACAAAGACCTGTTACAGTCTCAATATTTTTAGAAGGAAGTGGACTGGGTGCTGGTGGCAGAGCCCAGCCCCCAGACCAGGTATGTTTGTGAAGGAGCCCAGAAGGGAGCGTCAGCCAATCTCAGAGAGAATTCAGGCTGACCCGCCCCTCGTGTTCCAGGCTCCGCCCATCACGCTCCCTCCCTGACCCTATCCCAATAGTGTCTTACTCTGTTAAATAATAGTCATTCCTTATGTTTGGATTTTGATTTACAATTCAGAAAGCATTTTCATCAGCTCCGTGTCTGAAGCTCAGAAAGGTAAAGTAACTTGTCTAAGCTCACAAGGGTAAGGTAGGTAAGTAATAAGTGGGTAAGCAAGCTAACACAAGCACGAATACCCAGCTGTTAAATGCTGGGGTAGGTGAAGACTTAGGATAATTGCAGCCGCTCAGTTATCTCATTTGTGAAATAACTGAATTGTGAGAATTAAATGAATATGTGAGATCTCCTGGCCCTAGTAGGTCCTTGTGCATGTTTCCTGCTATTTCTTCCCTGTCCCTCTCCTTTCAGCTTTTCCAACCCAGCCCTTGAACCAGATGTTGGCAGGGCACAACCTCACCTTGCACCTTTTACCCCACCTGCCCTCTTTCTAGGCTGTAGGAAATAGGTCTGCCTCTCACATCAGCTACGGTTGACACTCACGGGCCTTGCTTCTCAGTGACATACTCTGATGTTTCCTTTGGCACACTCATCAATCCTAGGGTCACGTGACATTGTTGAAGGCACTCGGCTGGCAAGTCTGGAAGCCTGAGTTCTAGTTCCAGCTCTACTGCTACCTTGCTGTGTGACTTAGGAAAGTCCTTCCTCTTTTCTGGGTCTCAGTTTTCCCACATGAAGATGAAGTTTAAAGGAAGTCAACAGAGGTCAAAAGCATGGTCTTTGGAGTAATCTCAGCTCTGTCACTTACAGTTAGTTATAATGACCTGGGACAAGGAATTTATCTTCTTGTTCGGTAAAATGAAGATAGATACCTTTCTTGTTCATTGTGGTGAGGATTACATGAATTCAATAAACACTGGCTATTTCTCTTAAAAGTCCTAATATCCTAAGATGTTAAGACTTTATGGAATGCAGAACACTTTGATTCTATGCATATATGTCTGAGAGTCCATGAATCTGTCTCTGAAACATTAGATGATGCTTCCACAAGTAATATATTACAAGACTGGCATTTTTCCACTGCTGTGCTTCTAACATTCTGTGCATCTAAAAACCCTGCATTCTATGGCTCTGAGTCCATGCCCCGTCCATGTTAGAGATGTCCCAAGTGTCTGGGCCCTGGGGAGAGAGACCAGGGCTCACTCTGGTTAGCACCCTCCCTGCCCCCACCCCCGGCATCCTTTGTACCTGGGCAAATCTTGCAGCACTTTCCAGCCACTTTCTCGGGGTGATGGCAGGGGTACTCAGTGGGGCAGGTCACCCGCTGGCAGTCCTGGCGGCCGTCCTGACAGGTGCACAGGATGCAGGGCAGGGGTCCAAAGGAGCGAAAGGCTGGGTGCCACACTTCCCCATGTGAGTACGTCTTCCCGCCATGCACACAGGCTGGGCCAAGGAGGGCAGAGAGGGAGAAGGATCAGTCAGTGCCTTGCACTCTGGCCAGAGTCAAGTTATAGGAGGTGGGGCCTTGGGAGCCCCTGCTCCACCAGTCTGGCTCAACCACACTGCCTGTGAAGTGGAGGCCAGGGTATAAAACCGGCCCCACGTCCCTGCTGTCACCCTATCTCAGCACTCAGGGATGAGATGTGCCCAGTAAGGACTTGCTGAAGAAGGAGAGCCCTATTCCTGCCCTCACAGCCCGCCTGGTGGAGCGAGGAGGGGGCTGGCCTCACCATGGGAGATCTGACATCAAGTTCTGTCACTACCTGGCTGAGAGCTTAGCAGGTCCCTTCCCATTTTTTGGCCTCAATGTCCCATCTGTACAAAGAAAGGGCTGGATGACAGCTCTGCAGCCACCCCCACTGCGGCAGTGGGGTGCCCTCCCACTCTGACACGGCTGCCCCTCTGGCCTTCTTTCCTCGCTCCACCCCCGCTGTCCTCCGGCACCCCAGCGCTGCTCAGTCCGTCCTTTGTAAAAAACTTTCCCTCAGCATTCCCTGGTTATAGTAACTTATTGCTATGTCTGCAGCCCCTCCAGGACAGGGACCACTTTCCATCTCTCTGTTCTGTGCTCCTGGATTCCCAGCAAAGACATGGCAGATGCTCAAAAATACACAGCCCCAGTCCCGGGGCTGGCTCTGTCTCTACCTCAGTACTCTGAACCTCAGTGTCCTCATCTGTCTAAGGGGGGATTAGACCTGATGTCCTCTAAGGGCACCTTCAGTTTGGATGTTCTATGAGTCTGTAAGCTCACAGCCACATTGAAATTAGAGAATCACTGAGGCAGGGGTACAGGAATGGGAGGTAGGAGCCATTGGGACCCCCCTTTCCCACTTCAGGGGTTGGCGGAGGTCCCAGTCCCCACCTTTCTTATGTTTCTCCTTCAAGACGATCTTGACTGTTGTGCTGCCCGCCCCCTTTGGTCGGAAGTGGCGAGGGATGAAGCCCAGAGGGGAGCTGAGCCCCGTGGGGGCAGGGGTGCCCAGGCCTCTCTTTCTCCCACCGTCCCCTGAACATGGATCCTGGGAGTGTCTCTGCAAATGGCAGGAAGGATGAAGATCACTGAGGGGCCGCCAGTGACAGAGCAGTGAGACAGAGGCCGCAGTGAGCCGCCGGAGGGAGACACCACCATGACTTCCTGGTGAAGAGAGGGCACAGGCTGGGGGCAGCAGGAAGACCTGGCTGGAGTCTAAGGTGTTCTCGGACAATGGATCTTTGAAAACTTGGAGGATAGTTCTTTGGAAATCCAGCCTCCACCAAGCCCTCCTTAGGCCTGTCAGAACCAGGGCTTGGGGCTGGGTGGGCAGAGGGGGTTGAGATCTTGATCTGGGTGACATAAATGATCAGGGACCTGGAGAACTTGAAGAAATAGAAGGTGAGAGTGCACTGAGGATGAGAGTCAGGAAGTTCTTCTTTGTCTGAGAGATTTAGGTGATGAGACAAGAAAAGCCTCTGAAACTCCCACCAGAATCCCATAGGATGGGAAGATGAGGAGCAGACCCCTTCCAAGGCCAGAGGGTCTCCAGAACTCAGGCCCCTTTCCCGAGCCGCTCGAACCCAGGATCTCAGGACTCCCTTCAGACCAGTCAGGAGGGCTGGCAGTAATAGCAGGAGGTGTGTGGTGAGGGCAGTGTAACTGGTCAGGAGCTTTGCAGCTCAGTTTGGGGATTGGCGGCTCTAGGCTGGGAGAGGAGCAAGGGACTGGGGGTAAGGGGCAGAGCTTTAACCCACTTCACTGACCCCAAATCATTCACATTCCTTTTTCTACAGCCCCTTCCTGCCTCACACAGTCTCAGTTAGTCCTTTGATGGCTGGACTGAGCCCACAAGAGTTCCCAAAACAGAAACTGTCTTGCACCAGCACAGACCCAGGTACCTAAGAGGCCCCTAGGAAATGCTTGTCAAGTAGAATAGAAGCAAGAAGGAATTGAAGAGCCCAACCCCCAAATGGCAACTCGCCCACATTATCCAGTAAGTAGTTGCTCAGGGCCCAGAACTAAGCCCGGAAGCATTCACTTAGCACACTGCCTCCTTGGGAGCGGATGGGAGGGAAAGGAGATGGCCTGGCTCGGGTCCTGTGGAACAGAGGTCCCCACCTGAGAAGGTCCAGCCTGGGAAGGGAGGATGAACTGGCAGAAGAGACAGAGAGCTCATTGGTTCAGAACCCAGGGGAGTCACGGAGAAGGGGAGCCCAGCCTCCACTCCCCAGAGTCCAGGTGACCTAGGCTGAAAGAGCAGGTGGAGCTGTTCACATTATAGACAGCACAGATGGCAGATGGGGACCTGAGGCAGTTTGTAAGCCCATTCTCCTATCATTTTCTGTCTGGCCAGAGAGCTGGGTAGTTTAGCTCATCTAACTCTAGACCAAGCTTGAAAGGGGCCAGGACCAAAGGAGGAGGAGGAAACAGAGAGGTAGCCTCCAGACGAAGAACCAGTACCTCAGGATGGGTGGGGAAGGCTGACCCAAGTCAGAGGCCACTCCCTCAGGGGAACACGCTGCTCAGAGGTGGCCCGAATAAGGGCAGACACAAGGTCTGGATGGAACAGTGTCCAAGAGTTTCTCAGGAAGAAAACCAGTAAGTTTAGGGCTTGCTTCTGCTTGTCTAGTGCTTTTTCCTCGGCTCCTCCTGGCCTGTCAGTCACGATGGGAGCCATGAAGAGAGACTAGGGAGACGGATTGGACATGGTGGGGCTAATGGAGCTGACCCAGGGGCCAAGTGAGAAATGAGAACAGCAACTCCTAGTGCTTGCTCCTGCTCCAGACTCACGGAGAGGAGGCCCTGGACACCAGCCCACCTCACCTCCCCTACCCCATCAGTCCAGCTGTGTACTCACCGCCCCACGGTGTGACTGGGTGGTGTCCTCTTCACCTGATTTCTCTCCTGGCCCATCTGGAAACCCAAAGGGGAGTCGTATCAGCCTCTGCCTCCTCAGCCTTGCTGACTGGGACCTTGCAGGCCTCTGCCTCTAGGTTCTGCCCCTCCAACGCCTAGTGCTAGTTCTGCAGCCCCTGAACACCTGCAAGTCCCTTTGTCCCGGGGGAACTTATTCCCACTTATTATAGCCTTTCCTCGCCCTTGGGTTGATGAAGTTCCTACCTTTGGGTTGCTGCCTCAGTTTCTACTGCTCACTACCTCCTGGTCACCATTAGAACTGACCCAGAATCCCATTCCTGCAGCCTGCTTAGTTGTGGTCCCTTGGGCAGCCACTCTGCCTAGCCACACATGAAGTCTGTAGGCCTTGGCCTGCACATTACACTCCTGGGCAGCACTAACCCTCTGCCCCTCTGGCTGGGACACCCTGGAACTCCATCTCCCACCCCCTGGGGGGCCAGCACACAAGGCCCTTTGGAGCCCTGGAACTCCCTAAAGCCCAGAGTGGGCTTCTCTCTCCCAAGTCCCCACCTCACATACAGTCTGGCATCCTCTGAGCATTCTAGGTTCAAAGACCGAGAACACTGGAATTAAACTGTCCATTAGAAATCACTGAGGCCAACTGCTCAGGGCAGACACACCATAGCTAAGGCCCAGAGAGGGGAAAGAATCTGCAGGAAATTGCTGGAAGAGCCAGGATGGAACCAGAGTCATCTGGCTTCTGGTCCAGTGCCCTTCCACAGCACCTAGGGAAATATTCCACTGTGGTTCACTCCCCTCCCCAAGTCCTGCCTCCTCCAAGAAATTTTCTTAGATTACCTCCACCCACAGGACAGTCCAACCATCTGTGCACTTTATTCTGCTTACACTGATGGCCCTTCATTAGCCGATGTATTAGCCTATCTCTGTCCTATACAGAGATTCGACCTGGATTCTGCTTGGCATGCATGCTCTGAGCCCCAGTGAGCCCAGACCTGTGTCCAGCTCTGCTGTGAGGATGACAGAAGGAGAAGTGGTCCCTGCATGTACAGACGCCCTCTCCTGAGCCTCTTTTGAGCCTCTGGCCTCATCTGATTGCCAGGACCTCAGCAGCGCCCCTTTGCATGAGCTCCATCCAGTTTCCATCTGGCTCAGTACCTACCCTCGTGCCCACGCCTCCTGCCCATGTCTCCTACCCCCACTCCACTCCTGCCTCCTGCTCCCAGTGCCCCTAGTGCCCACATGTGCACTCATAAGAGGGAAGCATGAGGGCGTTCACCATGGGGTGAATCTTTGGCCAATGGAACTTAATGGCTGGGGGACAAATTCTTATTCTTCCTCCATCAATCCCGGACTTTTCTGAGAAGCAGATGATGACCGAGAGCAAGAGGTCATGCTTGATATCAAGCAGAGGCAGCTCCCCAACGCATTCTTACATCATTCCTCCCTGCCTCCCTGCCTTACTCCTCCTTCCCCTCCTTCCTGCGCCCTGGGGTTGCAATGAGAAATGCACCTCAGCCTCTACTGAAGGCTCAGCTTTCTGGGAGGGCTGGGCCACGCTGAGTGTCCCCTGAGGTTCCCCCTGCTCTAACAGTCATGCCTGGGTCCCTGGGGTAGGGACAGATCTAGGGACAGACTCACCTTTGCAGGCCTGGCAGCAAGAGCTGGGTAGCGGGAGGGGTGCAGGGCAGCCTGGTTCTGGGCAGGTCATGAGGCCACAGTAGATCTGGCCCTCCTGACAGACAGAGCAAACAGGAGCTGGGAGATAACCTCTGATGAGGATCAACCTTGGAGGGAGGAGAGCTCCCTGCCCTGGGGCCACATGGCTTTGCTGTCTCCCCTCAGGTGGGGGAGGGAGAGAACAGCAGGGTGACCTAGGCAAGGCTCAGCCAGTTCAGAAGAAGGTTCCTCTGTACCCTCCCCACTCCCACTCCAGGCCCTGAAGTAGCATTCATCCTTCAGCTTCTAAAGTGTTTTCATACCCTGTCTCTCCCTAGGCTCTCACAGCCATTCAGCAAGGTGGGACACTTCCATCCTACAGATGGGGAGAGCCTGCAGCAGGGCCTGGACTGCCTAGAGTCAGAGACACAGCCGCCAGAATGGACTAGAGCCCAGTTTATGGCTTTTCCTACTGGAATCAATATCCTTCCCCCCTGGCCTGGAAAGCGGGGCCCAGCATAAGGAGGGACATGGTGGGAATACCTTGGGCTCGTCTTGCTCTCACAGAAAACCCCAGGTCTGAAACTTTAGGACCCAGCCTGGAAATGCAACTTGGCAGGGAAAAGGGCCTTCTGGGAATCAGGAGGCCAGAGGCCCTTGGGTGAGTCACTTCTCTTCTCAGGGTCTCAGTTTCCTCCTCTATAAAATGGGGGCAGACCCATCTGGGCTCTGAGTTCAAGTGTAAAAACCCTTTTTAAAATGTAAGGCATAGGCCCTGGCCGGTTGGCTCAGTGGTAGAGCGTCGGCCTGGCGTGCAGAAGTCCGGGGTTCGATTCCCAGCCAGGGCACACAGGAGAAGCGCCCATCTGCTTCTCCACCCTTCCCCCTCTCCTTCCTCTCTGTCTCTCTCTTCCCCTCCTGCAGCTGAGGCTCCATTAGAGCAAAGATGGCCCGGGCGCTAGGGATGGCTCCTTGGCCTCTGTCCCAGGCGCTAGAGTGGCTCTGGTCGCAACAGAGTGACGCCCCGGAGGGGCAGAGCATTGCCCCCTGGTGGGTGTGCCGGGTGGATCCCGGTCGGGCACATGCGGGAGTCTGTCTGACTGTTTCTCCCCATTTCTAGCTTCAGAAAAATACAAAATAAATAAATAAATAAATAAATAAATAAATAAATAAATAAAAATAAAATGTAAGGCATCACCCTGCATAAAAATTAATTCAAAATGGATCAAAAACCTAAATATAAGATCTGAAACAATAAACTACATAGAAGATAAACATAGGTACTAAATCTATGGACCTTTGACTATAGAAAATTTATAATTTTTACCCCAAAGGCAAGGGAAGTAAAGACAAAAATAAATGAATGGGACTATATAAAGCTAAAAAGCTTCTGCACAGAAAAAAACACACCAAAAAAATGACAACAAAGCCAATAGGCAGCCAATGAAGTGAGAGATGATAGTTGCAAACAACAGCTCCAATAAAGAGTTAATATCCAAAATATATAAAGAACTCACAAAGCTCAGCAACAAACAAGCAAACAATCCGATTAAAAAATGGAGAGAGGACCTGAATAGACACTTCAGATGGCCACATATATATTAAAAGATGCTCATCTTCACTAGCTTCAAGAATTGCAAATCAAAACTACAAAGTATGGTGGTTCCTCAAAAAAGTAAGACTAGAACTACCATATGACCCAGCAATCCCTCTACTGGGTATCTACCCCCAAAACTCAAAAACATTGGTACATAAAGACACATGCACCCCCATGTTCATCGCAGTATTATTCACAGTGGCCAACACATGGAAACAACCAAAGTGTCCCTCGATAGAAGACTGGATAAAGAAGATGTGGTATGACAACATGGATGGACCTTGAGAACATTATACTGAGTGAAATAAGTAAATCAGAAAAAGCTAAGGACTGTATGATTTCACACATAGGTGGGATATAAAATTGAGATTCATGGACATAGATAAAAGTGAAGTGGTTACCAGGGGGAAAGTGACGGGGGTAGGAGAGAGGGAGAGGGCATAGAAAGGGACAAATACATGGTGATAGAAAATGATCTGACTTTGGATGATGGGTATACAAAAATAACGAACAGTTCAAATGCTATAGAAATGTTTATCTGAAACCTATGTACCCCTATTGATGAATGTCACCCTGTTAAATTTAATTTTCTAAATAAAATTAAAATAAATAAATAAAATGTAAGGTATTTTGAAGATGGGAGGAAGTGATATTACCTCAAGCCCTTTCCCTATTACTTTTATTTATTTATTTATTTATTATTATTATTATTATTATTTAACAGGACAGAGAGAGAGTCAGAGAGAGGGATAGATAGGGACAGACAGACAGGAACAGAGAGAGATGAGAAGCATCAATTATCAGTTTTTCTTTGCGACACCTTAGTTGTTCATTGATTGCTTTCTCATATGTGCCTTGACCGTGGGGCTACAGCAGACCGAGTAACCCCTGCTTGAGCCAGAGACCTTGGGTCCAAGCTGTTGAGCTTTGCTCAAACCAGATGAGCCCGCACTCAAGCTGGCGACCTCAGGGTCTCGAACCTGGGTCCTCCGCATCCCAGTCCAACACTCTATCCACTGTGCCACCACCTGGTCAGGCCCTATTACTTTTCCAATGAGTCTCAAAAGTAAGGGTTCTAATTCCTCAGACTCAGGTAAACAGGCATGAAAAGAAGAAATGGGAGACCCTAGTAACCAGCGAGAGGGACAAGGAATCACAAGAATGCTTTCATTACCCAACCACCATCACTTCTGTCTCTCCCCACAGCCCCCTCCTATCCAGGCCTTGTCCCTTCACAGGAAGCAACACTATGCAGGGAAAGGAACATGGGTTTTGAAGTTATGAGACCCTGGGTCTAAATTCTGGCTCTGCTACTTAACTAGCTGTGTGACCTTAGGAAAGTTGTTTAGCTGCTCTGAGCTTCAATTGTTTCATCTGATATCTTTCTCCTAGGGTCACTGGGAGGTTGTATATTAACATGAGGTATTCTATGAACCTAGTAGGTACAGTGGGGTAGATAGACCACTTCAAGAGATTCAGGCCCTATGAAAATAATTGCTCTCTAGGTTGATTTATAAGTAGTCACTCTCATTTGTAAGCTGTTTGTTCAACAGCACAGATACTTTAAGGATCAGAGCCCGTAGACTGATGGGATCCTTTTATTGAATGGATGGAGCAGCAGGCTTGAGAGAAGTTACTTATTCAAGGTCACAGAGGGAACCATGGCAGAACTACAGCTCCAACATGGGTGTCCAACACCTAGTCTAGACCTCCTCCCCTCACATCACTGCTAAATCTGATGATTATTTTAAATAGAGAGGACACCGGAGATCACCTGGTCAGACTCCCTGTGTACATACACAAAGGAACTGAGGCCCAGAGAAGTTTGGTGACCGGGTAGTAAGGAAATTTGGAGACAGGAGTTTCTCCTGACAATGCACAGATGAGAAGCCCAAGGGTAAGAATGCCATGCTGAAACCCCCTGCAAACCTAGAGCAGGGCCATACCTAGAACCCCTGCAGAGGAGGAGGGTGAAGACTTTCCAGACCAGGCCTTGTTTGGCTTCAGTCTCTGTATGTACCTTGTAACATGGCAGAGTCAGCCCTGCCTGTCCCTAGGCCCAGCTCTGACAACAGCAGCGGGAGTTTAGGCAGTTTCAGGTTAAATTCCATTTGCTACAGTCTGGCCCTGTCTCTGTGCCCCAGGACTGATAACTGATTATGCACTCATTCATTCCTTCAACGATCATTAAAGACATTCTGTATGCCCGGCCCTGGGCCAGGAGCAGTGGAAGATAAAGAAATAAATTGGGCATGTTCCCTCTTCTCTCCCAGGAGCGCAAAGCCTACCTGGGAAATAGAAATGGGCAAATGTCAGCGCAAGGTGACCCGCGCTGTAACAGGCAGCTCAGGAGGCTGCAGAAACCCAGAGGAGGGCAGGCTGCTCCAAACTCTAATGACCCTTTGCCCCTGAGCCCATTCACTCTCACTTTGCTTTGACTGGGAGGGCAGTCTCCTCTCTCCCAGGCCACTCCACCATGCTTTTCAGGCCCAGACCTCTGGCCTGGGCTAACAGGAAGGTAGGAGGTTCTTACGGTACAGCTGCAGAGGACACACTGGTTGGGCAGGCGGGAAGGGAACAGCTCGTGGGCACTGAACATCTCTCCGTGTTGATACGTGGTCCCGTTGTGCTGGCAGGACTTTGGAGGGGCGCGGAGCCCAGAGGGGGTGTGAGGTTCTGCAATGGGGAGGGGCAGGAGGAAGAAGAAGAGGTTTCATGTGGACCTAAGAACTTTGCCAGAATTAAGTGGGTCACTTTTCTGAAGATTTTGCATTTTATCCCATCTTAGCATTTAAATTGAACTCTATCCTCAATCTTCCCAGACAGTCCCTATATCAGCTAACCAAGAAGAGGTCCTGCTGACACCTACATCTGACTTTGTCACTCACTTCCACGGCTCCTCACCGTGGCCTACCAGCCCCCCACCTGACCCCCGGCCAGTGCCTGAGCTGGTCCTGACCAGAGCCAGAGGCAAGGTCAGAAGCCTCAGCACCACTGAGTCCCACTCGGCGGGGACCTGCATTAGTTCATTCAGCATTCAGTGAGTGTCCACGGAGCGCCTCCTAGTGCCAGGCCCTGCACTAGGTGCTGGGGACACAGTAAACAGCACAAAGTCCCTCATGAAGTGACATGCTAGTGGAGTCAGCTAGGATAGACTGTCCCTGTACTTGGTGTAAGCTCCCGTCATTCACTGGCCACCAGAGCCTCCCTCCCCATCTCCTGCCAATCAGCCCTCATTGTGCCAGGTGGAGGGGAAGCCTCCAAGGCTCCTGTCCTGGGAGAACTGCTCCATCTCTCAGACACCTCACTAAACACCTCTCTGCACCAGGCTCCACATTAGGCACTGGGAATGGAGTGCTGAACAAGGCTCAGCCCCTCCCATCAAGAAACTCACAATCTAATTGGTAGAGACACATGCCATAGGCAGTGACATGGTCACATAGTAAGGGCTAAGGCTCTGAGGAGGAGCCACCAACTCAACTGGGCCATGAGAGTGAGGTATGGTCAGGGAATGGTCTGAGTTGAGTCATGAGGAACATGTAGAGCTAGGAGAACAGAGGGGCAGGAGAGAGAGAGGGAGGGAGGGGCTTGTGAAGAAGCAGGGCCTGGCCCAAGGCACAGTCAGCAAGGAGCGGTCAGGACTCCGAGAGTCAGCCTCAGACAGGGAGGAGGCATATGCCCCCTCACTGGGCAGGACGAAGCTCAGAGACCCTGCTCCCTGGGGGAATCCTGAGCTTAGGAATCTGTGACCCAGGGCAGAGCCACAGTTAGATCCTACTACAGTCCCACTTGGAAAATGAGCCCCTCTATGTCCACTCCACACAGGTCCCCGGCTCACCAGGACAGCCCTGGTTCCAGAGTTTGGAGGCTGAGGCTGTAACCCAGCACCTCCCTCATCACTTTCGTGATGCTTCTAAGGATCCATTCTCCTCTTAACATCCCCCCGCTCCCACTCTTCTAAACTGGCCTTCTTGTTGACTGCCTCTGTTAGCCCACTTGGTTGTGCCCATTTCTTCACACATACCTCTCTCTCATATCTTTACTTCCTAGATCCCCAGTCATAGAGACTCTCATAGTCTTAAACTCATGGAATCACAGACATTTAGCATCAGGACACACAGAGTCCCTGAGCCTCAGTGCTGGGAGGGATCTCAGAGTACACATACTGCAACTCCTCTGGCCATTCCCAGCCCCAGGGCCGTCACCCTGGGCTCCCTGCAGGCGCTCCCAGCTCATGCACCCACTACACAGGCAGGTCCACCTCCTCTGCCTCTGGCCAGCCGGCTAGAGACTGGAGCCTGAGCGTGCCAGCAAAAGGCCAAGATCCTCCTCTATCTGCCAGCTACTCTCCACACTTTCTCCCCCCTCTTGCCAAGCACTGCTACTCAAGAATGAGAGGTGTGCTGTGACCCCAGCCCTCCTTGGGTACCAGGATGTTTCTTCCCCTGAGTACCTTTGTGCCTCAACACCTCTGCTGGCTAGAGACTGCCCCCTCATTCCAGGGGCCTCCCTCCGCCAGAGGCTTGCATCGAGGTGAGATGAGGGTCAGCAGGCCCAAGGGGATGAACAAGGCTACTCACCCACACACCGGGGACAGCACTGCTGTGGCTCCGTCACAGGCTGGGGGCAGTGGACAGGTGGGCAGTGGAGGCGGTAACAATTCACATGGGCACTCTGAAGGGGAAACAGAGGTTGGTCCTGGTTCCAAAGAGCCACTGTCCCCCACTTGAACCTGTCCTCTCCCAAAACCCTAACCCAATTGTAGACACTGTGCTCGTTTTAAGCCTGTGGTGGGATGTAAACAATAAATTTGTGTGTCCAGTCTCGCCTGTTCTCCTGCTCACTTGCTTGGCTCGCCCATCCATGTTCCTCCCTGACCATGGAGGAGCGCACAGTGTGCGCGGGTTTGAGCAGGCTTGTGTCCCTTTCATGGTGCCTGAGACATATAAATTAAAGTCTTGAGTTGTTTCTACATTGATCTTGACTGTGTTATTTTAACTCCAGGGCTTTGTTCTTTGACCTCTGAGCTAAAACTTTACAGTTAACAGAGGAATGTGACATCCGAGGACAGGTGACAGGAATGGGAACTAGAAACCTGATGTGGAGAAGACTCGGGGCTCTGTGACCCACTCCCTACACTTCTGGAGCTTTGGTGACCCTGCACAAAGCCCTAGGAGTCAGCACCAGAGAAGGAAGAGCCCAGAGTTCTTATGCTTTTTCAAGTACACCAAATGAAAGAGAAGGGAGCAGAGAAACATAATAGAGAGAGATGAGGAGCTGCAGAGAGAGAAGCATCACCTGCTTTGGGGGGTTTTCCAGTCCTGGGCTTCCCACACTTTCCTCTCCCCTGTTCTAAGGGCCATTGCTCTGTGTTGTAATGGGCCACATACATCTACGTCATCTATTCACCACGATTCCCAAGAACAGGGACCGAGTCTCATTCTATTCATCTCTGGATTGTCAGCACAGGGCCTGGGTCCAAGCTAGTACCTGCTATAATTTGAATAAATGAATGAGTGAATGAACAAAAGCCAGGAGGGGAAGAACAGATGGTCTCTCTCTTAGAGGAATGAAGCCAGCTTTGTTCAGACTTTGAAGTTGGCAAGTTTGTTTCCAGCTTCGCTGCCCACCTGCGGCCCCTACAGCACTTCTCCCAGAGGCAGCCTCTGACCCCATGGAAAGCTCTGGCCCGGGCCTAGTTCCTTTTGAGTCACTGCTTCCCAAGGATTCATCTAGGCTAAGGGGCATCACAGAGTCCAGAGAATTGATCTGAGCTCCAAAAAAGGCCTTCTGGAGGCCTGGCATACCTGGGTGCTTAATGAATGTCCAGAGGGTGACCTGAGCCCTCAGGTGAGAAAGTAGGGTGGAGTGCAAGGAACTGTATGGCCTGAAGAAGCCAAATCTCTCTCTTGATTCTGGCCTTGAAGGATGTAAGGGATGGAGGTGATCAGTGACACGCAGTGGGAAGTGAGATGAAGACTGACTAGGGGTTGAAAGGGCAGGGGGCCAGGTAGCCAAAGGGTGCCCCTCAGGGAAGTCTTAACTCCTGTGTATTGAGTAGCTACTAAGAGGAGGCTTTATGTTCTACAGAAATGTATGATCTCACTTCACCTTCTCAAGAATCCCAGAGGTAGATACTACTACCCACACATTCAAAATGAATAAACAGTGTCTGAGAGATCAATATGCCTAAAGTGACACAGCAGGTAAGCACTACCTCCAGGGCCCTGCCCTGCCTGTGGTGGATGGGCGGGGCCTCACGCATTTGCTCAGTGTTTACTGCTCAGCTGCAGTGTGCCAGGGGCACAGCAGGGATGTGTGAATGGCCAGGTTTCTGCTCTCATGGAGCTTCCATCCTTGCAGGGGGAGACAAGCCATAAAAACTAAACAAGTAGGAACAAGATTATTTCAGATGTTAAATGTATGATAATAATCACACAGGGTAATACGATTGAGTTTAACAAGGTTAGACTATTTTAGAAACATCAGTCAGAGAAAGCCTCATTGGGATAAGATGGGAAGGAACCATTCATAAGAAGTTCCAGAGGAAGAATATTCCAGGTGGAGGATCAAGTAGGAATGAGTTTGAAGTGTTGGCGCAGGTAGGAAAGGGTGTTGGAGAATAAGCGGAGATCAGATCACACAGAGCTAGAGCAGGGAGTTTGAGTTTTACTTTAGCTGTACTGAAAAGCTATTGGAGGGTTTCAGCGGCTTCTGCAATGACATCATCAGTTGTAGGTTCAGCAGAATCCTTCTAGCTCCTATGTGGAGGATGGACTTAGAGAAGGAACAGGGAGGCCCATTGAGAGGTTCTGTTAACACAGGGGTAGTCAACCTTTTTATACCTACCACCCACTTTTGTATCTCTGTTAGTGGTAAAATTTTCTAACCACCCACCGGTTCCACAGTAATGGTGATTTATAAAATAGGGAAGTAACTTTACTTTATAAAATTTACAAAGCAGAGTTACAGCAAGTTAAAGCATATAATAATAATTATTTACCAAGTACTTTATGTCGGATTTTCGCTAAGTTTGGCAGAATAAATCTTTATAAAATCTTATAAATATTTATAGTTAAATCTATCTTTTTATTTATACTTTGGTTGCTCCGCTACCACTCACCATGAAAGCCAGAACGCCCACTAGTGGGCGGTAGGGACCAGGTTGACTACCACTGTTAACAGGTGAGAGACAAAAGTGGCTTAGGTTAGGGGGGCAGTGATGGTAAGAAAAGTGAAGGGATTCAGAATATCATTTGGGGGTATTGGCTACAGCTCTTTGGGTCGAGGGAACTGTGTTTGTAAACTCTGGGGAGGGAGAACTGAATTAGCTGTGGATCACAAAATTTGGTCTTCGTCAACTGGACCACATAATATGTCTGGAATTTTCTTCTGTTCTGCTTTCCTTCCTGTTCTTTGGCTGTATTTCATAAAGTTCTTTTTAAAAAGCTGATTGGCCTCAGATGTGCTAAGGAACACCGAGGGGAAGCAGTCATGGGGGTTGTGCTCCCCTTGGCATCAGAGTTTTACCTGGGGCCAAACTGGTAGAAATAGTGGGGAGTCAGAAGGAAAGGCCCCAGGAGGCGGGAGGCCCTGGTGATCAGAGGCCCGAGAGGCCGGGCCCAGTGTCTGCCCCGTCTGCCTCCCAGTGTCCCCTCAGAAGCTCTTCTCTGCTCCCCCCCTGCGCTGAGGATTGTTGTCACAAGGGAGGCTCTTACCGGCCTTCTGTGTTCCTCTCTAGGCTTCTGAAGGAAAAGAGAGTGCCTAAGGTACTGGCTCCAGCTGGGAATTAGGTACACCCTCCCCTCAAGCATCAGCATCAGAAATAGGTAAGGATGTCTTGCTGACCAGGCTGGGCCCCAGGCAGCTAAGTTAAACCAAGAGTGTTTCAAGCCTCCTAAACCATCCCCTCCTTCCCTACCCTTCCAACCTCAGACCTGGCCTGAGAATTCTAGACCACGTGGAGGTCTCATTTATTCCACCCAGTTGATTGTAAAAGGCCATGTGAAGGGTGCTGGGTTGGAGGTGGGGTGGCAGGAGAGAAGAAATGAACAAAAAGACATGGTCTCTGCCCCAGTTTGTTCAGCCTTCAGCAGGACACTGAACTGGACATAAAAGAGTGCCCAGGAAAACCTGCTTCCGGGGGCTCCATCTATGAGAGGCAGGGACTGACAGACACAGATAACTATTATACCTGGCCAAGAATCATCAGGAGAAAGGGACAGAGAAACTCATGTGGGAAACCAGAAGAAGAAAATACCTGCAGGTGAGGGTAAGGCTCCTGGTGGTGGCGGCACTTGGCCAAAGCCTTGAAGAACAACCCTTCGGAGCAGTGGAATTGGGGGAATGCATGCTAAGGCAGTGAGAGGGCTGGAGGAAATAGTGTGAGGAAGGGAAGGAATGGGGGGCCAGGTCAGAAAGGCTCTTTTCTGCTACACAGGAGGCAGGGAGGATGGCACCAGCAGGGGTGGAAACAGGACAAGAATGAGAGATGGAGATCCGAGTCTCAGCCCAGCCTAGCCGCTGACCTGTTGTGTGACTTGTCTCTGAGCAGTGCACAGTAGCTATAGCAGGTATGAGTACTTGGTAGTAACGCAGTATGGCCCCAAGTTTCTAGGGAGCCTGATTTCAGAGTGCTCCTGACCTCCAGAGTCAGGCTCCCTCCTGCTCTCAGGGGTGACTCCTCTGGAGGTCTCCCAGACACACCTGACACAGGTGGCCAGAGGAACCTACCTCGGAACAAGTGCAGCGAAGGCAGTACATCAGGCCCTGTGGCTCCAGGTAGGGGTGCCAGCTCTCGCCGGGGGAATATCTCTTCCCATGGAAAAGGCAGAACATGTCTGGGCCTGGTGAACCAAACAGAGCTTTGTCAGCCCTAGGAAGCTCCAGCCCAAAGACCCTGTCTCATCCCTCCGTCCTTCTGGTTCTATCTAGGAAGACTGTCCTCTAAACCACTCAGGCCAAGGAGAATCCACTGGACATGCTCTCCCAGTCCGAGGAGCCAGAACATCTGAGTTTGAGTCTCAGTTTGACTGCTCCCTTGCTGTGTGATTTTGGTCATGTCACTGCCCTTCTCTGAACTTTAACACTTCTCTGACAATGCAGTTAGGGGATGAAGCAGTGAAAGTGTTTCAATTGTGGTATAAATGTTAGTTACTACAATTAGATGAATAATGTGAGGCACAGAGAGGATAAATTATACCTCTAAGGTCACACAGCAAGTCAAGCACCAAGTGGAGGTGACAGCCTAAGTCTCCTGACTCTCTCCTTCTGCCCTCATAATCACTCTTACCTTCTTTTCCTTTGTCTCATTTTGCTCATTTACTTACTACCTCTCTGTATCCTCCCCTCCCTTGCCTCTGCCTCTCCCCTTCTCTCTCTCTCTCTCTCTCTGACCCACCTTTTGAATAAAGCCACTCACAGCAGGTTTCCTGCTTCCACACTATATTGTGTTCCTGTATCTCAGCCAGCCATGATGGAAAGTGCTTGAATTGGGAAAACAAAGTGCTGCCTAATGAAAGGGTAGAAACTTGCCTTTAATGTCCTTAAAAACTGTCACCAGTACTGTATTGCACAGACAATTGAATACCGTGTATGTGATTGCACATCAGTTGTTTTGGTCATCTGAGTATCAGTGGTCAATATGGATATGAATGCTTCTAAGAAAGTTCAAACCCTAGCCAGGGAGCTCAGCTGGTGAGAGCCTAGTTCCGATACGCCAAGGTTGCGGGTTCAATCCCTGAACACAGCAGCCCTCACCTCCTCTCCACACATCACCTAGCAGCAGGGCAGGGCCCCAGGCCAGGCTGGGAGCTCCTGTCTACTCCTCTGCCTCTTGCCCCATCCCGGCCAACTCTCCCTCACTCAGGTATCTGCTGATTTTTATGACCCAGAAGGGATGCTATCATTTCTACAGGAAAACTCTCTGTTATCTAAAGAATATTCTGAGCTCTTGGCCCTGGCCGGTTGGCTCAGTGGTAGAGCGTTGGCCTGGCGTGCGGGGGACCTGGGTTCGATTCCCGGCCAGGGCACATAGGAGAAGTGCCTACTTGCTTCTCCACCCCCCCCCTTCCTCTCTGTCTCTCTTCCCCTCCTGCAGCCAAGGCTCCATTGGAGCAAAGATGGCCCGGGTGCTGGGGATGGCTCCTTGGCCTCTGCCCCAGGTGCTAGAGTGGCTCTGGTCGTGGCAGAGCGACCCCCCCCCACCCCGAGGGGCAGAGCATCGCCCCCTGGTGGGCAGAGCTTCGCCCCTGGTGGCCGTGTCGGGTGGATCTCGGTCTGGCGCATGCGGGAGTCTGTCTGACTGTCTCTCCCCCGTTTCTAGCTTCAAAAAGAAAAAAAAGAAGAAGAAGAATATTCTGAGCTCTTTTAGGGAGGAACTAGGAGAGCTGGCACAGGAAGTGTCCACAAAGGCCTTCTGAATTAAATAAAATTGAAATACAAAGAAAGGAACCAATATTTATTTACTATCTTCTCTTTACATAAATTACTTAATTATCTCATTAACATTTTGGTTTTGAAAATTAAATTAGGGGTGACAAATATATGGTGACGGAAAATGGTTTGACTTTGGATGATGGGCACACAACACAATCAACAGTTCAAATGCTATAGAGATGTTTACCTGAAACCTATGTACTCTTATTGGTCAATGTCAATCATTACATTTAATTTCTAAATTAAAAAAAAATTTAAGATTTAAAAAATGAAAATTAATTTAGATAGTGCTTGTAAAGTGCTTACTGAGCTCAGTTCCTGACACTTAGTTGAATGCTATTACAGGCAGTCCCAGGTCATGAATTAGATAGGTTCTGTAGGTTTGAAAATGTTTAAGTACTTATATACACAGAAAGGTAAAAATAAATACTATGTTAGGACAAACATTTGTCTGATTTGCATTTAATAGGTAAATGTACCTGTTCCAACTTACATACAAGTTCACCTTAAGAACAAACCTACAGAACCTCTCTCGTTAGTAACCTGGGGACTGCCTGATTTATGATCATCATGGTAACAATGACCTGCAAGATGGACATTATCATCTCGAACAGACATTTATTTATTTATTTATTTTAGAGAGAGAGGAGTGAGAGAGAGAGACAGAGAGAGAGAGAGAGAGAAGGGGGAGGAGCAGGAAGCATCAACTCCCATATGTGCCTTGACCAGGCAAGCCCAAGGTTTCGAACTGGCGACCTCAGCGTTCCAGGTCGAGGCTTTATCCCACCACAGGTTAGGCTCGAACAGACATTTAAACTCACTGAACCACTGAGTATTGAAAGCCCTACACTTGTAGGGGAGCTCACACACAAAGCAGGAATTCCCTCTGGCACTGGTGGCTCAACCCCCAGGCACACAGCCCCAGAGCCCAGGAGGCGGAGGGCCACTCCCAACCTTTAAGAAAGTTTCCTTTGTAAAAAGCTGATGTTGTAAAGTAATGTCCCCCCCCCCCCCCCGGGTTTACGTAGAGACACCAAGTCCAAATTAATTTTTAAGGAGTTTTATTAAAGGAGGAGATTTATTAATATGCTGGCCACATATGACTAACACCAGGCAAAGCTGACCCAAATCGTGCCATCCAGACTATAGCCCTGAGGCAAGTTATATACCTTTGATCGCACACAGGTTGTCAGGAAAATGAGGAGGAAGGGAAGATGACACAATTCATTAGCAAGCTTATAACATTTGTCTATAGGATTTATAAAAAGTATTTCTACATATTAAAACTTATAAGGTAACATAATAGCGAAAAATGTTGTTTTACATATTAAAAGACATTCTCAAATCTTTCAGTGTTCATCTGCTATCCCTTTGTCTAGAGGTGTATACATTAACTATACGCCTTCAAGATGTGAGGGGGCCTACATGGCGCCAGGGGATAAGCATCCGTGAATGGTCCATTAAAGAAAGAAAGGAAAGGCTTCGCTTGATTCCCCCCCCCCCCCAATGCCTGGCTAGGTGATTATTCTCTTCCTTACAGGTGGGGGGGAAGGGAGAGAATTCAAGTTTTCTTTCTATTTACAATATAATGCTGTCATCTATCCTGAGTTGGTGCAAATCACACACAAGTATAAAAATCATATTTATAAAATCTCTCTGTATGCTTAGCCCAAATTATAAAATGCCCTTTAATCTTCCTAGTAAAAGGGGGTTTCCTACACAGTATGTCTCTGCAAGCCAGAAAAATTCCCTCATTCCCTACAGAAAGGAGAGGGCAAAAAACCTGACTCTTTCTCCTAAAATATTAATATTAATTTTTCAATTCTTTGGTACCTTACCACACTGCAATAGGCTTCCTCAGGCTTCTCGCACTGCTCCTACTCTGTCTTGGGCCTCCCAGGACGAAGGTTTGAGGCCATGATCATGATGCCCTCAGAGTCTGTTTTGATGGCCCGTAGGGACTGAGGATCAGGGCTTAGGAAGTACCCTACTGCTTCCCCAGCCACCCAGAGTAGAAGAGGGGACCAGACAGCAGATCCCATTCCCAGCAAGGCCCCGGCTGCCTGGCCCGTATCAAATGAGCAGTGTTTATCTCTCAGCCTTTGCTGGCAGAGAGGGTGGGACACAGGCCCAGCTGGGGTGCTTGTCAGAGCCAGCCCAACTCTCCAAGGATTGAATAATGTCTTTCTTCCTCAGTCCCCTCTCCCAACCAAGAGGGGCGATTGCAACACTACCATGGCCTTAGGTCTCAGCCCTGTTGCTGAAGAAACCCTGTCCCACCTTCCTTAGGGTGGCCCTGTAGCCTGGCCCCTGTGCCAATTGGCACCCTCTCCCCCTCACTGCTTGCTCAGAGCATGAAGACAAAGAGAATGTCTCAGCCTATGGCCAGGCCAGGAGGCCCCTTCCCCCCACCAACAGACCTGGCAGCAGCTGAGAGTGTGGGGTGCCTGGCATGCCATCCCTCACCCCCAGGAGGCCTCCTACAACCAAAGCTCCCTCCTCACCATGCCCTCCGAGGTGAGGCTTGGTGAGAGGCACAGGGAAGGGTGGCATTGCCTGGACTTCCCTCTTCCTCCAAGGAGATGAGTGCCCAAGGCCATGTCAAAACCAAGTAGGAGGACTAACTGCCAGGCAGGGGCGGCCTCTGCCTCTGTCCCTGCAGTCTTGGCACTAGCCCCAGTCCCTGCACGTGGCTGGTGGAAGGAGGTGCTCACTATTGACACACATTCACTGGGACGGTGAGGAAGACTCTTCCGTCCTCTGAGCCTCAGCTTCCCATCTGCACAATAAGTGTATCTGTTTTGGGGGGGCATGCTGATTTTAAAAAGTTTTCTGCATAGATAGTTTATGAATCTATGATTTCAAAAGTCTAAGACTCCAATCCAAGGTTCTACGTTTCTAAGTTCAAGATTTGAAAATTCCATGTTTCTAAGAGCCTACATTTCATTAGGACATGAAGCTTCTAGAACTGTACAGTTTTGTGGTTCTAAGATTCTATTGTTTTAAGCTTCCACGATTGAGGATATCTTTATAGCCCCATACTCCCAGACTCTCAGGGGCTCTAAGGGGAGTTAAGACGAGATCCAGGGAGCTGGCGGGGCCTATCCTGAGTGACATGGAGAAGGAGGCCAAGTCTGTCTCTCACATCCCCTCCTTCACTTCTACTTCCTCTGGTCCTCTGTGGCTTCCCACTCCTGCCCTGGCCTTGGGTCTGCCTTGCTTTCTCTCTCTACCCCACCACCAAATCTCATCCCAACCACCTGTACCCACATCCTCTTCAAGTCAGGGGGCCAAGTGGGAGACCTTTTGGAGTTAATGACCTCTGGCTGTGATGTCTAACAGTCTAAAGACTGTTAGCGGGGAAAGTTTTTGTTTGAAAAGGACTATTGGCCCTACTCCAGGCTTTATACAGAGAATGAAAGTTAAACAGGTCTCATCCCCTTCAAAACCCGTATTCAGTGAACCTTGACTTTGAAATCGGATAGGCCAGAGTTCAAACTGAATTTGGTTTTTACTTGCAGCCTGAGTTTAGACAAATTACTTAACCATTCCAGGCCTCAGTTTCCACATCTGTTAAATAGAATTAGCAATAATCTCTACAGCTTGGGGTTATTGTAGAATTAAATCAGGTAATAAATGTAATATGCCTAGTGCCTGATACATATTAGATGCTCAATTAAATGGTAGGTGAAAAGCAGAATTGGACGCTCCTCACATTTCCTAACAGTCTGTCTCTCATGGTACTTCTTTTATCCCCAGAACTCTACGAGCAGCCCCCGGCACCTATTAGGGCATGAACATGATGGTAGCTGCCACTGAGATGAACTCTCCCAGGTCTCCTTTACAACCGCACTGAACTTGTTTCCTGTGGTTCCCCGTATTCTCCTAGTCCCATTCACAAGCCAGACTCCCTAGACCCCACCTGGCACCTACACAGACCTCATACACTGGGCTGGGATACAAGATGAAAGTGACCTGGAAGGTTGGAGGAGAGAGTGGGAAGGAGGGGTGAGAGACCAGAGATCAGACCGGAGAGAAAGGCAGAGACTCAGATGGGCCTTGGGAGCCTGAGGACAAAAGACAGCCACAGAAGAGCTTATAGCTGAGGCACGCCGGCGACCAGGTTTGCCTTTGAGAAACATCACTGTGGCCGCAGAAATGGAGAATGGGTTGGAGGGTGAGGCTCGAGGCAGAGAGGTCAGGGGGAGGCTGTCTGAGATAATGCTGACCTTGACCGAGAAAGAAGCAGTGGCAAGAGTGCAGATTTGAGGAACCCTTACTTAGTAGTTACAGTGGGCAGGCTTTGGGACCGGCTGGATATGGATGGAGAAGGTGAAGGAGCAGTCAGGATGGGATGGAGCTTGCAGGTCTGAATAGGTGAATTTGGAGTACTTGGCACAATAAGCAACCTGTTGTTATCATTAGTTACGATATGTTATTATCATTAGTAATAGTTAGATTGCCTCCTGCTATTCATTTATAGAGCTTTTTATATATCAAGTCGTATGTATGTCCATGGGCCTGGAACATGACTAAGCAAGTCACAGTCCCCAGCCTCAAGGAGCTCACAGTCTGATAAAGACCACATACCATTTGACAAATGCTACGAGGGCATTTGTCAAATACGAGGAGGGCATAGGTTCTTCAGGGAAGGTTTCCCTGGGAACATGCCCACGCTGAGTCTCGAAGGAGCTAACTAGGTGCAGGTGGGCAGCAGTGGCTTCACACAAAGGCATAGAGGTGGGGTGACCATGGTTCACGCAGGCCGCTGCAGGTGGCTGGGGTGTGCTGGTGCTTGTTCCCTTCCCCTCAGGAAACACCCCCATGGATGGGCCACAGCCAAAGCTCTTTCTCTAGCTTGATACTGACTTAAGGTGATCAGACTTCGCTGACCTAATCTGAATTCAGGGCAGCAATGTTTACCAGACAGACTCCAAACATCATCAGGTTACCCCAGCCTGTCACAGCCTGGCTCCCGCTTGCTTTTCCAGAAAAGCTCTACGGCTAAGCCCTTCTTCAGCCTCATCCCCTCCTGTGGAATGTCCCAGTCTTTCACCCCACCCCCAGGCTCCTTCACACCGCCTGTCTTCCCACATGTGATTCCCCATCTCCAGTGTTTGACCAACTCCTCTCATTCTTCTGTTTTGGTGCCACCCTTTCTGTGAAGCCACCCCAACTTTGCAGGCCACTGGCCGATCCTTCATCGGGGCTCCCTAGAACTGAGTTCAGTCCTCCATTATGACTCTCACCCACTGGGTTAGAAGTACTTCTTTACTCAACTGTGAGCTTCTTTAAAGCAAGAACCAGACCTCAATAATTTCCATATCTCCAGTGCTCTGCTCAGAGCCTACATAGAGGTGATGCTTGGTAAATGAATGTATGATGAAAGAACAGAGTCAATGAGGAGGGGAGGTTCTGGGAGAGGAGGTGACTGATGGCCCATATTCCTGAAAACCTCTTTCTTTAACAAAAAGAGAAGTGAATTGTGTGATAGGAGAGCCAAATCTCTCTCAGAACTTTGATTGTGCCACCTAACAGAAATTAGCCTTTGACTCCCACCCCCTTTCCATCTCTCACCATCTAAACTCTCAAACCACCTGCCAAAGCAAACACCGTGTACAACAAGGTCAGGACCCTGGACAGGTAGGGGGATGCGTGATTCCGTGATATTTACATGTAAGTCAAAATTTCCAAACTGTCTTATCCAGGATCATCCCACCTTCTGCCTTGAAGCTCTTATGCTATGAAAAGGGCTTGTGGTGGGTAGTTAGGAGTGGGTAGTATGGCTGGGGATTTTCCCAATAGGAAGCAGAAGAGACAACCAGAAAGAAGCTTCTGAGCTACAAGGGAGGCTGGAGGGGACCGGGAAGGGCTAGGGTATGAAGAGAGAGGCTTGAAACTGTGGCTGGCCTGTCCCCAGCCTGCAAGAACTCAGGAGACCCAGGTGAACCAGGCTGTGCAGGAATGCGAGAACGTTTACATCTTATTCCTTGAGTGGCCATACTTTATTTATTTATAGTCCCCTTTCCACCCAAACAAACTTGCTCCCCTCTAAGACATAGCTCTCCTCTGGGCATTGGGACCTGAAATGCGAGGCCTCCTAAGAGAATCAGGAGTGGAAACCTGCTCAGCTGCTCAGTGGCTAAGCTGTGCTAGGTCGAGTCCTCACTTCTCTAAACCTGACTCCTCTTACCTGGCATGTGACAGATGTTCAGGAACATAGAATAACCTCAAAGGAGAAAATGGTCAAACCAGGAAAGGGTCAGGGGCAGAAATGAGACTGTTTACATTCTATTCTGCCTTGGACATACATTAGGTTCACAGAATCTTAGAAATTTAGGGGCTGAGAGATGACGTTCAATCCCCTATTTTACAGATGTGTAAGCTTAGTCCTGGGGATCAAGACTTGCCCAAGATCACTGATTTATGTCAGCACTAACTCTACTGCTAGTCTTCTGATCTGAGGTGGGTGCTTATAGAAACACCTATCCCCTAAGGAACAGAGCCAGAAAAAAAAATGGCTTTAAATTGCAAACAAAAGGGTGAGACATAAAGAAGAATATTCATTACAAGAATGGGTAACGCAGGGATGGGATCCTGCCCGAGGGCAGGGGGGCCTGAAATGATCTCTGCACTGTACCTCCCAGGGGCAGTGCTCTTACAACAGTCCTTCCATTTGGAAGTCCAAGGGATTCAAGGTCCCTCTCCTAGAGCCCAGCGCCATGGCCAGTGGCTGGGGGAACTTGAGAGGCCAGTCCTGGAACAGGTGCAACAGCTGGAGAAACTGCACAGCTGTTACAGGGCTCTGGCTCAGCAGACTGCAAGCGAGTGAGTGAGACAGAGACCTCTACTGGTGGGAGAGAGGAGGTACAGAACTGCTCAGACAGTCCCAGAGAGGGGCCTACCTGGAGCCAGATGTCAGGCCTTCATTCAGACACCTGCCACCCTCTTGTGCACATCTAATCAGGTGGATGGGGATGCAACTAAACTGAATAGTAAGGCAGGGTCCCCACTGATGAGTCTCCCTCTACATTCACTGTCCCAGACTATCTAGTTACTTTCACCTGGTATCTGAAGGTCTATTTACTCCTCCCTGGCAGGGCAGGAATACCGGGCTTCAGTCCCACCCACCCCAACCCCCAAACTCCCTTTTCCAAAGGTCTGAGAAGACTCAGAATCAAGGTATCTTTCGATCTCAAGAGTCTTAGACTCACAGGATGTTAAAGCCAGAATGGTCCTCAATGATTATCTATTTGGGTCCAACTATCTGGCTTTCTAGCTGGGGAAACTGAGGGGCAGAGAAAGGCAACTAGCCCTGTGTCACAGTTAGAATTGGTGGTAGGGCTAGAGTTGGTGTCCTGACCTTCTGATTCCAAGTTTGTCCTTTGTACCAAATCACCATGGGAGCTCCCTTCCCACCCCATCTCTGCTTCTGGGGTTTGGGATTCTGTGAGCTGGGAACAGAAGCTTCAAGTCCCAGAGAACAATAACCCATGGAGAAGAATAGAGAGATCAATGTTTTTACTTCATAACTGACTCTATGGAAAGAATTGGAAGGATGGAGAGGAGAGAAAGCAGAAGCATGCTGGACCTCCTAAAGGGGGAGGCAAAAGAGAGGAGCTGGCGTAGGGGAGAGGGGCAGAGCACTGGAGAGGGAGTAAAGATATTAGGCAGGTTCTTGTTCCAGAGGGATGAGTACCCAAAGTGACCAACATCATGTATGCCTGTGACTCCACCTACAGCTGGAATCAGCACTGTTCGGCGACCAAGTCAGAGGCCCGGAATCAGGGTTCAATCTGTGGTAAGGGTTTGAGGATCAAGCTTCAGCCTGTGGCTGGAGTTGAGACTCAGTCTGGGTTGGGAATAAGATTCAATCTGTGGCTGGAAATAGAGCTAAAAATAGAATAACCTTTGTTTGAATAGCCTCGTAGTTTAACTGGGGAGCAAGCTGCCATGCATGCTCTAGGCCCTTGGCATTTGCAGGGCTGGGCCACCTCAAGAGTCTGCAGACTTGAGAATTTCCATCTGTTTGGCAGCAATTCTGAAAGCACCTTAGATGTCACTAGAAGATTTCTTACCCACAACAGGCCTGAGATCTTACTTAAACTAAGACAAGGACCTTCATAAGAGACCTTCAGATAGGATACTAGCAAATGACTGTAGGATTGTTTCTAGATTTATAAGTTGTCATCAGTAGACAAAATAAGGCTCAGAGAAGGGAAGAGAGTCCCTTTATACACCAATAAGTGAGAAATCAGGAACTATAAGCCAGGTCTCTATTCTTTAATGAATTTGCTGCATGACCTTAGGTAAGTCACTCACCCTTTGGGGGCTTATTTTAACTGTTAGGATTGGAAAATTGAGGGGTAGAAGCAGATGATTTTCAAAGACTCTCTCAGCTCTGACATCCCAGAATCTTAACACACCCTTCTGAATGCCAGTCCACCTCACCTTAACTCAATATGTCTGCTGTTTCCTGTGTGTCTGGAGCTAAGATCCAGGCTGTAGCAAAGACTGAATACTGACAGGACCCAGTGAGAGGTATGGACCTGAAGGCCAGTGGAGGTCCTGAGGAAGCAGATCAGAGTGGATCAGGTGGCCAGGTAAAGTCTGCTGAAAGAGGTGTGCCTAAGCAAGGTGAAGGGCTGACAAGATATGGAAGGCAAAGAGGAGGGGTGTGGGCAGGACATGAGCAATCCTGAAAAATGATCTGATTCTAGGGCATCTTTCCAAGATGCAAAAAGGGCAACGATATCTGGAGAAAAACCTTGGGGGCTAAGAGCAATGTGCCAAGTAGGAGAGGCAGGCAAAGAGGGCATCCTGTACTAAATCCCTTTTCAGAAACAACAGGTAAATGTTAGGAGGAAACCTCCAGGGCTGAAGAAGGGGGAGGAGACATTCACTGAGTACTAGGCATTGTGCTGAGCACTTCAACAAAGGCACTTCCTTTCATCGTCTCAAGAACCCTTTGGGTTCCAGGTGAGTATATGTCTTGGAGAGATGAAGAGAAACAGTCTCAGAGAAGTTGTGACTTATGAAAAGTCACACTACTACTAAGGGGCAGAGCCAGGACTTGAACCCAACATTGAGCTCTTTCCATTACTTGTTACTAAGGACTACTTACTAGGAGTCTCCCGCTGCTGGCAGCCCAGGGACAGCCAGACATGCAGCCTGCCTTAATGCGAGCAGAGACAAGAATAAAACAAGATCCAGCTCCACCGGCTCCGAAAGTCACATGCGAGAGAAAGGCAGAGATGGGGAGGGCTGCTAAACTGTGGAGAGGAAAGAGCAGTAGGCTGGGAGGCAGGCGACTGGGGTCTTGGGCCCAAGTTCTGCCCTGTATAACCTGGACTAAACCACTGCTCCTCCTGGGCCTCAATTCCTTTATTGGGTATTTCAGGGTTTGAACTAGCTCCTTCCTTTTTATTAAGAAATTCTTTGGTTTTGTTTTACATCCTCACATCATTCTAAGAGATTGGCAGGGGATGCAGAGGGGATCCACCAGCCCATCTGAGGGACAATGAGGAAACTGAGGTTCAGAGAGATTATATAAACTGTGTGAGGTTACACTGTGTCCAAGTGGAAAATCAAGAAATGAGGAATTGATATTTTTAAAGAACCTACCATGTGCCAGCTGGTTGCTTTGCATGTTTTCTCTAATGTAATGCTCACACCAGTTCTGGGATTTTTACTCCCATTTTATAGGTTAGGAAACTGAGGCTCAGAGAAGTGCCCTCCATGCCTGCCTTCCACCAACTGGTATTCAACAGATCTGGGATAAGGAAGACTGGTTCTCTTGCTGTGCCTTGCTACCTCTCAGAGTCTCACAAGTCCAAATCAGGGCTCCTCCCAGACCCTGGAGGGCAGGGGAAAGCACAGGATTTGAAATGTAGAGTTCTGGCTTCAGATGGCTTACTCACTAGCTCTGCAAACTTGAGCAAGTTTCTTCTCTCAGCCTAAGTTTTCTCACCTGTAAAATGCAAATGATACCCACCTCTTGGGAGTGCTGTAGGATCAAAAGAAGTAACCGAAGGGGAAGGTTATCCTAGTTAGCTCTTCTTTCTTTCCACCAGCTCTCTTTTAAAATGCAGTAGCCTTTTCCCCTTCATCACACTCTCGCAGCCAAACACACTGGACTCTACTAGGAATAAGTGCCCCCCACTCTCACCCTCAAAGCACAGTGACCCGCCCTCTCTCAAGCTGCCCTCAGTCCTCCATCCTCAGGCCCATGACAGCAGCCCCCTTGGCTCTGAGTCTTGCCAAGGTCCCCCCAGTCGTCAGCCCATACTAGTCTGCTGAGGAGCTCCACCCTTCTAGCACAGGTGCTGCCTGGATAGCAGTCAGTAAGCACACTTTGGGGTCCCTAGTCCTGGCACTTTCCCCGCACATCCCCGGGGCTCACCTCCCACCTCTGCCCATCCGGTGCCTCCAGCCCCTACTTACGAGCTCGAGCGTGGGAGTCCAAGGGGAACCAGAGCAGCGCGAGTCCCAGCAAGGAAGAGAGGACCCTTCCCTCGGGAAT
This sequence comes from Saccopteryx bilineata, assembly GCF_036850765.1. Taxonomy (NCBI): domain Eukaryota; kingdom Metazoa; phylum Chordata; class Mammalia; order Chiroptera; family Emballonuridae; genus Saccopteryx; species Saccopteryx bilineata. The sequence goes on along the minus strand of NC_089490.1, from coordinate 346,412,888 downwards.
CATCCTTCCTTCCCCCAGGGCCAGGCCACCAGGTGCTGTGCCGAGAGGGGAGTCGGAGATAGTGAGATGAGAGGGGACACTGAGGCACAGGGGCACAAAGCAATCCACAGACCCAGGGAGGGCTGCTGCTACAGTGGAGAGTCAGAGAAGGGGTCGAGAAGAAGGCGGTGAGGAGCGAAAGGGATGTCTAAGGTGGGAATAAGAGGAAGGTGAAAAGAGAACAAGGGGAAAGGAGGGAGACGATGGAGGGAGAGATAAGGAAGGTACGAAAAAGGGGAAAGCAATTCAAGCAAAGGAGAAGGTGAGAGGGAGGGGCGGAGAAGAAAGACGGGAGAGGACAGGGGTCTGTAGAGCGCGCGGCGCTGGGCGAGGCGCGCGGGACCGGCGGGTTGCTCTGGGCGCGCGAGTTAGAAGCGGCCGGCGCTCCCGGCTCGGTGGGCTCGAGGTCCGGCCGCGGGGTCCTGGGGCCCGGCGAGGCGGCAGTCCCGGCGGCGGCGACGGCGCGGCGGCCGCGGCGGGGAGGTTGCACGGGGGCCGGCTCTGCACGCCAAGGGCGCCAGGCGCCGCGCTCGGGCGCATTTGTACTTTGCCGCGGGAAGCCCGGCCTGGCGCTGGCCTAGCACTGGCGCCTCCTCTGGGGCACCGCGGGCTCGGTGGATTGGCCACCCGAGAAACAGGCCCACTTTTCCCCTCCTCTCTCGTGCGGGTCTCCTGGACCGACGCTCCAGGCGCGGCGCCGAGAGGAGCGAGGGGGCTGGGGAGGGGGAAGGGGCCACCAGGGCCACGGGTTTTAACCCCTGACTCCCCGCGACGCCCGGAGTGCAGGACGACGGAACCCATGTAGGCTTCTGGTAGAACTTTTGGGTCAGGAAGGATGAGATGTTCGGATCCGAGGGGGAAAGCCGGCTGCGAAACACAGAGACGCTCAGGTTGCGGAGCTCGGTGATGAGTGCAGAGAGCTCGGGCTGTCGGTGGAATCAATACACTTGCTATTGTTAATTCTGTTTGGTATTGGACACTCCACCTCAGAGCCCGTTTCCCCATCCCTGAAATGGGAATCTTAGTATCTTTAATATTTTAATCTCTTCCCACAGTTATTTGGTTTCTATTTATCATTGCTACCTACCCTACACTTTTACCAACGGAATGAACTCAGATAGTGAACGTAAGAGCACCCCCCGCCCCCCAAAAAAGCACTGAAAAAAATAAAGGTCATAATTCCAGGTGCCTAGAATGCACTTACTAGTTTCCCTCCAAACCCACACAAGCCATGCCCACGTTGAAATCCAGAACAGCTGGATCCTTGATCCTTCTGGAAGTCTTCCTCTGCGTCTCCATTCCATTCCCAAAGCAGGACACAGTCTCTCCTTCGCCTCTGCAGGTAAGGCCCGCACCTCTCTGAGAGTGTTGGCCAGGTTCAGTCCTCTCCAGTAACCGCTGTTCTTCAAAGTGTTGTTCGCCCACCACCAGAAGGTGAGTGAGCTCCCTGAAGGCAGGGCGCTGAAGCTCCCCACCCCAGCCTGTGGCTGACTGGTGCTTTATATCTTGTGTTGAGTGAGTGCCTGAATTAATAGACTCCTAAGAAGAGAACACCAGCTCTATCCAGAACCAGATACCCAGACTCTGAAATCAAAAGGGCAGGGTCCTTATCTTGGCTTTCTCCCTGACTTGCTGGGACATTTTGGATAAGTATATCCATTCCCACTTTGAACCCCAACTTTGTGCACAGCTTCTCTTGCAGAGCTGCTGGAAACTCCAGTGGGAGTTGGAGGGCAGGACACTGAGACAGTAAGAAATGATGTGGGATGCCCACATCCCACTCTGTTGGGAATCACATTTCCAGGTTGGAACAATTCTGTCTGTAAAGATATCTTCCAGGTCTAAGGTTGGGCTCCCCACTCCACTGTGCTGCCAGTCCGCCCCCTCCAGAATGAAGAGCACTGGAAGCAACCAGTCATCCCAGAAAGAGCTTCCCCAGGGTTCTCAGAATCAGAGACAAACAAAGCTCGGGTGCCCTTCAGGCTTCACTTCTCCCATTCCGCTCTGGCCCGTCTCCTCCTCTCCACTCAGTACACTTCATTTTAAAATTTAATGAGCGCTATGTATGTCATCAAGCTTCCCCTCTTGCCTTGGCTTTCAGGGAGCTCAAGAGTTAAATTTAGTGCTTAATTGAAGAAATAATCTCATCCCAAGAATTTGGGACAGAAATCTTTTCCTTTCTTCATCTTTATTTAAAATCTGTTGTACGCATATATTGATGTCTGAGGTGCAACAGGGGGATTAAGGTTGGCCTTCCCTTCATCCTGCTCATTCTACTTCAGGAGAGGTCTCTACCATGAGATCAAGAAGCTCACAATCCTCCTCTCCATCCTTACTGTCCTAGAGTTCAGGTCGTCGTCATCCCTGACCAGACTTTCCTACTAACCTTTTGACAAGTCTTTTGCTCCTCGTCTGGGCCTTCCAATCTTTTTTCTCACACTTGCAGTAAGAATTACCTTAATCATTTCTACTGACAAATCTGATCATATCACTTTCCCACTTAAAACCCATATTGGAAATGAAAAGTAAATAACATTAAAGGCAATGTGATATCCTGGATTGGATTCTGGAACAATGAAAAGACACTAGTGGAAAAACTGCTGAATGAAGTCTGTATTTTACTCAATAGCAATGTACCAATATAGGTTTCTTAGTCTTGACACATGTGCCGTGGCTATGCCAGATGTTAAACTGGCGGAAGCAGGGTGAAAGGTATGCAGGGTGGGCAAAAGTAGCTTTACAATTGTTTGTATGGAAAATAATACAAAAATTAATAAATAATAATTAAGAATAAACTCATGTATTCACAACTGTAAACCTACCTTTCTTTTGTGATAGAGACAGAGAGCGGGACAGATAGGGACAGACACACAGGAAAGGGAGAGAGATGAGAAGCATCAGTTCTTCATTGCAGCACCTTAGTTGTTCATTGATTGCTTCCTCATATGTGCCTTGACTGGGGGGCTACAGCAGACTGACTGACCCCTTGCTCAAGCCAGCGACCTTGGGTCCAAGCTGGTGAGCCTTGCTCAAACCAGATGAGCCTGCACTCAAGCTGGCGACTTCAGGGTTTCAAATCTGGGTCCTCCGTGTCCCAGTCCGGCGCTCTATCCACTGTGCTACCACCTTACCCTGTATGGTTCTTAGGTAAGAACTTTGTATTATCTTTGCAACTTTTCTGTCAATCTAAAATTCTTCCAAAATAAATTTTTTTCTTCATTTTCAAGTGACAGGAAGGGAGATAGAGAGACAGACTCCCACATGTCCCCAGACCAGGATCCACCTGGTCTCCCTGGAGCCATTTTCAGTGCCCTAGACCAATGTGCTTGAACCAATTGAGCTATAGCTGTGGGAGGGGAAGAGAGAGAGAGAGAAAGAGAGAGAGAGAGAGAAAGGGGGAGGGGGAAGGGAGGGGGGAAGAAGCAGATGGTTGCTTCTCCTGTATGCCTGGACCGGGAATCAAACTTGGGACGTCCACCCACTAGGCCAACACTCTACCACTGAGCCAACTGGCCAGGGCCCCAAAATAAAATTTTTAAGTAAATAAATAACACACACAAAAAAAAGCCCATCATTGGCTTCCTATCAAAATTTAAAAAGCATTAGTACTGGATTCAAAACCATGCACATTTGATTTCTCTTTACCATTACTACCTGCCCTATTCTTCATCAACCATTCACCTCCCCAAATTGGCATTGCATTTTCATGCCTCCATGTCTTTGTATATATCTTCCTTTTGCCTGGACTATCTTTCTCCTCCTTCATTAAGTGAATTCCTTTTTACTTTTCAAAAGTCAGCTCTCTTCATCCTCTCCCCCCTTCCTTCTCTTCCACTCTGGTAAAAGACATCAAATACATGGTGATGGAGGGGACTAGACTTTGGGTGATGATATACACAATAGCATATAGGATGCTGTATTATAAAGTTGTACACCTGAAATATATATAATGTTACTAACCAATGTTATCCCAATAAATTTAATAATTTTAAAAAGTCAGCTCTGAGTCTCTTCCTCTCTGAGGCCATCCTGGAATCCCCTTAGCAAAGTGAACTTTTGGTAGCACTTTGTATTGTAGCTGTTGGGAGTGTAAATATTTATTTGCATTTTGAAGTATAAATATTTGCATTTCACCAGGCTCTGTGAGGGCAGGGTTTTTTTTTTTTTGGTTTTTTTTTTGTTTTTTGCATTTTTCTGAAGCTGGAAACAGGGAGAGACAGTCAGACAGACTCCCGCATGCGCCCGACCGGGATCCACCCGGCACGCCCACCAGGGGGGCGACGCTCTGCCCACCAGGGGGCGATGCTCTGCCCATCCTGGGCGTCGCCATGTTGCGACCCTCCTGGGTGTCGCCTTGTTGCGACCAGAGCCACTCTAGCGCCTGGGGCAGAGGCCACAGAGCCATCCCCGGCGCCCGGGCCATCTTTGCTCCAATGGAGCCTTGGCTGCGGGAGGGGAAGAGAGAGACAGAGAGGAAGGCGCGGCGGAGGGGTGGGCGCTTCTCCTATGTGCCCTGGCCGGGAATCGAACCCAGGTTCTCCGCACGCTAGGCCGACGCTCTACCGCTGAGCCAACCAGCCAGGGCTAAGGGCAGGGGTCTTTTTTTCATTTCTATCTATATTTCCAGCACTTAGCAAAGTCCCTGACCCATAAAGATACTGAATAAATAATTGCTTCAGGAATGAATGTAGACCTCAGTGATTTGAAAGATATTATTCTTTCATGCGAGAAGCTTTAGCACCCCTGTTGCTTCCATTTTAATCAGTATTGACATAAGAACAAGCACTTTAAGAAAGTTTCTGTGTCTTCTGTAGAATTGCTGTTGAAGATGGTTGTCCATATACTATGTCATATCCTTTAAGCAAAGCGATATGATAAATTATTCCAAAATGTAGTCAGGAAAAAAATCATATCTAGGCATAGCAATTTGTTGCACCAGGTTCGTCTGGAAACTGCTTGCTTCCCTCTTAGGGAACTCACTCATTGGCTTCCAAGGCAGCCCATTGCTCTGTTGGACAGCTCTGTTAGAAAGTTCTTTAACTGAAATCTGATTCCCTTGGACTCCCTGCATTTGCTCCTAGCTCTGCCCACAGGGCTGCACAAAGCACACCAACTCCTTCCATCTTTTGAGAGTTTACAGACGTTTGAGGCAGAGAACCCTCTTCCATACTCTCATTCTTACCAGTTCCTTTCCCTGGACCCCTCATGCCATGTTAAACTTTCTTTTTTCTTCAACTGTGCTGAGCTCTTTTGTTCCCCTGCCTCTTCAGACTAGTTCTTCTAATGCCCTCTTTCTACTTGCTCTTATAATATTTATCTAGCAAGCTTATTTTTCTTTCTAAACTTTTTTTAGATGTTACTTATTCATTTTTATAGAAAGAGAAGAGAGAGAGAGAGAGAGCGAGCAGGGGGGAGGAGCAGGAAGCATCAACTCCCATATATGCCTTGACCAGGCAAGCCCAGGGCTTTGAACCTGCGACCTCAGTGTTCCAGGTCAACGCTTTATCCACTGTGCCACCATGGGTCAGGCTAGCAAGCTTATTTTTCCATGGTCAATGTAATTGTTACCTTCTTCATTCACCCGACAGTTTAGTGCCAACCCTGTGCCAAGCACTGTGCTAAGTGCTAGGGACAAGACAGACCCTGGTGGGACTAGCCCAGCTTCTTGCTGCAGTATCTTTCCTGGCCTCTGAGTTAGCCACTCTCTCCTCCATGCTTCTCTACTCCATTATAGCATTTATCACATTGTATTAGCAAAGGTTTTGTGTCATCTTCTCGAAAGTGAGTTCCTTGCGAACATAGATTACTATTTATCAAATATCTTATCTAGTCTTCAGCATACAGTTTTGCACACAGTAGCTGCTAAATAAAGGTTTTTGAGATAGTCCTCTTGTGAAATTGTCCAAATAGTCCTCTTGTGACAGATTATTTGTGGGTAAAAATCCTCCTCCTGGGTTGCAGGCTGCTTGATTATGTAAAAGTAGCATAGCAATAAGGACCATAGAGATCAGTGTCAAGGAAAGACTCCTTAACCCAGCCCACTTAATTCTGAAAGATTCTAAAAGAAGATTCATCATAAGAGAATTTATTTAAGACTACATAATAGATGCTCCACCAGTGGTGTGTTGGTAACTAAATATTTAACAACCAGCTCTCCAAGGGAAAATAGCCCTTGTTTTATAGCAGTTGCCGATTTCCATGGTGTAAATATTCCCACCATGGCCAGCTTCAAGCTATCAATGTGACAGTACTGAATGTGAAGCTGAGAAGAGATGCACAGTAGGATACCATTATGTAGCATTTCCATCATACAGATAAAATAGATGTAAATAATTTCATAAACATTGATAGTAAAGTGTAAAATAATTAGGGGGTGATGAGTTTGACTGTTTTAACTCATTTAAGTTTATATATGATTTAATGTTTAGTAATGACCAAGTTTAACAACCAGTTTGCAAAATTCCTGAAAATTTAACGTTCAACAATCCTAAGACTATATAAGCCAATTCAGGTTACTATTTATTTATTTATTTTTGTATTTTTCTGAAGTTGGAAACGGGGAGGCAGTCAGACAGACTCCAGCATGCGCCCAACTGGGATCCACCCGGCATGCCCACCAGGGGGCGATGCTCTGCTATCTGGGGCATTGCTCTGTTGCAACCAGAGCCATTCTAGCGCCTGAGGCAGAGGCCACAGAGCCATCCTCAGTGCCCGGGCCAACGTTGCTCCAATGGAGCCTTGGCTGCGGGAGGGGAAGAGAGAGACAGAGAGGAAGGAGAGGGGGAGGGGTGGAGAAGCAGATGGGCGCTTCTCCTGTGTGTCCTGGCCGGAAATCAAACCCAAGACTCCTGAATGCCCGGCTGACGCTCTACCACTGAGCCAACTGGCCAGGGCCTTCTGGTTACTTTTTAAAAGAATTGAGGTATAATCAACACACATTATATTAGTTCATGTGTATACATAATATTTGTATATATTGTGAAATGACCACCATAGTAAGTGTAGTTAACATTTGTCAACACAGTTACAGAATTATTTTTCTTGAGTTAACTTTTAAGATCTAATCTTCTAACAACTTTCCAATATGCAATGCAGTATAATAAACTATAGTTGCCATACACTACCTTTACTTGATGATGTCCTGAAAGGGGTGAACAAATTGACTCTTTCCAGCTGGGTCCAAATATACATTAGGAGGAAAGTCTTACTTAAAGGAGCTGTCAGAGTGAATTCATTTGTAAAGTGAACAATCTCCATTCTACTCCCATCCTTCAGCCACGTCAGAGTTACTTAGCCACATAACAAATATTTATTTAAAACCTTACTATTCTTTCAGAATATCTTCCTTTGAACCTCCAGATAGTATGCATATAGTTGGCCTAAATAAATGTTTGTAGTATGGATGAATGAATCCTCAACACTCCTAAATAATGCCTGGTAAATTGTGGATGTTTAATAAATACCTGCGTGAATGAAGATCCTGTATTGATTTGTATGAATTCTTGTGTGTCTATGTGAATATCCCCAAGTCTTTTTTTCTCCTTCAGTGGGCCCTCTCTTCCAGGACAAGCTGCATACAGAAATTCTGATGGAGGAGGTGGTAGGAAACTAGCCCTTAATTTCACATAGCCCTTGTGAGGGAAACTGAGCGGGGACAAAGTGTCTTAGTGGAAGACATGGACTGAGATCATCCTTCATCCAGATTATAAGCTCTGCCACCAATCAGAGGTCTCCTCTAACCAAGCACCAAGAAGAAAGAAACTTCTGCTCCTGCCTTCTCCACACTCAGGAGAACTTCTGAAAAGCAGTTTGTCCTCAGAGACTTCTTTCCATAGATCTGTGAAGATATGGCTGGAGTACCAGAGAACAAACAATGCCAAGTAACTTGGGTCCCACAGTCTGACGCCGGAGGCACTAGATCCACCCAAAGGTGGGAATGAAGAGCCACGAGAGTTAGCTTTAAAAATATAAATCAGGCCTGACCAGGCAGTGGCGCAGTGGATAGAGCATTGGACTGGGATGTGGAAGGACCCAGGTTCGAGACCCTGCGGTCACCAGCTTGAGCGCAGGTTCATCTGGTTTGAGCAAAGGCTCACCAGCTTGGACCCAAGGTCGCTGGCTCGAGCAAGGGGTTACTTGGTCTGCTGAAGGCCCACGGTCAAGGCACATATGAGAAAGCAATCAATGAACAACTAAAGTGCCACAACAAAAAAAAATGATGATGCTTCTCATCTCTCTCCCTTCCTGTCTGTCTATCCCTCTCTGTCTAAAATATATATATATAAATAAAAAATCCGGTCCTGTCACTTCTTTTTTTTTTTTTTTTTTGTATTTTTCTGAAGCTGGAAACGGGGAGAGACAGTCAGACAGACTCCCGCATGCGCCTGACCGGGATCCACCCGGCACACCCACCAGGGGCGATGCTCTGCCCACCAGGGGGCGATGCTCTGCCCCTCCGGGGCGTCGCTCTGCCGAGACCAGAGCCACTCTAGCGCCTGGGGCAGAGGCCAAGGAGCCATCCCCAGCACCCGGGCCATCTTTGCTCCAATGGAGCCTTGGCTGCGGGAGGGGAAGAGAGAGACAGAGAGGAAGGAGGGGAGGGAGGGTGGAGAAGCAAATGGGTGCTTCTCCTATGTGCCCTGGCCGGGAATCGAACCCGGGTCCCCCGCACGCCAGGCCGACGCTCTACCACTGAGCCAACCGGCCAGGGCCCTGTCACTTCTTTTTAAAAACTTCATTGCACTTGAAATAAAATCCAAGCCCTGTACCACATTTTGTAAATCCCTCCATGAACTGGCCTTGGTCTACACCAGGGGTCGGGAACCTCTTTGGCTGAGAGAGCCATGAACGCCACAGATTTTAAAATGTAATTTCGTGAGAGCCATACAATGACCATGTATGTTATGCATTATCCAATAAAAATTTGGTGTTGTTCCGGAGGACAGCTGTGATTGGCTCCAGCCACCCACAACCATGAACATGAGCGGTAGGAAATTAATGGAATGTAATACATGAGAATGTTTTATATTTTAAATGTTATTATTATTATTATTATTATTTGTATTTTTCTGAAGCTGGAAACCAGGAGAGACAGTCAGACTCCCGCATGCGTCCGACCGGGATCCACCCAGCACGCCCACCAGGGGGCGACGCTCTGCCCACCAGGGGGCGATGCTCTGCCCCTCTGGGGCGTCGCTCTGTCGCGACCAGAGCCACTTCAGCGCCTGGGGCAGAGGCCAAGGAGCCATCCCCAGCGCCCGGGCCATCTCTGCTCCACTGGAGCCTCGCTGCGGGAGGGGAAGAGAGAGACAGAGAGGAAGGAGAGGGGGAGGGGTGGAGAAGCAGATGGGCGCTTCTCCTGTGTGCCCTGGCCGGGAATCGAACCCGAGACTTCTGCACGCCAGGCCAACGCTCTACCACTAAGCCAACCAGCCAGGGCCTATTATTATTTTTATTAAAGATTTGTCTGCGAGCCAGATGCAGACATCAAAAGAGCCATAGGTTCCTGACCCCTGGTCTACACTCTGACTCTTTGGCCATTCTCCTTGTATCTGCTCTGTTCTAACACACCTTCTTTCTGTCCCTGAGTATACCTAGCTGCCTGGATCCTCCGCAGGGTCTCTGCTCTTGAGGTTTCTCCTGCTTGCCTTTCCCCTGGCGGACACTTCATTCAGTTCAAATACTGCTTCTTTGGTGAGGTTTCCCTGGCCCAACTTATCATATAATGTCTCCATCTAGTCATTTTCTATCATACTGCCTTGTTTTATTTCATTTGTGTCATTTCCTTTGTGTTTAATTCCTTTGTATCATTATCTGAAATGTATTTCTTCACTTGTAAATTACCTACCTCCTCCATGAGCAGGAAAGCTCCAGGAAACTTGGACCTTAATTCTTTTTTTTTTTTTTTTACGGAGACAGAGAGAGTCAGAGAGAGGAATAAATAGGGACCGACAGACAGGAATGGAGAGATGAGAAGCATCAAGCATTAGTTTTTTGTTGCACGTTACAACACTTTAGTTGTTCATTGATTGCTTTCTCATATGTGCCTTGACCGTGGGCCTTCAGCAGACTGAGTAACCCCTTGTTCGAGCCAGTGACCTTAGGTCCAAGTTGGTGAGCTTTTGCTCAAATCAGATGAGCCCACGCTCAAGCTGGCGACCTTGGGGTCTCGAACCTGAGTCCTCCGCATCCCAATCCAATGCTCTATCCACTGCACCACCGCCTGGTCAGACTGGACCTTAACTCTTGATCACTGTTATATTGCCAGTTCCTAGAATAGTGCCTAGCACATTGTAGAGACTTACTGAATATATTTTTTAAATAAAAGAAAATTGTTGGAGAATAGAATATTTATCTGGATTATCTGATTAATGTGAGGAATGAACCCTAAACTCAAGACTTCAATTCCTTAGAATTCAACCACAGTGGTATTTTCATTGTTATTATTACTACCCTCATTTTTATTCATCTTCTAATCATCATTATCAACAACAATGCTATGTGGCACAATGGAGTACTTACTGTCTGTTGAATGAACGCATGGGCATCAACTTAATTGCTGACCTCAAACTTCTTTATTTACTACACCCTTCCCAGCCCAACGTCTTGTACACACTATGCTTCAGCCACTCAGAAGCAATCAGTCATACCTAACACACCATGTTCTCATACCTCTGTGCTTCGGCTTATTCTGCTATTCCTTCTATTTAGAATTCCCATTCCTTCTTTGCTGAATTCTCATTCTTCCTTTAGGACCCAATTTTGTATCCAGGTGGTCAGTCAAATCCTCTTCTGTGCTTCCACACTACTTTGCCTACACCCCTGTTAAAAACTCATCTCCTAGCCTGACCTGTGGTGGGCCAGTGGATAAAGTGTTGACCTGGAGTGCTGAGTTCACTGGTTCAAGACCTTAGGCTTGCTCAGTGAAAAGCAACTATGAGTTGATGTTTCCTGCTTCTACCCTCACCTTTCTCTCTCTCTCTTTCAACTCTCTCTAAAATCAATAAAGAAAACCATAAAAAAAAAAACTTATCTCCTGAATTATAGTTGTTTGTTGACATATCTGTCTTCTCCCCTAGATAGTAAGATCCTTGAGGGCAGGAAACAGTACATTTTTATCTCTGTATTGTCAAGAACTATTTCTGGGTCTGCTACATAGCAGTTTCATTGTCTGTTGAAATCCTCCATCTGGTATTGGGCATAGGCTACCTGTATAACCATGTGCTAGGTGCTGGAGGAGGAGATGTACACTTCTAGTCAAACCATGGTCCCTGGTCCTGAGGACTTACAATCATAGAGATAAGTTCTTTACATAGAAAAAATACCACTAAAAACCAGTGTATTCTAGAATTAAATATGAGACATGAGAAGCTAGGTGTGGTGGAACATGTATAGGACTGGAGAAGCCAGGGTTCTTACTACGCGACTTTCACAAATTATTTCCCTCCTTTAGACCTCGGTTTTCTTCTTTGTAAATGAAGAGGTTTGATCAGAAGCCTGGTACCATTTCTAAAGACGGTTCCAGCTCTGACATTCTGAGTTTGGCTCCAAAGAACTGGGTGGAAGAGACCGTGGGGAGAACTCAGTAGTCTCGGTTTGCCCCCTGGTGGTCGCTCAGTGACATCACGGTCCTGGGAGACGGCTCTAGGCTGTTGTCAGGGAGACAGCAGAGCTCAGAACCCAGGAACTGTGGGCCAGTGACTGGTAGAAGAGAACCAATCAGATTTCTCACTGGTCAATTGGTATAGAATTCTGTCCTCTTTCAGGAGGAAGGAATTGGGGAGATCATGCTCTCTGTGCTCAGCCTCCAGCAGAACCCACCTCATATCTGTTTATTTTCAAACTAGAGGAAGTCAATTTTTTAAGGCTGTTTTCTTGCCCCCCTGACTTCTGATTCCATCACAGTGCTTTCGTCTGAGGCAAATTCTCCATTCTGGTCAGTATAACTATATATTTATTTATGACAAAATGGGGGTTTTCTCTCCCACCCTCTTTCCTGGAGTAGGGCCATGAGCTCTTCCTTCTGGGGCAAAGTGAAGGTAATAGGATTTCTTTGGTGAGATGGGGAGAAGAGATAGACTCCACTAGAATAAGTTCTTTACTTCTTAACAGGTAGTCAATACTAACAGAGAAAGGTTTGTTTTTGACTATTTCATTCTGAAGTGGGTTTAGGGAGGGCCATTTGTCTATTTATTTTCTCATTCTCTGTATGTTGATCTAAAAGGATTCCTTTTTTCTCATATGAGTATGATCTTTGAGAACTTAAAAGGACTTCTTAAAGCTACCTCTATTCCTTCAAAAAGAGAACCAAATCAAAGAAGAAATTCGTTGCTTAGAATCCTAGACCAGAGCCTCGAGGAAGAAGGATAGGGACTCTGAGGGTAGGGAAGAGAGGAAGAAAGACCAAGGGGATGGGAGGGAGGTACAGAGAGACAGATTCTGGGTGGATATATAGTGATCTAGAGGGGAAATTTAGAGAAATTACATAGGTTTGTTTTTTTTTCTTAAGCTGGAAACGGGGAGAGACAGACCCCCGCATGCGCCCGACTGGGATCCACCCGGCACGCCCACCAGGGGGCGATGCTCTGCCCCTCTGGGGCGTCGCTCTGCCTGACCAGAGCCACTCTGGCGCCTGGGGCAGAGGCCAAGGAGCCATCCCCAGCGCCTGGGCCATCTTTGCTCCAATGGAGCCTCGGCTGCGGGAGGGGAAGAAAGAGACAGAGAGGAAGGGGGGGGGGGTTGGAGAAGCAAATGGGCGCTTCTCCTATGTGCTCTGGTTGGGAATCGAACCCGGGTCCCCCGCATGCCAGGCCAACACTTTACCGCTGAGCCAACCGGCCAGGGCTGGAAATTTAGAGAAATTAAATAATTATTTTCCCCCACCAATGTGCTTGTTAAACAGAATATTTTCTTTTTGACAACACACTGTACTTTGAACCTTGCTAAACATTAAAGGCATAACTAAGGGGATAACATTCATTCCATGGCATCTGGAATATGCCAAATACTGTACACAAAGCTAGGCCCACCAAAATTGGCTCAGCATCCGTACCTTGCCTGCCTTGTTCACTGCTGAAGTCTCAGCACCTATATTACCCGGCCACATATTAGGTGCTCAGTAAATAGTTGTTGAATAAATGAATGTTAGTGTACTATATTTTCTCCAATGATATCTCAACTCCATGGGATGGGATGAAATCTGCTTAGGTTATTTTTACCCTTCACTGATAATTATAGGATTGAAATTTATTCTTTGTTTTCTTTTTTAAATATATAGCAATTTTTCAAAGACTTTATTCATTTTAGAGAGAATGAGAGAGAAATGAGGGGGATGAGTAGGAAGCATCTACTCCTATATGTGCCTTGACTAGGCAAGCCCAGGGCTTTGAACTGGCAACCTCAGCGTTCCAGGTTGATGCTTCATCCACTGCACCACCACAGGTCAGGTGAGATTTATTGTTATAAAATTAAAATTCATATGTAACACTCCCTTGCTACAAATATTAAATCTTTCATTGCCCCTCAATATTCTGAATTTATTTCTCTGTTAAATGAAGTTAACAATATATCAACCTTACAGGGTTACTTTTGGTTTAAAGGAGATATAGTATTGCTCAGCAGGCACCTAGCACATGGTAGTTATTCAGTAGACTCTATTTCCTTTTCCTCTCCAGTTTTTCAGCCTCATATCTAACACAATGTAGTAGTTACATCAAATTTCTTATCAATCCCACACCGATCCTGAACTTTTTTTTTTGTATTTTTCTGAAGCTAGAAACTGGGAAAGACAGTCTGACAGACTCCCGCATGTGCCTGACCGGGATCCACCCGGCACGCCCACCAGGGGGCGACGCTCTGCCCACCAGGGGGTGATGCTCTGCCCCTCCAGGGCGTCGCTCTGTTGTGACCAGAGCCACTCTAGCGCCTGGGGCAGAGGCCAAGGAGCCATCCCCAGCGCCTGGGCCATCTTTGCTCCAATGGAGCCTCGGCTGCGGGAGGGGAAGAGAGAGACAGAGAGGAAGGAGAGGGGGAGGGGTGGAGAAGCAGATGGGCGCTTCTCCTGTGTGCCCTGGCCGGAAATCGAACCCGGGACTCCTGCATGCCAGGCTGATGCTCTACCACTGAGCCAACCGGCCAGGGCGATCCTGAACTTTTATACCTTTGTGCCTCTATTGTTTTCCCTCTGCCTGGGATGCCTCCTCCTGTCTACCTGGTGAACGGCTGCTCATCTTTCAAATCAGAGCTCAAGTGTCCCCTCCTCTGTGAAACCTTTTCCAACACTCCCCAACTTTTCTCTCTGCTTCCATAGCACCTTGCATATGTCTGTTATAAAGCTTGTAATTCTGTTATAAATCTTTTTCTCTGTTAAAATTATTTATTAATACTATAGCCTCTCTGTTAGACTGTGCTCTTGGGGGGGGGGCAGGGAGCAAGTCTTATTTGTATTTTTTAGCATATCTGGAAAGAATCTAAAGGAGGCTGGAAGATGACAGGTTAGAAGGGTTAGCTTTTCAAAAAGAACTACTTTTCCTTTGAAAACAAAAGAGAAGGAACTGAAGATAAATAATAATGTAGCAAGACTCTTTAAAGAAAAAGAGAAGGGGCCAAATCCAAAGGGGAACTCTGGCTTGAGGGAGAAAGAGGTCAGGAAGAAATGCCACCACAAGAGGTGAGGAGGGTCAAGGAGAGGTGGTGCTGGTGCGGTCTGAGTGACTGAGCCTCCTTCTTCCTCGATGTGTGAAGTCTCAGGATGGACTCAGTGCCCGGTTGGCAAGAAGGGGTTCTTGGGTTTGCAAACAGAGAAGCCTGTCTTCCCCTTGGGAGTTTTGCAGCCCAGCAGGGAGAAGCTGGTGCCTCCAGCTGGAGGGAAGAGGGAAGAGAAAAAAGGAGAGGTTTGCAGTGGTGAGGATGAGAAGTGCTGAAAGGATAGTGATGGTATGGACCAGTGGTAGTCAGCCTGGTCCCTACTGCCCACTAGTGGGCGTTCCAGCTTTCATGGTGGGTGGTAGCAGAGCAACCAAAGTATAAATAAAAAGATAGGTTTAACTATAGTAAGTTGTTTTAAAAAGATTTATTCTGCCAAACAGCGAAAATCCAACATAAAGTACTTGGTAAGTAATTATTATTGTATGCTTTAACTTGCTGTAATTCTGCTTTATAAATTTTATAAAGTAAAGTTACTTCCCTACTTTATAAATCACCATTACTGTGGAACCGGTGGGCGATTAGAAAATTTTACTACTAACAGAGATACAAAAGTGGGCGGTAGGTATAAAAAGGTTGACTACCCCTGGTATGGACCATGGAGAGCTATCTAGGTAGACACACTATGAGAAGGATGGCAGGGAATTTTGATAGCAGCGCAGTCCTCAGAAAGTATGACAGGAGGGGCGGAGCAAAAGCAGCTGGAGAGTAAGCAGTGGTAGGCATGGCCGCACAGCTACCTGTTCTTGTTGGCACCCTGAATGAGGGCATTAAAGAAAGTCTGTGTACAGGTGCAGGCTTATAAAAAAACAACCCATGACACTCGAACTTGTTCAATTCTAGGCTGTCAGACTAAGCTTCTTGTTTTATAACTTTCAAAGCAGCCCTGACAACCATTTTCAGGTGAAATTTCAGAAACAACAAACCAATATCCCAGTCAGAATACTTGGATGCAAATGACAGAATTTATAATCTAAGAAAAAGGGTAATTTACTGAAAAAATACAAATTGTTGGCAAGAAGGCTGGAGAGTTGGATATGGAAAATGGGTGGAAAGGCCAGGCAGCAAGCACCACAACCAAGTTTAGGAGCAACCTGACTGGCTACCATCCATGGCAGAGACACCAACTTCCAATCCTCAACCTCCAAGGGACCCTCTGCATTTGAACACCTACTGTCTCTGTTGCTCTGAATAATTCTGAATTTATCAATATGTCTTTGCATCATTTTCTGAAAATTCAAAGTTCAGAGAGGAGTGACCCCATGGCTCAGCTTAGGTCACGTGCCATGTCCTGGCTGCTAGGGGACGGCAGAAAGAAAATCTCCCTGCTTTAGCTTTTCTAGTTTGAGAAATACTACACAGAATGGGGGCATTCCCCCAAACAGAAAGAAGGTTGGGGTGCTGATGGTAAACTAAACAAAACAAAATGCCTACCATGTCTTCATGTCTTCATCTTTCAGACTGCTTTTCCCCGTTAGTGTGTGTGTGTGTGTGTGTGTGTGTGTGTGTGTGTGTGTGACAGAGAGAGACAGAGAATAGGACAGATAGGTACAGACAGACAGGAAGGGAGAGAGATGAGAAGCATCAGTTCTTCATTGTGGCACCTTAGTTGTTCATTGACTGCCTTCTCATACGTGCTTTGACTGGGGGGTGGGGCTACAGCAGAGTGAGTGACCACTTGCTTAAGCCAGCGACCTTGGGCTCAAACCAGCGGCCTTAGGCTTTAAGCCAGTGACCTTTGGGCTCAAGCCAACGACCATGGGATCATGTCTATGATCCCACGCTCAAGCCAGCGACCTCGTGCTCAAGCTGGTAAGACTACACTCAATTTGGATGAGCCTGTGTTCAAGCCAGTGACTTTGGGGTTTCGAACCTAGGTCCACTGCGTCCCAGTTCAACGCTCTGTCCACTGTGCCACCACTTGGCTAGGGTCCCCCAGTTATTGTATTTTTGTTACTTGTCAATTATGATCATAATCTCAGCCTCTAGGCTTGACACTTTAGAATCATCTTCATCTCCCTCATTTTCCCACATAGTGAATAACTCTCCAGACTGCTTAGATTTGCCTTGCCTTCTGTCATTGCTACTGCTTTAGTAAGATTACTGTATTTCTCCATGTCTAAAACGCACCCTTTTAAAAAAAATTTGGGCTCTTAAAACTGGGTGTGTCTTATACAGTGGTTGTAATTTTTTTTTTACTTGCATTTCCCGCTTTTTGCGTGGATGAGGAGTTGTATGAATTTTATGATGAATAAAACTTGAGTTCAATAACATTATGTAATACTATACATTGTTTTTCAAATTTTGGGCTCCAAAATTAAGGTGTGTCTTATACATGGGAGCATCTTATACATGGGGAAATACGGTACTTTGGCAACAGCAAAGAAGAAAAGAAGGGGCTGGAGGTTGGGAGTCAGAGACTTCTAGAACATTAGAACTGGATGAGACCTTTGAATTTACCATTGTAGTGATCTTATCTAGGATTATTCATTAATATAACTGTGGCATTAAAAAAAAATACATGGGCCCTGGCCGGTTGGCTCAGCGGTAGAGCGTCGGCCTAGCGTGCGGAGGACCCGGGTTCGATTCCGGCCAGGGCACACAGGAGAAGCGCCCATTTGCTTCTCCACCCCTCCGCCGCGCTTTCCTCTCTGTCTCTCTCCTCCCCTCCCGCAGCCGAGGCTCCATTGGAGCAAAGATGGGGATGGCTCTGTGGCCTCTGCCTCAGGCGCTAGAGTGGCTCTGGTCGCAACATGGCGACGCCCAGGATGGGCAGAGCATCGCCCCCTGGTGGGCAGAGCGTCGCCCCTGGTGGGCGTGCCGGGTGGATCCCGGTCGGGCGCATGCGGGAGTCTGTCTGACTGTCTCTCCCTGTTTCCAGCTTCAGAAAAATGAAAAAAAAAAAAAAAAAACATGGTGGCATCCCACCCTCAGTTTTGGGGTTTAGTACATCTGAGGTGGGACTTTGGCAGAAGTGTGAATGTGCATGTATGTCTTTGTGAGGTGCACTTCAGATTGAGAACCGCTGAATTTCAATACTCTTGCTTTCAAGATGAGGAGACTGAGGCCCAGAGAAAAGTTACCTGTTTGAAGTCACACACAATGAGTTTATGAAAGAGGGCAAGGGGCCAGAACCAATCCCAGATCTCCTGGCTTTTGGTACAGTGGTATTCAGACCTTTTGCTTTTTCTCTCTGCAGAATGACATTTTCTGTCTTTACCTGCATCCAAGAAAACATGCTACACTTCTGTGGTTCAGCTCCTCGGACAGTAAATAGGCTTCAGATTAAGAGCCTCAAACTGTCAAAAGTGAGTAGCTCACCCCAAGGGCCCTGTTTCTAGTGGTAGTTGGCTTGATCTCTGGACCACAGGCCTCCCTTGTCAGAATTTGGGCAAAGCATTCTTAAGAAATGCAAATGGAGAGTGAAATGAGGAGGACCTCTGGACAAAGGACAGTCCAGCTGAGGCCATACTTCTGTGTTTGGCAGGATTCTGACTGTCTGGGCCTCTGCAAACACAAGCCTTTCTTTCAATTACTCATTGACCTTTCTTCAATTGTTGACTATTCTTTAGCCATCTGGTTCTCATCTTGGGAATCCACTTCTTTTTTCTGCTCTCTGGCTTCTACCAATCACTCTGCCTTGGATTGGTTTACCACCACCTCAGGCACTGTTTCTGGACAATTTCATGAAAACCCAGGGCCTCTGATTCCTATCATTGCATTATGTTGCATTTTTTATTTTGCTCTCCTTACAAAACTTGTGTTTTCTTATAAAGATTCCCCAAAGGATCCCTGATTGGAAAACTCAGTTGGTTAAAGCATTGTCCTCATACTCAAAGGGTGTGGGTTCATACCCTGGTCAGGGCACATACAGGAACAGATCAATGTTTCTGTCTTTCTCTCTCCCTTCCTCTCTCTCTAAAATCAATTTAAAAAAAAAAAAAAGATTCCCAAAAGGAAATGTCATTTACTTAATGCTTTCTGCTTCAAATCTACCTTAGAAAACAAAGAGTAGGATATTTGCAATAGCAGAACTTCTATCAGAGGGTAGCCATTCTTTCTCCCATACTCTCTCTGTATCCAGAAAGGGGGCTGGCTCCAATTCTGACCACTTCACCCACTTACTAGCCCAAGCAGGGATGACATGGTCAGAACTGTCCTTTAGAAAGCAACTCTAAGGGCTGTGGAAGATAGATCAGAGGAGTCTGTGGGCAGGGAAACAACCTATTAGAAGCTACTGCAATAATCTAGGTCAGCAATTTTCAACCTTTTTCATCTCATGGTACACATAAACTAATTACTAAATTCTGTGGCATACCAAAAAATATATATATTTTTGCTGATCTGACAACAAAAAAAATAGGTACAATTGGCCCTGGCCAGTTGGCTCAGCGGTAGAGCGTCGGCCTGGTGTGCAGGGGACCTGGGTTCGATTCCCGACCAGGGCACATAGGAGAAGCGCCCATTTGCTTCTCTACCCCCACCCCCTCCTTCCTCTCTGTCTCTCTCTTCCCCTCCCGCAGCCAAGGCTCCATTGGAGCAAAGATGGCCCGGGCGCTGGGAATGGCTCCTTGGCCTCTGCCCCAGGCGCTAGAGTGGCTCTGGTCGCGGCAGAGCGACCCCCCGGAGGGGCAGAGCGTTGCCCCTGGTGGGCGTGCCGGGTGGATCCCGTTCGGGCGCATGCGGGAGTCTGTCTGACTGTCTCTCCCCATTTCCAGCTTCAGAAAAATACAAAAAAAAAAAAAAAAAAAATAGGTACAATTTTGATTCATCCACACCAAACAGCTATTGTTGTGTTGGCTGTTGTCTCTTTTTTAAATTTTTTATTTGACAATCTAAGGGAAAAGAGGTGAGGGTCCATGACTAAAGAGTCAGGTATTGCATGTTTTAAAAATTCTTGCAGCACACCAGTTGAGAATTGCTGATCTAGGTGAGAGATGATGAGACCTGAATTGAGCAGTGGGAGAGGGATGAAGAGGAGAGGATAGATGGAAAAATAGTCATTATGGTGAGAGAAATGATAGGACTAAGAAACTGACAAAGTGAGAGATGATGGAGAAATAAAGATGACTAGGTTTGGAGCTTGAGAAACTGGTAGGATAGTTCCCTTTAACTACACGAGGAAAAGAAGAAGAGCTGTTTTGAAAGGAGGGTGGAAAACAGTGACTTTCATGAGGTCTCCATCAGGCAGTGGAATATGCAGGGCTGGACTCAGGAGGTCTAGACTGCAGACCAATTTGGGAGTTTCAGCTAGAAAAAACCCTACAGGAACACCCACAGGTAAGCCGCAAACAAGGGGGAGGACTCAAAGGATGAGTCGGAGAAAGAGCTGGGGGAATAGGTAACAACCAGGAAAAGTACGTTTTTTCCAGCTCAAGGAGGAAAGGAATTTCAGAAAGGGTCCAGGAGAAAGATATGGAGATGAGGAATGACAAAAAGCTGTTATTGTTGGCAGTTAGTTTCTGGTCACAGTAGGCCTACTCTCAGCCACAATAGCTACCCTCACGTCTAATGCAGCACTGAGACAGGGTTCTGGATAATTTATTTACCTATCCCCACTCACTTTACCTTTAGTTATCAGGGTCTTGCAGAATAAATAAGTGTAATTACTTCATAAAGTTTATTAGTGCTCAGGATTTTCAGTAAAACCCTCAAATTCTCGACTTCATTTGGTTGAATAAAAGGAAAATGCAAAGAGTGCCTGAGGACCGGATATATAAAGTATAATAAATATTAATGAAGTTTACCCTACTACCAACCAAGTCGAGGAAGAATCTTCTCCGGCCACACCCCTCATGAATATGTAGATAGCGCTGCCCGCCGCTCACTGCCCCTCCCTCTACTCCTCTCCCTCGCAACGGACTCTCCCCTCAAACGGGAAACAAGATGGCGGCGGCCGGTCCGAGTACGAGGGCCTCTTCCGCGGCAGCAGCGGCAGCTCTCAGTCGGCGGAGCCGGCGGGGCCGTTGTGATGAGATGGCCGCAGCCAAGGCTGGGACCCCGGGTCCGGCCTCTGGCTCGGCGCTGCTGGTGATGCCGCAGCCGTTACTGCAGCCACCGTCGCCGCGGGAGGAATCGGGCTGCGCCCGGTGCCTGGAGACCCCCGGGGAAGCGGCGGCCTTGCCTTGCGGCCACTCGCTGTGCCGAGGCTGCGCCCAACGCGCCGCCGACGCAGCGGGCCCTGGTTGCCTGCGCTGCCGCGCCCGCGGCCCGGGTTGGGCCCGCCGTCGGGCCCGCGACAACGGCCAGGCTAGCGCGGAGGTGCTGGGCGAGCGCTCCCGCCGCGGCCATCCGGAGCGCTGCCGCTCGCGCCGGGACGGGGGCGCGGCCGCCGCGGGGCCCAGGCCGGAGCAGGAGCCGCGCGTCGCGCCCACGGAGCCAGGTGGAGCTTCCCCTCCTCCCCTTTGAGTCCCGAGCGAGGCCGAGCGCGCCCAGCCCGGCCTGGTTAGCGGGTGGAGGGTCCCAGGCCCCACTGCAGCGGGTTTGGAGAGTTCTCGTGGGGCTACAACCGGGCTCTGCCCAAGTGCATTATCTGTTTCTGAATTTTGAACTTTGGAGTGAAGTGCGGGCCTCGATGGATCTGGAGGGGCATTGAGGGGTACCTGCGCCTTACGTAAGTCAGAAATTTAGAGCGAACCATAGCATTCTTGTAACAAGTTAGGGGTAGGTTGGAATTGCTGTGTGGAAGGAGGATAATGAACTTACACGGGCCGTAGAGGATCAGAGAAGTGCTGGGTTCAGAGCTTGGGGTCGACTTGCTTGTGGGCCTGAATGGATCATTGAGAGGTGTGGGGTATCTGCAGTTGAGGGAACAGGTTGAGTTGAGGATGTGAAGGGAGCCAGCTTTTCAGACTTGAGAGTAGAGTGGGTTGAGGGAAGGAGCTCACGTGCAGTTTTCACAAAATCTGAAAAAAATGCATGTTTAGCACAGAGTCTGGCACACAGTGAGGAAACAATATTAAATAACGGCAATATATATGTATAATAACGCTAATAAGATCCAGTGGTGCTCGAGGAAGAAAAAACTAGACGGGGTTTAAAAGTTTAGGAAACCGAGATTGGTTGCCCGACGGCTTCTTTTATCTCCGTGGCAGTTAGGTTTCCTAGTTCCCTACTATGATCCTGGCAATTAAAAGTTTCAGAACTGTTGCCTTCAGCTTTGCCTTTCTTAACGCCCACAGCTTGCCACTCTTTGGTCCTGAGCTTAACATAGAAAGTGCCCCGTTTAAAACACGAAACAAAACTGTTACAGCTTAATTTAGGACTCTGAGGCACGCCCAGTCAACGCATCTCCACTTTGATTAAAAAAAAAAAAAAAAAAAAAAAAAAAGCTTACCTAGGAGATAGGAGATTTTCAAGAAACATAATCAGGAAAGGCCAGATATTTGCATTTTTTGTATTGGAAATTCTGCCATGTGTTATTTACAGTAGGATAAAGGAGGAATTGCT
The DNA here is from genome assembly GCF_036850765.1 of Saccopteryx bilineata. NCBI lineage: Eukaryota > Metazoa > Chordata > Mammalia > Chiroptera > Emballonuridae > Saccopteryx > Saccopteryx bilineata. Next base: position 346,390,697 of record NC_089490.1, on the reverse strand, counting down.
TGTGTATGAAAGTGCAGTCCTTAGAAACTACAGGTTCCAGAATGCAGCCTGTTTTGATTTAAGCAGACACCTGCCACTGTTCTTTTATTTCTGCGTCTTACTTTCTGTGTTTCCTCTTTTAAGCTTCATGACATTCTTATGAGACAGGTACTTTTATTTCCATTTTACAGATGAAATTGAGACCTGGAGAGGTTTCATCTTAAGGATAAAAACCCAATTCCACCTAATTCCTGCCAAAATCAGGGATAGACGACTCCTCAAATGTCATTTAACTCGTGGATGCTGTGTGACTATCCCCTGTGCTGTTTAATTTGCTTCAAATTCTGAGATCATGTCCAAATAATAAGACAGTATTTTTCTGGTCTTTTTATTATTAGTACTCTTGACTATATGGTCAAATAGGATAGGAATTTCTATTTTTAATTTCAAAGCCTGGACTCCCTTGCGAAATATCTGGTCTGAAATTTGAATCATGAGTATGACTTGATGATTTGTTCAAACTTCTTCCCTTGAAAAAATTTATCAGCCCTGGTCAGTGCCTCAGTGGATAGAGAGTTGGCCTGGTGTATGGATGTCCTGGGTTTGATTCCTGGTCAGGGAACACAGGAGAAGTGACCATCTGCTTCTACCCTCCTCCCACTCCCCCTTCTCTCCCTCTTTTCCTCCAGCAGCCAGTGGCTCAGTTGGTTTGGTGTCGCCCTGGGTGCTGAGAATAGCTCCTTTGGAGTGCATTAACCTCAGGTGCTAAAAACAGCTTGGATCCGAGCATTGGCCCCAGATGGTGTTGCCAGGTGGACCCTGGTGTGTGTGTGAGGGGGTTGGCATGTGGGAGTCTGCCTCACTATTTCCTCCTCTCACCTAAAAAAAAAAAGAAAAAATTTATCAAAGTGTATCAGTGATTAAGGAAAATTATATAAAATAAGATTCCAAATTAGGATTTATTGAGTCACTGAGTATCCACTGAATTTCTAATTACTTTATATGTTTATATAAGTACCCTAATGAAAGAGATTTTTTTTTTTTTAATTTTCTTGTTGGATCACTAAGTGTATATAATTACATGCTTATTAAGTCAATGTGTTATAGAAGAATAGAATATTGTTGGACAGGATTTGGGAATTATCTTTTAGCTTCAGCATGTTGTCTGGACTTTTATGTTATATACAATATTTTTTTAATTTAAAGTTGTAGTAGGCAATGCATTTGCATAATTGCCATAATTAACAATATAAGAAAGTACACAATAAAGTTTCCTCCTACCCCTTTCTTTATTTTCCCACTCCCACCAAAGAATCTTATTTATTCTTCCACAGTTTCTTAATGCTTAAATATGAAATTCAGATATATTTTATTTTTTGGTCTTTTTACACAAAATCTTGTATATTATGCACACTGTTCTATAACCTGCTTTTTTCATGTAACAATGATGGAAATCTTTTCATATCTGTACATAGAAAGTTTCTTCATTCTACTCACAGTTGCAAAGAATTTCATTGAATGGATATAACATAGTTCGCTATCTGTTAGTGGACATTAAGGTTGTTACCTTTTTTTTGCCATTATAAATAATTGTTTATAAAATCTTTATATAAGTGTGTGTGTTCATTTTTATGGAGAGGTCACCTGTAGCTTTCACCAAATTCTCAAAGGCTTACAAAGAAAAGGTTAAAAGAACCATTGCTTTAACTCAGATCCCTCATTCTACAGCTGAGAGAAATGAGGCCCAGAACAGAGTGACCAGCTAAAGGTCATCATGTGTTAGTAGCCGATAAACAAGGACTGAAAGGGTAGCCCATTTTTAAAGGCTAATACATAGCCTAATTCACAGTTAAATGCTTATGATGGCTTTTTCTTTTCTTTTTTTAATTATGAAGTGAGAGGCAGGGAGGCAGACAGACTCCTGTATGTGCCTTGACCAGGGTCTACCCTTCAAGCCCCCTACAGGGCAATGCTCTGTTGCTCATCCTAGCTATTTTAGTGCCTGAGACGAGGCCATGGAGCCATCCTTTAGTGCCCAGGGCCAACTTGCTTGAACCATTTGAGCCATGGCTATGGGAAGAGGATAGGGGTGGGATGGGGGGAAGGAGAGAGAAGCAGATGGTTGCTTCTCCTGTGTGCCCTGACTGGGAATTGAACCCAGGACTTCCACTCCAAGCCAATGCTCTACTGCTGAGCCAATCAGCCAGGGCTGCTTATGATGGCTTTTAATAGGGAAAAATACCTGTTTCATAAATATTTATATTACACTTTTAGGAGTGGGGAACAAAATTAGCAATTTTAGGTATATTCAGAAGTATTGCTTTTAGTATACTTTTGTCATAGTTAGGTCAGTTGATAGAAGAAAGGTCAGGCCTGCTCTGGAATGCTGGAAATGAAATTTTGTAGTAAATACACTGATGTTTAAGTGAAATTCTTAAAATTAAAGAAATTTTGTTGAAGTCCCATGGCTGTTTGGAATTGTATCATTCTATGAGAGTTTGCTTGCTGAAAAATTTGGTTGTGCCATTGACATTTTTGTTTTTTTGCCAGCTTGGTAAGCTCTAAAGTTAAGAACATTAATAATTCCTGTGTAAAATGTTTTACTTCATTCTTATATGCATTGTCAGTTTGCTTTTGGATATAGTATTGGTTGTGTAACACTGTGTGTTTGCAGGCTAAGTCAGTGATCATTTTAAGATGGACCCTGACTTCAACTTTATATGTTTGAAGATCTGCAGCTCATTGTATATGAAGTATTTGGACCATCTTGAGCAATAATCAGCAAGTATGAATGCCTACTCTTTGCCAGGCACAGTTCTAGATCTTTGGAGACATCCGTGCTTGAAATATACAAAGATCTCTCTGAGCTTATATTCTAAATTTAGAGGCCATACTGGTCCATTATGGATTTTTAAAAAATGGACATTTACCACACAGGCGTACAGATTTGCAACTATGTACAACAGTAACACTTACACCCCATTGTTAATAATTAATGAATGTTAAGAATTCATTTAGCCTTATGATTTGAAATCAAGCATGATCATGCTAAATTATACTGCCTTTGAACTTGAAATCAAGACCTTTTTAGGACAGTTCTTTTTCTCCTGCCATGGGTAATAATAATTAGAAAAGTTAGACAAAGGATGATGAATATTTTTAATTGGTAGTTTGAAACTTTTATCTATTTGTGGTGTTAAAAGTGCATTTCAAAAATTGAATAGATAAAAAAAATTGATAATGCCTCATTTATCCCTTCTCTTTATCCCATCCCAAACTCCCTGTTCAGGATTAGCATTTATACATTTAAGAAATTTCCTCTTGCCTGACCAGGCGGTGGCGCAGTGGATAGAGTGTCAGACTGGAATGCTGAGGATCCAGGTTCGAGACCCTGAGCTCACCAGCTTGAGCGCGGGCTCATCTGGTTTGAGCAAAGCTTACCAGCTTGGACCCAAGGTCACTGGGCTTGAGCAAGGGGTTACTTGGTCTGCTGAAGGCCCACGGTCAAGGCACATGTGAGAAAGCAATCAATGAACAACTAAGGTGTGTGTCGCAACGAAAAACTAATGATTGATGTTTCTCATCTTTCTCCATTCCTGTCTGTCTGTCCCTATCTATCCCTCTCTCTGACTCTGTCTCTGTGAAGAAAAAAAAATCTTTCTGTGTAAAACAAGTACTTCTGGTTTATTACTCAGTTGGCAGACAATGTTTGCTATGTGTGCAGCCTAAATAGCATTTAAGACTAATGAATAATGAAATCATGTGATTATAGTGTAAAAGGACAGGAATTTTTCTGGCCTGTATGGCTTCGTTTTAAAATGTATAAAATGACTCAACATTTTGTTCTTAATGACATGTATTCCAGAATTTGAGTGTCCTTATGTGTTATACTAATGCAGGAAATATTTGTCCTGTGCTTATGTGTTTTTTAAAACTCGGGATGAGATTACTTCACCAACTAAGCATTAATCACCATTGAGGGAATAGTTCCATTCTATAGAATTCATGATTGAGCAGCAGGAAGTTAGGAAGTATTTGTTTTTGTTTATTCATATTTCTCGTCTAACTTCTAATTAATCTTGGAAGAGTGTGTACCTTGAAATCATTTATATCTGAGTTTGCTTGCATGTAGGATATGTTTTTCAAATTTCATTTCACTAATTCAGTGAGAATTTTGGGGCACACACTGTATAAGGTAATACAATAAACAAGATGAATAAGAATGGTGGTGGCGCAGTGGATGGAATCCTTAAGATTCCACAGTTTGGTTGGGGAAACACAGTATCAAATAACAATACACAGTGGTAAGTGAGCTAAATACGTGATGCCAACTGAGTATAGCAGCAATATTCAACCTTTTTCATCTACGGCACACATAAACTAATTACTAAAATTTTGTGATGTACCAAAAAATATTTTTTGCCAGTCTGACAAAAAGATAAGTATAATTTTTATTCATTCACATCGGGCAGCTATTGTGTTTGTTGGCTGTCATTTTTTTATTTGACAGTCTAGGGGAAAGAGGTCAGTGCCCCTGACTAAATATCCAGTACTGCATGTTTTAAAAATTCCTGTGGCACATCAGTGTACCTAGCATGACACATTGGTTGGAGATCGCTAAAGTATAGGAATGGGACAACTGACAGTCTGGAGGAAACCTGAAGAAGGCGTTTTGAGCTGAATGTTGAAAAAAGCAAGAATTTACCAGGTTAGAGGAAGGGATGGCTGAGCCAGACAGAAGAACCTGCATATACAAAGGCATAAGGTGCTTGGCATATTCAAGGACTGATAAGAAATTAAATATAGATGGATGTGGGACTGGAATGGGAAAAAGGAGAAGAGACTGTAGAATTTAGATCATGAAGGGCATGGTATATCATGCTAAAGGAATTTGGGACTTTATCCTATAGGTTAGTGTGATGCTGTTAAAGATTTGTAAGCAGTGGAATTACATCATAATGTGGTTTAGAAAGATAATTATTGTTGCCTGGCCAGGTGGTGGCGCAGTGGATGGAGCATCGGACTGGGATGCGGAGGACCCAGGTTCGAGACCCCGAGGTCACCAGCTTGAGTGCGGGCTCATCTGGTGTGAGTGGAGCTCACCAGCTTGGACCCAAGGTCGCTGGCTTGAGTGAGAGGTTACTTGGTCTGCTGAAGGCCCATGGTCAAGGCACATATGAGAAGGCAATCAATGAACAACTAAGGTGTTGCAACGAAAGACTAATGATTGATGCTTCTCATCTCTCTCAGTCCTGTCTGTCCCTGTCTATCCCTCTCTCTGACTCTCGCTCTGTCTCTGTGGAAAAAAAAGAAAAGAAAATTGTTGGAGTGTGAAGGAAAGATGTGAGTAGAAACTGGAGGAAGGGAGTCCAGTTACGGGACTATTTTAGTAGTGCAGGCAAGAGATGAAGAGGGGCTGGAATAGACTAAAGCAGTGGCTTTGGGATGTTTCCTTTAATCACTCATTAATTTAGTAACATTTTGAAGGCCTTTCGGTGTACTAGGCACTGGAGCTACAAATAAAAACAAAGCATGTCTCAAAGTCAGTGTAGTTGGGAAGATTGGCATATAAACACGCAACTGAAATGTGTAATAAATGCAGTTATAACTGTGATTTAAGAAATAATTGTAGAAGGCAATATAGTATAAATAAAGCAAATTCTGGAGGCAGACTACCTGTGTTCTAACTTTAGCTCTGCCATTTATAGCTGTGTGTCATTGCTTAGCCTCTCTGGACCTTAGTTTTCCCATTTTGAAAATGAGGATAGTAATAGTAACAAAATTGAAAGGTTTTTAAGATTGAGTTATTAGAATGCTTGGTTCTTTAAATGGCCCAATAAATAAATGTTAGCTATTTTCACAAAAAGAGAACTCAGCTTCAGTAAAAGGCAGACACTTAACTACCAATATTCAGTAAGTGGATGAGGGCAGAATAAAGATGAGGGAAAACAGTACATTGAAAAGCATAGGAGTATGAAACAAGGAGTTCTAGGGATTGTAAGTAGGAGTGGTTGGAGTAGAGAGTACATGATTGAGAGTGGAAGGGGTGGGGTTGGCAGAAATAAACAGTTCCTAGATAATAGTAGACTTTGGATGCCATGCTAAGGAATGAGGAACCACCAAGAGTTCATCTGCATTTTAGAGAGATCACAAGTATGGGTGTAATGTAGCAGATGGATTGGAGAGCCCAAATTCTCTTCTGACAAGATGGCTGAGATAAGCTGAAGGCTCTTCTACTACAAATATCAAGAAGAGCTGAGTGATACAGAACAGTTCTTTTAAATGCATTCCTGAGCTTGTAGAAAAGACAGGAAAATCCCCAGGTTCCAGAAACAGAAATGGAACTAAAATCCAAAACGAGTAAGCCCTTCAGCTCTTGCCGTGTTGCCTTGGAGCAGGGTGAAGGGTGTGGAGTGAATGCTTATTTCTGGTTTTCTATTTCTAGCTGATTGCATTTAAACCATGTGGAAGAAGGAACCAAAACTAAGACTTCTGCATAAAGCTGGGGTCTTGATGTGCTTCATCCTAGGTGATAGGGTAGACTAGAGAAAAATCTTTTCATTGACACAAGTCAATAAAAAGAAATCTTGTTTTAATTTGCCTGGGTTTTATGCAAAGAGGAAATGGGGAAAAAAAGCTTACCTGAGAAATTGAAGCACAAGACCTATGCCCCACTCATATTTGGGGTCTGAATTTATATTATATGGGTCAGGTTTCTCCATGCTGGGAAATTAATATAAAAGCTGGCTCCAAGCTAGTGATACCCCTGGGTCACCCAGAGAAAGGAAAAACAAGACTCCAAGGGGTACTCCCATATCTCAGGCCACAGGGGATTTTTACAGAAGTAATGAGGCCAACTGAAGATGAATTTATAATTAAAAATTACACACAAGAGAACAGTTTTCTACCACAAATGAGAGATAATAAGCAAAAGGATTATAGCTCCGAGAACTGGGATAGTAGAATGGCAATTTGAAAGATAATTTAAATGACCATACTTTAAGTACCTAAATATATTTAAAAAATAAACTGACACCCAAAGAAATGAATAATACATTATGAAACAGGCACATTTGAAAAAGAATTAAACAATGAAAAATATACATGGCCCTGGGCAGTATGCTCAGTTGGTTAGAGCGTCGTCTCCATACGTTAAGGTTGTGGGTTTGATCCCCAGTCAGGGCAGATACAAGAATCAAACAACGAATGCGAAATAAGTGGAACAACAAATTGATGTCTCTGTCTCTCTGTCCCTCCCTCTCTATAATCAATAAGAAAAATTAAAAATATGTGGGTTAAAAAACAAGTAATAGTTTGAAGAAAAAATCAGTAAGCAGGGAATTAGAAGTGAATAAATCCTGAGAATGTGAAACAGTAAGATGAAGGAAGATCTAAAAGAACAGGAAGACCCAACATCTAATATTAATTCCAGAAAGAGAAAAAAATGAAGGAGATGTAGAATTTAAAGAGACAACAAGGAGAATATTTTGGAATTAATAAAAAGAGATGAATCTTTAGGCTTAAGACTCATGAATCCCTAGCAGGAATTAAATGAACAAAACGAAACCTCACAACTAAATGCATTGCAAAGAACCAAAGACACTATTAAAAGCAACCAGAAAGAAACAACAATCAGTCTGAGAGTAGATCTTTCTTAACAGGAGAGGCCAGAAGAAAATTGAACACTTTTCCAAGTGTTGAGAGATCTGAATTTCATACTCAGTTAAGTTATTCAAAACTGAGGGCAAAATAAAATATTTTTATATAAACAAAAATATAGAGACTTCACCACACTTTCTGAAAAAACTTAAACTAAACAGTGTACTTCAGGAAGAAAAAAATGTTACTTAGGCATAGAGTAGGATACAAGAAGTCATGGTGAACAAAAATCAGTAGGTAAACTTAGTGAACATTGACTATATGAAACAAAAATAATTATGACTTAATTTGTGGGGGCTAAAACCAAAGTGGGACTAAAATACCAGGCAAGGATGAAATGTAAGCTGGGAGGTGGCGGGAGAGCAATTGATCAGCATTAAAGAGTTCTAAGGTTCTATATATAGTTCAATAGAGATGTTGATTAACTTTATGCTTTCACTCAGATACATATTAAAAATTTATGGGTAACCACTAAAGAAAAAGAAATGATGTATAACTTGACCTATTATAGAACCATAACCCTCCCACATTAGAAAAATATACATTGTTTTTAAACAAATGTGAGGTATTGATATAATTTGGCACAAATACCCAAGATTTATATATAAACTATGTTATCTGACTCAATACAATAAACTTAGGAATTAATAACACATATAGCCAATTCCCCTGCTTCCAATTTCTTGTTTGAAAATTTAAAAGCAAAAACAAAAACTTTTAAATGATGTATAGATGAAGAATAAAATCATGAAAATTGGAAAATATTTATAACTGAATAAAAATAGGAACCCTGCCGTCAAAATCTGTGCAATACACCCGAAACAATACTAAGAAGAAAATTTAAGTGCCCATATCATATATCATTGAATCTTAAGCTGCCATGCTTTCTAAGGTGCACTATTATTTTCCAAACACAATGCCTTGCTACCACTTAGGCTTTTTAACTTTATACTTAAGAATTCTCATAAATGTATTTGGATGTAGATTTAGCATATCACTGGTGCATATATTTATAAAAGGAAATGAATTAATAAATTAGAATATTCCTGTGACTTCTTCATATTCAAAGTCTGATTTTTCTAAATAAGAGTGCTCCACAGCTATCTCCAGCATTTTTTTCAGACTGCTAGCACTCAGAAGTTTTGATGCTGATGCTTTATTGAGTTTGCCAGAAGTTATCAATGAAAGGTTTTCAGGTGTGACTTGTAGCTCTTCCTCAGATGGTCAGTAAAAGTTTTGTTTAACATTAAGAGGTTACAGTTGTCTAGTCATGCCGCCAGGGATAATCACCAAATCACTACATATTTCTTGAAAGCTTGTTCTTTATCTTTTTTTATTTTTGTATTTATTTGAAGTGAGAAGCGGGGAGGCAGAGAGACAGACTCCTGCATGCAGCCGCCTGGGATCCACCCTACCGGGATCCACCTGGCAAGCCCACCATGGAGTCCCATTGCAACCAGAGCCATTCTAGCACCTGAGGCTGAGGTCATTGAGCCGTCCTCAGCACCCAGGCCAACTTTGCTCCAATAAAGCCTTGACTGCGGGAGGGGAAGAGAAGGTAGAGGGGGAGGGGTGGAGAAGGAGATGGACATTTCTCCTGTGTGCCCTGGCTGGGAATCGAACCCAGGACTTTCACACGCCAGGCCTGTACTCTACCACTGAGTCAACCGGCCAGGGCCAGCTTGTTCTTTATTTTATGTTCACACCTATGGGAGCTATGACAGTGGCATCATCATTGCTGCCTGGCTGACAGTGACTATAAGATTGCAGTTAAGCCTGACCTCTGGTGGCCCAGTGGATAAAACGTCAACCTGAACATTAAGGTCACCAATTTGAAACACTGCACTTGCCTGGTTAAGGCACATACGGAAAGGAACTATCATGAGTTGATGCTTCCCACTTCTTCCTCTTCTTTCTCTTTCTCTCTTTCTCTCTCTCAAATAAATAAATAGATGGAAATTATAAGAAACACCCCAAAGCTCTGGCCGGATAGCTCAGTTGTCTGGAGTGTTGTCCTGAAGCACGGAGGTTGCCATTTCAATTCCTTAGTCAAGGCACATACAGCAGCAGCAAAATGTTCCTTTCTCTCTCTCCCTGCCCCTCCTCAAAAAAAAAAGGAAAGTCTCCACTTCAGATATGTTAATACGGAAAAGTGTATATCCTAGAACCTATAAGGTACTTACATAGGAGAAAGGCAGAAAACAACTGAGTTAGTAGCCAACTTAAGTTAGAAAAGGAACAGCAGATTAAACCTAAAGGAAGTATTGTAGAAGATAGGAAAGAATAAAGATAACAGAAATGAATGAATAGAAAACAAGAGAATCAAAGCCGAAATCTAATTGATGAATTAACATAGCATCTATATTCAAATCTGGCAAAACTGGTCAAGGAAAAAGAAAAAGGAAGAAGGTACAAATAATATTAGGAGTGAAACGGAATACATTTATAGATAAAGATTTTTAAAAGCCCATAAATATAGAATATGAAAATCTTTATGCCCATGAATTGGAAAAATTGTACAAAATAGTTTCCAAAAAAAAAAAAATGGAACCTATCACAGCTGACTCAAGAATGAGTAGAGCCTGACCTATGATGGTGCAGTGGATAAGGCATCACTTGGAATGCTGAGGTCACTGATTTGAAGCCCTGGGTTTGCCCAGTCAAGGCACATACGAGAAGCAACTACTACTATGAGTTGATGCTTCCCACACCTCCCCCTTTTCTCTCTCTACTCTCTCTAAAATCAATAAATAAAATCTTAAAAGAAAACAGATACATGAAAAGATGCTCATCTTCACTAGCTATTCGAGAAATGCAAATCAAAACTGCAATGAGGTAACACTTCATACCTGGTAGATTAGCTATCATCTACCAGACAAGTAATAAGTTGTTGGAGAGGCTGTGGAGAAAAAGGAACCCTCATTCACTGCTGGTGGGAATGCAAACTGATACAACCATTTTGGAAGACTGTATGGTGGTTCCTCAAAAAATTAAGAATAGAATTACCATATAACCCAGCAATCCCTGTAGTGAGTATCTACCCCCTAGGCACCCACGTTCATTGCAGCATTATTCACAGTGGCCAACACATGGAAACAGCCAAAGTGTCCTTCGACAGAGGATTGGATAAAGAAGATGTGGTACATATATACACTGGAATACTATTCAGCCATAAGAAATAATGACATAGTGTCATTTACAACATGGATGGACCTTGAGAACATTATGCTGAGTGAAATAAGTAAATCAGAAAAAGCTAAGAACTATGATTTCACACATAGGTGGGATATAAAACTGAGACTCATGGACATAGATAAAAGTGAAGTGGATATCAGCGGGAGGGGGTGTGGGGGAGAGATGGAGGAAGGGTATAAAGAGGGACAAATATATGGTGATGGAAAATGATTTGACTTTGGATGATGGGTGTCAAACATAATCAACAGTTCAAATGCTATAGAAATGTTTACCTGAAACCTATGTACTTTTATTGATCAATGTCACCCTGTTAAATTTAATTTTCTAAATAAAATTTTAAAAAAGATAAAAAACTAGAAAATGTGAATAGGAATTAACTAAAAAAAAAAGACTGAGTAAATAGTAAAATCTACCCACTAAGTGATTTGTGAATGCAATGAGTTAAATCCAGAATGTGGAAACTACATGGCAGATGGCTTATTTTCTTCTACAAATATGTGAAGAAAAAGCAATAGAAGGGAAATCTATAGGATAAAAGTTAAGCAGTTTAAGTGTATGAACTTATTTGAATCCTGATTTGAAAAACTGTAAAAACATTTGATAGGAATTGAATACTGGTTGGATGTCTGATGTTATTAAAGGTCATTAAGCTTTTAGTGTGAAATTAGTTTTCTGGTTACATATTTTAAGAGTCCTTATCTTTAAGAGAGATGGGCCTGACCTGTGGTGGCTCAGTAGATAAAGTGTTGACCTGGAATGCTGAGGTCCCTGGTTTGAAACCCTGGGCTTGCCTGGTCAAGGCACATATGGGAGTTGATGCTTCCTGCTCCTCCCCCCTTCTCTCTCTATCTCTCTCTGTCTCTCCCCCTCATCTCTCCCTTTTCTTTAATGAATAAAGTCTTAAAAAAGTGAGATGGTAAAATGTATATAAGTAAGATGATATGATATCTGGGATTTGCTTGAAAATCATTCAAAGGGAGAGGGGACAGGTAGTGATTAAAGGAATAGATGTAATAAGATTGGCAATGAATTGATAATTGAAACTGATGGATATATTGGGTTTTATTAATAGTCTCTAATATTTGAGACTTTACCATAACAAAAAGCAAATTTTATCTATAAAAAAGCACCATAAACAGATGGTTTTATAGGTTACCCAAATATTGCAGACTATTCCAGGGACTATAAAAATTGTTTCTAGCCTGACCTGTGGTGGCACAGTGGATAAAGCATTGACCTGGAATGCTGAGGTTGCTGGTTTAAAACCCCAGACTTGCTGGGTCAAAGAATATATGAGAAGCAGCTACCATAGTTGATACTTCCTGCTCCTCCTTCCCCTTTCTCTCTCTTCTCTCTCTTTCTCTCTCTAAAAAAAAATTGTTTCCAAACTTATTGGGGAGCTGTTACAATTTGATACCCAAATCATACAAAGACAGTATAAAAAAGGAAAAATACAGGTCAATCTCATGAATGTAGATTTAAAAAAAAATCCCAAATGAAGTATGCACTGATCTAGTAATATATTTTTTTAAAATTACAATGAAATAGCATTTATTCTGGGAATAGGGGTGCGTAATAATATAATGTAATTCACCTTATTAATAAACTAAAGGGTAGTAAAACCATATGATCATCTTAAGAGATTCTCAAAAGAGCATTTGCAGCCCTGTCTGGGTAGTTCAGTTGGATCATGCATTGTCCCGATATGGTCAGGGCATGTATAAGAATCAACCAGTGAATGTATAAGTAAGTGGGACAACAAATTGATCTGTCTCTCTCTCTCTCTCTGCTCTTTTCTTCCCCACTTCCTCTCTCTCTAAATCAATCAAGAAAAATTTTCAAAATATTTGCAAATTTACTATTCATTTATTTAAAAAGCTAGAACACTTGCAATAGAAAGAAACTTTTAAAAAGTGGAACTTGTCAATAAGGATGATGAGTGGCTAATAACAGCCAAGGCCATTTGGGAGCACATTACTTTATGAAATATTAAGCTATTATAAATGGTAATTAAAAGAGGTATTGATGTCATAGATCAGGGGTCCCCAAACTACGGCCCGCGGGCCACATGCGGCCCCCTGAGGCCATTTATCTGGCCCCCGCCGCACTTCTGGAAGGGCACCTCTTTCATTGGTGGTCAGTGAGAGGAGCATAGTTCCCATTGAAATATTGGTCAGTTTGTTGATTTAAATTTACTTGTTCTTTATTTTAAATATTGTATTTGTTCCCGTTTTGTTTTTTTACTTTAAAATAAGATATGTGCAGTATGCATAGGGATTTGTTCATAGTTTTTTTTATAGTCTGGCCCTCCAACGGTCTGAGGGACAGTGAACTGGCCCCCTGTGTAAAAAGTTTGGGGACCCCTGTCATAGATAGTTGAATAACCATGTTAAATAATTAGAAATTACAAAAAAAAATAAGAGTCCAGTATCATACCCTCATATATTTGAATTTGGGAGATGACAGGTAGAATTATAAAATTGGTCAGGCAGATTACCATTTTCAGAGATTACCATTTTGTTATGGATAGTAAGCTAACTTTTAGAAAACAAGAAAAAATAGATCTTCAGACCATGCACAAAATTGATTTAAGGTCAAACTATAAAACTGAGAAAATACTAGGAATATGTCTATGAAAGTGGGGTTGAGAAGGATTATTTGTATGAACAAACAAGAAAAACAAGGCATAAAGGAAAAGATTGGTATTTGGCCACATAAAAAAACCCCAAAAACTTTTGTATTATAACAGATGATATGAAGTAAGGAAAAAAACTACACGGTGGGAGAAAATATTTGTAATAAAATAACTGACAAAAGCTTACTATCCAGAATATATGAAGAACTACAAATCACTATGACAGACACCTCAGAAAAATGGTGAGGAAATCTGAATACACATGGTACGGAAAAGGAAAACTGAAAGCCAGTAAACATTTGGAATAATAATCAGTATCATTAGTAATTAGAGAAATGTAAATTAAACCAATGATGTAAATTAAACCACTGCCTTAGGATATCACTCACATATATCCTGTGTATCTGAAATTCAGTACATCTCTTTAGGTCCCTATTATGGTTCTCTTAAAATGCAGGTATTTATGAGAGATAGAAGTAGTTCATGTAGAGAAGTGATTCTCAAAGTGTGCGCCAGGGCACACTGGTGCGCCCTAGAAGATTTCCAGGTGTGCCCTATGGTATTCCAGAGAAATATGTGCCTGTTGGAACCAACAGGGTTTTTGGAGTTTAGATTTTTTTTTTTTTTTGCATTTTTCTGAAGCTGGAAACAGGGAGAGACAGTCAGACAGACTCCCGCATGCGCCCAACCGGGATCCACCCGGCACGCCCACCAGGGGCGACGCTCTGCCCACCAGGGGGCGATGCTCTGCCCATCCTGGGCGTAGCCATGTTGCGACCCTCCTGGGTGTCGCCATGTTGCGACCAGAGCCACTCTAGCGCCTGGGGCAGAGGCCAAGGAGCCATCCCCAGCGCCCGGGCCATCTTTGCTCCAATGGAGCCTTGGCTGCAGGAGGGGAAGAGAGAGACAGAGAGGAAGGCACGGCGGAGGGGTGGAGAAGCAAATGGGCGCTTCTCCTATGTGCCCTGGCCGGGAATCGAACCCGGGTCCTCCGCACGCTAGGCCGACGCTCTACTGCTGAGCCAACCGGCCAGGGCCTGGAGTTTAGATTTTTGGGGGACAGAGGTGTGGGGAATTGGCTGTAAGCTGTCTGCCCAAACCCCCACCTCACTTGCCTGATTAGGTTGCAAAAGACTGTTAAACTGTAGTGCTGGATTGTTTACACTACCTGCCATGTTCCCTGGAAAGACTAGAGGCAAGTTTCTTCTATCCTTTGTTTGGTGTCAAGTTAAGATGATATGTATGGTGGAGGTTTTCTGCACTCAACACAAGAGTAAAAAGAGAGGAATTCTTCAACATATTGATGAGGAAATGAGAGTTTGCCTTTCAAATATATGCCCAAACATTGAAGAAATTGCTAGGACACATCAGGCTCATGTTTCTCATAAACACAAGAATAAAAAAACTTAACACATTCGTGCCGTGACCTGCCGAATTTACTAAATCTTACTAAGAATGTATCTATATATATAAAAAGAACTTTTTTGTCTTTTTTATTTTTTTGTTTTTTTATTTCTTTATTTTTTTAATTTTAATTTTAATTTTATTTTTTTGTATTTTTCTGAAGCTGGAAACGGGGAGAGACAGTCAGACAGACTCCCGCATGCGCCTGACCGGATCCACCCGGCACGCCCACCAGGGGCGACGCTCTGCCCACCAGGGGACGATGCTCTGTCCCTCCGGGGCGTCGCTCTGCCGCGACCAGAGCCACTCTAGCACCTGGGGCAGAGGCCGAGGAACCATCCCCAGCGCCCGGGCCATCTTTGCTCCAATGGAGCCTTGGCTGCGGGAGGGGAAGAGAGAGACAGAGAGGAAGGAAGGGAGGGAGGGTGGAGAAGCAAATGGGCGCTTCTCCTATGTGCCCTGGCCGGGAATCGAACCCGGGTCCCCCACACGCCAGGCCGACACTCTACCGCTGAGCCAACCGGCCGGGGCTGTTTTTTTATTTTTTTAACCCCTCTTTTTTACAAATTCTAAAAAGCACAACTCAAAAAATGTAACAAAAATGTTTTTTAATGTCAGAATAAATTTAATTTTGTTGTATTTATTTTGTTTAATTACTATAAAAGCACACTTGGACTTTATATTTTTTCTTTAATATTTGACTTATAACATATTTCTCAGAAATTTGTATATAGTGTGCCTACAATTATTGTAGGATTTTAAATGTGCCCCGACTTCAAAAAATTTGAGAACCACTAATGTAGAGTATGAAAGATTTATCAAATTTTTGCATTCTTAAAGTTGGGGTAGTTTTGTAGAGGGGAGAATTAGTATTTATGGAATTTACTTTGTACTAGGTTCTACATATTAGGTTTTATAGTTTACTTACTATACATTTCTAGAGTGCCTACTATCTGTAAGGCATAGAACTAGGTGTTTAAAAAGGTTGGGCTTAGCAAGAATGTATAAAAAAAATTTTCATACTCAATAAGTGTGCCTCAGTCTGTTTTAGAAGAATAGGTTAAAATACGTGTTAGACAGTTGTGATGGAAAGCATAGTGTTTGCTAATTATTCTGATGAAGATGATGTGAGTTTGTCCAATTTTAACATCTCACTATTCTTGTTTTCCAGAGGAAATGGATACTATTACTGTGAAGATAGTTGTATGCTAAAGCTGAGCAGGCTTATTCCAGATTGATATCTTCCATACAACTGATATTAGTGGTTGTGATTTGTTCTTAGGCTAAAGATTCTGTTTATCAGACTACACCCACTCATTGAACTCTTTTGTGCCTGTACTATAAACTAATCCTGGGGTTCTTTATAGGTCTTTCTTGGTGACTTTATTGAGCAGTTTTGATAGCATGGTGAGGATAAAAAAAAAAAAGGCCCTAATAGAATGGGTTGAAGTTAGAATTAGAAGTAAGAAAGCAAAAACAAAGATAATATAGATTAATTTTTGGAGGAGTTTGCTTTAAAGTTGGGCGGGGCACAGAAACATGGGTCAGTACCTGCTAGAGGACAGGAGCTCAGGAGGTTTTTTAAAGCCAGATGATACTATGTTATGTTGTATGTTAGATTTGTATATTACCATAGCAGAGAGGGAGAAATTGATGGTACTGGAGAGAGTAAACTAAATGAGCTACAGGCATGAAGAGGTGAGAGAAAATGAGATCTTAAATACTATGTGTTTAGGGGAGGGGTTTGATCTTTTACTGTACTTGAATAGAGGATACTTCTGCCATTCTGGTGACTGGGTACTCATTACCTTCTTACTTTTGGACAATTTTAATTGTTTAAAAGTTTTCAGACAACAGTGTGGGGACTATAGGAGGACAAGAGGAATAAGGGGACATAGAGAAGGGTAGAGGGGTAATAAATGGTGATGGAGGGAGACTTGACTTGGGGTGAACACACAATGCAATATACAGATAAAATATTGTAGAATTGATCACCTTACCCCTGTATAATTTTCTTAACTAATGTCACCCCAATAAATTCAATAAAATTTTTTATTAAAGTTTTCTAGTGAATCAAAATCTGCTTTCCTAGTTTCAATGTTCAAGTATTTAAGGACCATGAGTATTTCTAAGTTTTATATTAAAATTCTCAAATTGGTCTGACCTGTGGTGGCGCAGTGGGATAAAGCGTCAACCTGGAACACTGAGGTTGCCGGTTCAAAACCTTGGGCTTGCCTGGTCAAGGCACATATGGGAGTTGATGTTTCCTGCTCCTCCCCCTTCTCTCTCTCTCTCTGTCCCCCCTCTCTCTAAAAATCAATAAATAAAATATTTTAAAAAATTCTCAAATTAATCTCTTTGGTCCCCTTCCTCCCTTTCTCAAGATCCTGGTCATACCACATTCCTTAGAGTTTTTGAAATATCGTATGTTTTTATGAAAACTTTGATCTTTTGTCACCTATAATTATTCTACCTATGATATTCTGCCTTCTTATCCTTCTGTCAGATTATATTCGTCTTTTAAATGCAGATGAAACAAGTGCTCTGTGAAATTTTTTCTCACTCGGATGTGAGTCAGTTAACTTCCTTTGTGCCACCATGTGAGTGTATGTATCCCTTATGTCACTATTTCAGTTCCTTGTTTGTGTGTCTGTCTCTGGTACTATACTCAACTCTTTGAGGTCAGGGATTATGTTTTTGTATACTCAGCACTTAATATGGTACTTAGAATGTGTCAGATACTCAGTAAATGTCTGATGAAAGAAAGATTCCTAAAACAATTCTTAAAAATGTACTTTGGGTACTATGTCATGATTTCTTTTCTTTTTTTTTAAATTTATTTATTTTTGTGACAGAGACAGAGAGAGTCAGAGATAGGGGTAGATAGGGACAGACAGGAAGAGAGAGAGAGATGAGAAGCATCAATTCTTCGTTGCAGTACCTTAGTTGTTCATTGATTGCTTTTCTCATATGTGCCTTGACCAGGGGGTTACAGCAGACAGAGTGATCCCTTGCTCAAGCCAGTGACCTTGGGCTCAAGCTGGGGAGCCTTGCTCAAATCAGATGAGCCCATGCTCAAGCTGGTGACCTCAGGGTCTCGAACCTGGGTCCTCCGCGTCCCAGTCCAACGCTCTATCCACTGTGCCACCACCTGGTCAGGCATGTCATGATTTCTTTATCTTTCTAGTTAGTCATCTTTAAATATGCCATTCAGAACTGACCCTTAAATAATGGCTGACTAATGCAAAGTGTATTGGGGTTTTCTGTCTCTTCATCTGGATGCTAAATTCTTATTAATACTGCCAAAATTGCATTGGTCTTGCTCATATTGAATTTGTAGGCAAAACTGCTTTTCTTCATGTGCTGCTATTAAGCCAGTCTTCCTCATCACATGTGTACAATTAAAATTTTAAACCTGAAGACAACTTATATCCAATTTTGGTTTTTATTTTTCTGAATAGCAGTGGACTTACTTTCCCTTTACTTCCATTTTTTTCATTTCTCTTGTGATTTTTCTAGTATGTGGTCTGTAAAATTACTATAATAAAACCTTAAAAGATTGAACTCCATTAATTTTTTTTTTTTTTTTTTTTTTTTTTTTTTTGCATTTTTCTGAAGCTGGAAACAGGGAGAGACAGTCAGACAGACTCCCGCATGCGCCCGACCGGGATCCACCCGGCACGCCCACCATGGGGCGATGCTCTGCCCACCAGGGGACGATGCTCTGCCCATCCTGGGCGTCGCCATGTTGCGACCAGAGCCACTCTAGCGCCTGAGGCAGAGGCCACAGAGCCATCCCCAGCGCCCGGGCCATCTTTGCTCCAATGGAGCCTTGGCTGCGGGAGGGGAAGAGAGAGACAGAGAGGAAAGCGCGGCGGAGGGGTGGAGAAGCAAATGGGCGCTTCTCCTGTGTGCCCTGGCCGGGAATCGAACCCGGGTCCTCCGCACGCTAGGCCGACGCTCTACCGCTGAGCCAACCGGCCAGGGCTGAACTCCATTAATTTGGAGTTTATTTGGAGTTTACTAAAGGTTACCTTTTCTTTAACTGTAAACAAAAGCTTTACTAAGTTCAACTCCCTTCAGACAACAAACTCTTTAAAAGACTCTAGTACAAAATGGTGCTGGTATTAAAACATTTTCTCATTGGTTCATTTAACAAAAGAAATTTTAAAGCCACTGTCTTACACTGAGACACATACCTAGAGATATCTTCAAGGAAATCTCTTCCTTTTGAGAGTCAAAGGTACTTGAAGCACGGAATTACAACACAGGTAATGAATGCTACTACAAATAAGATAAATGCTGAGTTGTGAGGGCCTACAGGAAACTAATACAGTTCTCTGGGTTGGTGGGAAAAGCTTCACAAAGGAAAGGGCAGTAAACAGGGTATTTTATTTTAGAGAGAGAAGCATTGACTCACTGTTCCACTTAGTTGTACACTCATTGGTGCCCTGACCAGGGATGGAACCCGTGACCTCAATGTGCCAGGACAACACTATCCACTTAGCCACCCAGCCAGGTGTGTTTTGAACTAACTCATATAGCGAGGAGAAAAAGCATTCTGGGAATAGGAAGTGGCATATATAAAGTCATAGAGGAAACACAGGGTATGGCATATATAGAAAGAGTAAGATGTGTGGAGGCTGGGGAGTGGAAAAGATTAAGAGAATGTTAGAAAATGCAGCTGGAATGGTAGATTGGGTCCTGTTTATAAATCTTGGAGGCAGAGAGAAGCCAGTGAAAGTTATTAAGCAGGAGGATAATTGGGGTTAGGTCTCTATTATAAAGAACTAGGGAAACAGTTTGAAAGATCTATAGATGGAAAGACAGAATCTAAGCAACATAGAGGCCATTTAGGCTGCTATTTAATACACACAGGATGTGTACCGATTAGCTATTTGAGGATTAGACAAGGTAAACAATCCTGATAGGGTAGGTGTTCCACCTGTTTTATGGATGCAGAAACAGGCTTAGCAAGAATAAATACTAGTAGGTATGAAGCGAGTGGGTGGTAGATTTGAACGTAGGTTGGCATGGTTCCAAATCCTGCACTCTTCCTAATTTTGGTATTATTCCATTTTATGGACTAGTGTGAATGATTCTTTGCCTTAAACAAAGCAGAAATGAATTTGTATTGGAACATGGCCAAAGGAGTTTGTACTAGGGTGATGGTGGATATAGTGATGGGTACAAGCACATGACCTTGGTTGGCTTAGGTCTGCAGGGCTTTTATCTTTGCAGCATTGCTATAACTACATTTGCTTCTGTGATGTCCTTTACTGTGTGCTTTGTTTTACTTTGACTATTATTCAATGTGGGCTGCCTGCCTAGTTGTTTGGGACATTTCTGGTTTCAACAAGGAATCTTATTTACTGTTTAATACCTACTTTTGTAAATGCTGTTGATCTCTACTCTTTTACTTTGTCTTTCTCTAATCCAAGGGTTTTAGTCAATCTGGACTGCTATAACAGAATATCATGAACTGGGTGGCCTATAAAAATTTTTTATTTCTCACAGTACTGGAGGCTGGAAAGTCAAAGATCAAGATGCTGATAGATTTGGTGTCTTGTGAGGACCTACCTATTGGTTCATGGACAGCTGTCTTCTTGCTGTGTCCTTACTTGGTAGAAGGGCAAAAGAGCTCTCTGAGGTGTCTTTTAGAAGGACACTAATCCCATTCAAGAGGAGTTTGCCCCTGTAATGAAATCATCTTTCTTAGGCCCACGTCCAAATACCATCATTAGGTTTCAGCGTGAATTTCAGTGGTACACAAATATCAC
Source organism: Saccopteryx bilineata (assembly GCF_036850765.1). Taxonomy (NCBI): domain Eukaryota; kingdom Metazoa; phylum Chordata; class Mammalia; order Chiroptera; family Emballonuridae; genus Saccopteryx; species Saccopteryx bilineata. The sequence goes on along the minus strand of NC_089490.1, from coordinate 346,370,045 downwards.
AAATATTCAGTTTATAGCACCGAGGGTCAGCAAACTACGATCAACAGGACAGGTCCAGCCTGCTGCTTATATTTGTAAATAAAGTTTTACTAGAACATAGCCGTATTCATTTATATTGTCTCCAGCTCTCATGTTGTAACAGCAGAGTTGAGCAGTTGTGACAGAGACCTTATGGACTACAAAGCAGGAAATAATCACTCTTTGGCCATGAGTGTACATAGCCTCAGGCTGTTGATGACGCATTTTTCCTTTTGGATATAGGTACAAATCAGCGTTAATTTTTTTTTTTTTTTAGTTTAAGCGAGAAGAAGGGAAATAGGTTCGCACGTGTGCCCTGACCAGGATCCACCCGGCAGCCCCTGGTGCTCTGCCCATCTGGGGCCCATGCTCACAACTGAGCTATTTTTAGCTTCTGAGGTAGAGGCTCCATGGAGCCATCCTCAGCCTGGGCCTGGGGCCAACATGCTCAAATCAATCGAGCCATGGCTGCGAGTGAGGTGGGGGTGGGGGAGAGAGGAGAAGCAGATGGTCACTTCTCCTGGGTGCTCTGAATGGGAATCGAACTTGGGACTTCCACATGCCAGGTCGATGTTCTACCACTGAGCAAACTGGCTAAGGCCCAGGTTAATTCTTTAAGGTAAGAGAGCAAGATACAACTTGAATTTTAATATTATCATTAATTTTTATCAGCAGTTAATTTAATAAGTAAGCGTTGTCCAGTTGCCCCTGATATGTAGAAAAAAATATACAGTACCCTTTTTTTTCTCTTGAATGCTTTATATTTTCCTTAAATTCTGAGACATTTTATCCCTGAAAAGGTTAAGTAGAATTTTTCTTTTTCCTTATAGGGAAATAACCAACATTTAATGAGTGTCCATTATATACCAAGCACTTATCAGATGTTAAATCATGTCATTTTATTTATTTGTTTGTTTGTTTATTTATTTATTTGACAGAGACAGAGTCAGAGAGAGGGACAGATAGGGACAGACAGAAAGGGACAGAGATGAGAGGCATCAATTCTTCGTTGTGGCACCTTAGTGGTTCACTAATTGCTTTCTCATATGTGCCTTGACTGGGAGGGGGGGTCTACAGTAGAACGAGTGACCCCTTGCTCAAGCCAGCAACCTTTGGGCTCAAGGTAGCGACCATGGGGTCACGTCTATGGTCCCATGCTCAAGTCAGCGACCCCATGCTCAAGCCAGATGAGCCTGCATTCAAGCTGGTGACCTCGGGGTTTCGAACCTGGGTTCTCCGTGTCCCAGTCTGACTATCTACTGCACCACTGCCTGTTCAGGCTCATTTAATCATTTATAACAATTCATTTGAGGAAAAGCATTATTATCTTTTTCAGATATGCGGAAACTGAGGGCTAGAGAAGTAGTGTGTGCAAAGTCAGTATTGATAAGTGATGGAGTCTGATTAGTCTCCACAGCCCAGGGTCTTTCTACTTAGAAAAGTTATTGGACATACTCATGTGGCTGGTAAAGTGTTATAGGTTAACTGAGTGACCAGACAGGCATTCCTGATACAGTTGCTAAAGCACCTCCCTCACACTCTGCAAAGAAGATTCTGCTCAAATTTGGAATTGTTACCAAATTAAAGAATACCCTAGTCCCCAATCATGACATATTAATAAGATTAAACACGGTGGTATAATTATTGCCGACAGGATGAGTTCTTAGCTTAATGTTGAAGGTTCTCTATAATCTGGCCCCAACCTACCTTTTTGGACTATACAACTTTCCTATATAAACTTTCTGCTTTAGCGGAACATATTGATATATAAATATTTACTATCCAGCCTCCACACTTAAAAAGTTTTAATTGTGGTAAAAAACACAACATAAAATTTACCATCTTAACCTTTTAAGTATGCATTTCAATAGTGTTATCACACTTTTGTCATACTCTGTTGTTCAGGTGACTTGTTCATACTCATCTGTTCACTTATCTAAGTTTTGCTGGTGAGACTCAGCCTGATACCTTCTTAAAGCCTTTCCTTTCCTTCCCAGTCTCTGTCTGTCTCCTACACGGCTATGGCAACATTTGCTTTAAGATTAATTTGGCAGTTGTTTATTTTGTGACATTGCATCTGTCATCGTCTCTGTAGTTATTTTAATCTGTTTTTTAGAAACTTCTTAATGAATTTTGCTCACCTAGTAAGTTGTATTATAAATGCTTTGGGGAAAGGGTCTCATGCCTTTTTGTGTGTGTTCTCCCTTCTGACAGTACTGCCTTCTTTACTGCTCATTCTCTTTTTAACTTCCTATCTCTGGTAACTGTTTCAATGATTCTTACACACTTTTATGTAAAAACTTGATCTCACCCCTAGTATTTTCTTTTTCTCCCTTTGCGATTTCAATAGTAACAGTACTGTTTCTTTTTCCATTTGTTATTGCCATTTCTGTTTAATGTTTTTTCATGTTTTAAAGGATGTCATATTTCATATGGAGACTTGTATCTCATTTAATTTAAATGATTTCCTACCTTATTAAAGCAATGTCATGTTATTAAAAATTCTTTCTATGTAATTTTAATGGCAGAATAATAATACATTGTATGGACTACTGATAATTAGCCTAACCATTCCCTGAATATTGGATATTTAGGTTTTTGTCAGTTTTTGTTTTATAATTATGAACATGCCACAATGAAAAATTTTTTATGTAAAAGTGTTTCTATATTTTAGGTTTTCGTACATACCCAGAAATTAAATTATTAGGTCAAAAGTTATAAACAGGTTTTTAAAATGTGGGCTCTGACATTTTGATTAGTTCTTTGCTAAAGCACAATTTTAAAACATAAGTAGTGTAAGTTAATGTAGTAGTAATCTGTGGTGTTAATTATGGTACTTAAGTAAGCAGCCTTAAAATTTTATATTGATATATTATTATCATTTAACTTTTTCTCTATGTACTTCCTCTTCTTCCCAGGTAAACACTCTTATATTATCAGTTGTAAATTGATACTTGTCTTGGGCAAGTGAGTAAATGAGAAATTGCACTGGTTTAAGACAGTTGGTGCTTGGCTTGTCATCTGTACTCTTGGCGAGTTAGTAGTAAACCAAAAAATAGTATATAAAATAGAAACCACTTTAGTTTGGTTTTAGAACACATTTGTGGTTCACTTCCTATATTTCTACTTTCCAGCTTCTTCTGGTGTGCTTAATTTAACATGAAAATTTCTCCTTCTGCATATCCATTTGACAGTGGTTGTTTGGCAGTTTAGAAAATAGTATAAGCAGGTGACCTTGAGATTAATACGGATAATGGCCCTTTGTTTCTGGTGTATCTGCACTAGACATACTCTTTACTACCTTTTGGTGTTCTGTGCAGCACTTAGATGTTTAGTTTTATAATTCTTTGATGTTCTATAATTGTTTTTACTCACATGTTTTTCCTTCCCTAGTGAGACTGGAAGTTTTTTAAGGACTTGTACCACTTATGTTCTACCTTTATTATATAACTTTTGTGAATTTCTCAAAGGAGTATCCTGTACTTTTGTTTTCTTTCTCATTGCTCATTTCCTCTTTAGTAATGGTTTGTGCTTCCATTCTCTACTGCTTATAAAGAATGTAGATTTTGCTTCTGGCTATGAGGAAACAGACTGAAGCAGACCAGAACTACTGCTGAGAATAACTAGAAAAGCCTGATTTAAAAAAAAATCTATATGAAGACATGTTGTTGTCATGTAAGTTGTCAAGGCAGACAGGACTTCAGACATTTGTGAATTTTTGGCAAAGGGAGAGTGCAGCTATTAAGAGCCAGAACAGCCAGCAGAGCTTTCCTCATGGAGCTAGAAATAAAAAATAAATGTAGTTCAGGGCTGCCAAGGCAACCAGAACTTGAGAGGCCAGATACTAGAGAGAAAGGAGGCATACCCCCCTCCCTCTGGTCCTCCCCCACCTACTTTTTTATCTTGAGGCATTTGCTGATTCTTAAACTATGCTGAGTAAAAGGAAAAGAGGCTTCACAGAAAGCTCCTAGAAAGCAAATCACTTTTTAGCAGTTCTCCAGTGTTGAGAAGAAAAAAATCAGGACCAGGAACATAGGCTTGGTAGACACCCCTAGACTTTCAGTTGGACCTTTGAATGGCTACAGACTAGGATAGAATGAGCTTTACAAAGATTGCAGCCTGCCTTGAATCAGCTCATGTCCTGCCCTCATTCTAACTGCCTGTCAGAGTATATGGTGAATCCTCTGCAGGAATATAATACCATCCAGAGCCTCAACAGTTTTTCATACACAATGAATGACGCAACAAAATTACCAGGTAAACCAAGAAACCATTACAGGAATAAAAAAAAGACAGTATAGAAATGCATTTGTGGTTTACCAGGTATCTGAAAATTTATTCAGTCTGTCTCTAGTTGAAGGACATTTAGGATGCTTCCATTAGGATGTTCTTTAGTATTGAGTGATTTGTAGTGAACATTCTTATATGTATACCTTTGTACATATATGTATGGTATTTATCTTTAAGATAAAGGATGTCCTTGCTAACTCTTGCCTTTATCAAACTTTTTTTTTTTTTTTTTGTATTTTTCTGAAGCTGGAAATGGGGAGAGACAGTTAGACAGACTCCCGCATGCACCCGACTGGGATCCACCCAGCACGCCCACCAGGGGGCGATGCTCTGCCCCTCCGGGGCGTCACTCTGCCGTGACCAGAGCCACTCTAGCGCCTGGGGCAGAGGTCAAGGAGCCATCCCCAGCGCCTGGGCCATCTTTGCTCCAATGGAGCCTTGGCTGCGGGAGGGGAAGAGAGAGACAGAGAGGAAGGAGGGGTGGGGGTGGAGAAGCAAATGGGCGCTTCTCCTATGTGCCCTGGCCGGGAATCGAACCCGGGTCCCCCGCACGCCAGGCCCACGCTCTACCGCTGAGCCAACCGGCCAGGGTTATCAAACTTCTTTTATCTTTGCTTATCTGATACATTAAAGCATTTTGGTTTAAAATGTTTTAACATCTTGAAATATGAGTGAAATTAAACAGTTTCTAATGTGTTTATAAGTCATCTAAGTTTATTTTTTTCTATTAACTGCCTGTTCATGCCCTTTGCCCATTGTTATATAGGGTTGTTGACTTAAAAAAAATTATGAAAGAGGTAGTAAGACATAGTTAGAACACCGATCCTAGAGCCAGGTTGCCTGGGTTTAAATCATAGCTCTTTCATTGATAGCAGTGTAATCCTGGGCAATTTAAAGGCTCTGTGCCTCAGTTTTCTTATTTGTAACCTTTTGATAGTATCTCCCCATGGGGTCATTATAAAGACTAAATGAGTTAATAAATACACAGTCCTTAGAATTGGGTTTGACATAATGTGCTACATAAGACTCTTAAGTCCAAAATTATTTTTTATTCAGCTGCACTGGTAAGTTGAATCTACAGAGGAAGAAACTAAAACATAGCCAGGTACCAAGGGATGATTGGTTACCCTTGGATTTGAGAGTTGTTAAGGTAGCATCTTCCCAATAAAGTTCAGTGAGTTTCTTTTCTAATTTTAGACTGAGTGTGAATGCTTTGACAATGAATGATACAATTCATTCCTGAGGGTTTGGTGTAATTAGAAAAATGCTTGCTTTCTAGTCTGGTTTGTTTGTTTGCCTTTATTGATAACTAGTCTTCGTGCCCCAGAGGAAATTCTTTTTAAGAAGGACCTTCAAGGAAGAATAGCTGCTTCTATAGTTTACATTCGACTGAATGCAATGAATAATCAGCTGAAGTCACTAGCCACAGGTGTGTCATTCTAAAGGCATCATATTGTTAGAGTTTCTCTTCCTGTTAAACATAGTAGTCAGAGGACAGTCATCAAGAAAGTACTTGAACCATTGGGTTCATTTACTAATACCAAAATATTCAACATCTTATTGCCACCTGAAGTAGTTGCTAGCAATTTTTTTTTTCTCTGTGAGGTGAAGGAAGGGTGAGTGTTTGTTTCTTTGGCACTGAAACTTGAAAATCCCTGTAGAGCTAGCTGGTGGAGGGACTGGTGAGTTGGGGACCACTTCCTTGGGACTAAGAAATAAGGAGGGTGGTGTTACCTTTTCTAGTTCTTTTGATATTTTGTTGCTCTGGTTATTATTATTACTTTTAAATAATTTGTTTTTATAACAGTTTGAGTTTCACAACAAAATTGAGAGGAAAGTACAGAGATTTCCGATATTATTCCCTGCTCGCATATATCCATAGCCTCCCCCATCGTCAATGTCAGAATGGTAGATTTGTTACCAGAGATGAACCTACAATGATGTAAGCACTCAAGAACCATAGTTTAGGCCCTGGCCGGTTGGCTCAGTGGTAGAGCGTCGGCCTGGCGTGTGGGAGTCCCAGGTTCGATTCCTGGCCAGGGCACACAGGAGAAGTGCTCATCTGCTTCTCCACCCCTCCCCCTCTCCTTCCTCTCTGTCTCTCTCTTCCCCTCCCGCAGCCGAGGCTCCACTGGAGCAAAGTTTGCCCAGGCGCTGAGGATGGCTCTGTGGCCTCTGCCTCTGGACGCCCCAGATGGGCAGAGCATTGCCCCCTGGTGGGCATGCAGGAGCCTGTCTGACTGCCTCCTGGTTTCCAACTTCAGAAAAATACAAAAAATAAATAAATAAATAAAAGAACCATAGTTTACATTAGGGTTCACTCTTGGTATTATACATTCTGTGGATTTTGAAAAATGAATAGTGACATATATTCATCATTATAATATTGTACAGAGTATTTCACTGCCCTAAGAATCCTCTGTGTGTTGCCGGTAGCTCCATCTTTGGCAGTATTTGGTGAATGTAAATTGGTATTCCTCCCCTACCCCTGCCCACTTTTTTTACTTTCAAATAAATCAAGGCATAGTAAGATTTCAGTCAGTATGTGGAGTTCCTACTTAGTCTTATTTGTGAACTTTGAGATTTCTTAATAAATACAGGTATTTCAAAGTGAATTTAGCTTTTCACTCACAATGCAGTATATAGAGATATGTTGTAGAATTGGGCACCTAAATTTGTATAATTATGTTTACCAGTGTCACCCCAGTAAAATTCAATTAAAAAAAGAATCTGAGGAATAAAAATAAGAGGTTTTAAATTTGAAAAGATTTTAGCTTTTCGTAGTTGGATTGTTATTGTTTCTTATAAATTGTACTTGCAAATAGTGACAATATCTTTATGTCACTAACACCAGAGACAATTTTATAGGTATTAGATTCTTCTGCATGTCACTACTGGCTGAAAGAGGTTATAAAATATTTTCACTCTCATTACAGTCACTTGATCCTCATAATAGTCTGTCATGATAGGTATTCTGATTTTACAGAAGAGGAAGTTGGGGTTGGCTTATTCAAGGCTCTGGAAGCTTCTAACTGTATTATACTCTATAATGAAGATGTTAATTAAGCTCTTTAGACATTTTGTTCCAAATGTCAGTGAGAACCATTTTAGACAAAGCAAAATGTTCAACAGTAAAATAAACATCATTTCCACCAGGTTATTATTAAGGTATTTTTTAGTCCATTGTGTTGGATAGTACACTTATTTATTTATAAGCCTGAATGACATTATGTTCCATATGTTGCTTCCCAAATAAAATAAAGATTTTGAATTTTTAAAAGTAGATATGAGAAGAATCTTATCTTTTGTACCAAAGACTATGCTAGAATTTATTATATCTTGGCCTGAGGAATGTCTTTCCAAATATGATGTAAAATGTAGAAGCCATAGAAGAGAAGTTTGATTAATATAACTACATAAAAATAACCACTATAAGCAAAGTCAAGACATGATAAAGTATTACTATTCATGTGACATAAGACTGGTTTTTCCTATATAGAGAGAGCTTTACCAAATCAAGAAGAAAAAGTTAACTCAGTGGCAATAAAGGAAATTTATATACATTTCATGTCAAAAGAAATGTAAATAACTCAAACATGAAAAGTACTCAATTTTACTCATAATAATATGTAAAATTTCACCTACTAGATTGACAAAGCTAAAAAGTTTCAACATTGTTGGAAAAGGTGTGAAGAAATGGCACTTTCATTCATTGCTGGTAGGACTATAAATTGATATAAACTTCATGAAGGAAAGGTGATTTTGTGTTGTCTGTCAGAATTACAAAAACACATAGCTTTTGACCTCAGCAGTTTTGATTTCAGCATTTTAATCTATGGATATACTTGCAGGCTTTCAAAATGATACATATGCAAGATCATTCCTTATAGCATTGTTTTCATAGCTCTCAAGATTTAAACTCATCTTGATGACCATATTTTGGTCCTTGTCTTTATTCTTGGTACTAATTTGTCTTCTCTCTTCTTTTTGTTTCTTAACCAATTTTACTAGAGGTTGGTTTATTGGTCATTTCATATAAAAAAAAAGAATCAGCAGGGTTGTTAGTTGTAATCTGTAGAAATTGACTCTGGCAAACTTAAGCAAAATATTAAGAAAATTGGGTAAACCAGAATAATCAGCCAGGAGCTAGAAAACTTGACTTGGAAAATAGCACCTGGATTCAAGAGCAAGCTCTATATAATATGAATTCTTTGAAATTTTTTGAAATTTCATTGTGACCTAGTATATTTTTAATTGTTCCTTGTTTGCTTTGAGGAGTATATATTCTGTTCATTGAGTGAATATAAAGTTTGTTAATTTTATTATTCAATTTTTAAAATATTTTGTTAACTTTTGGTCTGCCTGATCTATCTGATTTTAATTACGGTGTGTTATATTTTCTTACTGTTATTTTGGATATATTAATTTCCCCTTATAACCATATCAGTTTTTGCTGTGATATATGTTCATTAAGTTCATGATTATTATATCTTCTTGATGGGTTGCCTTTTAATTCATTATATAATTTCTGTCTTTGTTCTTATTAATGCTTTTCTCTTGGTGTTGCCATGCACTAGTTCTGGGGCCTTGAGCAAGTCATTAACCACTCATTTTCCTTATTGTAAAATGTGTATAATACCTGCCTTATGAAGTTTCTGTGAAGTTTCACTGAGAAAATATATATGAAGTATCTTACATGTAATAGGTTCAACATAAAAGGGTTGAAAGTATTTTTTGCCTTAAGGGTTTTTCTTTTCCTTCTCTTCTTCCCCTTCTCTTTTAAAGCACCTAATTTTAAATACTGTTACAGTGGTTGGCAAACTCATTAGTCAACAGAGCCAAATATCAACAGTACAACGATTGAAATTTCTTTTGAGAGCCAAAGTTTTTAAACCTAAACTATTGAATATATAGGTAGGTACATTCCTTATCGTGGTAGCGCCCACACATGATGTTTTGTGGAAGAGCCACACTCAAGGGGCCAAAGAGCTGCATGTGGCTCGCGAGCCGTGGTTTGCTGACCACTGGCCTAGAATGCTTAAGGGACCTGATTACGATAGTCATCAGGACTTTTATTTTAAGTGGATGAAGGTGATGGAATGTTTTATTTCCCAAAGCTTGGGTCTAACAATTCTCTAATACTTGGTTAGACCTTTACTGTTTTCTGCACCAGCATTAGGTGCAGTGTTTTATATCTAAGTAATTTCCACTCTTCTCAGGTGTACCAAATAAAGTCTTTCTAAAATAGGTGAGTCAGCTGAAAATAACAAAGGTCATCTTTTTGAGGAGCCTACTTTTTTGTAAGTACTTATTAACCTCACTGGAATGTAGAGTTATTAGTAAATCAAAATAAATACTGTTTCTATCACTAAATATATATATGGGTATATAGAAGTGTGTACTTTCTCCCTCCTTTTTTATTTTAAGGTGAGAGGAGGGGACATAGTGAGGCAGACTCCTGCATGTGCCTCAACTAGGATCCACCCGGCAATCCCATCTGGGGCCAATGCTTGAGTACCAAACTATATTCAGCACCTGAGGCCAACATGCTCCAGTAGAGCTCTTCTAAAGTGCCTGGGGCCACACTCAAACCAATCGAGCCACTAGCAGCAGGAGGAGAAGAGGAAGAGAAGGGAGAGTGGGAGGAGGAGAGAAGCAGATGGTTGCTTCTTCTGTGTGCTCTGACTGAGAATTGAACCCAGGATGTCCATACCCTGAGCCAACGCTCTATCCACTGAGGCACTAACCAGGCCTCCTCTCCTTTTTAACAACATTTAAGACTTATCTTTTATTCTTATTCTTTCTTTTTTTTAATTTTTCTGAAGTGAGAAGCAGGAAGGCAGAGAGACAGACTCCTACATGCTCCCTCCCTGTATCCACCCGGCAAGCCCACTAGGGAGTGATGCTCCACCCATCTGGGGCGTTGCTCCGTTGCATCCAGAGCCATTCTAGCGCCTGAGGCAGAGGCCGTGGAGCCATCCTGAGGCAGAGGCCGTGGAGCCATCCTCAGCACTCGGGCCAACGGAGCTCCAATGGACCTTGGCTACGAGAGGGGAAGAGAGAGACAGAGAGAAAGGAGAGGGGGAGGGGTAGAGAACTCAGGACATCTACACGCCAGGCTGACGCTCTACCACTGAGCCAACCAGACAGGGTCTATTCCTGTTCTTAACTTGAATTTTTATCATCTGTTTATATAATCAACATATATTGCATGCCTCCTGTGGGCCTGGATATCTTGGATTCGGAATTATAGCTGAGAAAATATGGCATCTATATTGTAACTAGGGTTGAAAGGGAGAGTGTTTTAGAAAGATAGTTATGCTCAGTCTCTGGAGTACCTTGAGTGACATGTTGAAGAGTTTTGACTTTATTTTCTAGGCAGATCAAAACCACTGAAGGCTGTGAAGATAACAAATCTGGTTATATACTGAAAATATGTATAGACTGTGTACAAGAAAACAGTCCGGTGGCAGTACTGAAAAGAAAACAGAAAAATACAGTATTATGAATAAAACTTCAGCTCATTTAAAATGTTATTTTGTAACACTGAACTAAGAGTTGTAAATACAGTTTTTCCTTAAGGTCTTTTAAATATGTTACTTTACCAGTGAGGCCCTTCCAGGCCACTCTAAATAAAATAATCTTTTTCTTTAATTTTACATTTATTTTTCTCCATTGCATTTAGTACTGCCAGTTGTGTTACATACACACACTTATTTGTTTCCCTTTACAATATTGTAAACTCCATATGAGCAAGGACTTGATCTGTTCACTGCTCCTCCCCAGTGATCAGAACTGAGCCTGGTTTACACATTTTAATAATTATCTGTTGAATGAATGAATGAATATTTAAATTAAGATGACAACAATTTTCTGAAGTTGGAAACGGGGAGGCAGTCAGACATACTCCCGCATGTGCCTGACCGGGAATCCACCCGGCATGCCCACCAGGGGGCGATGCTGTGCCCATCTGGGGCGTTGCTTTGTTGCAACCAGAGCCATTCTAGCGCCTGAGGCAGAGGCCACAGAGCCATCCTCAGTGCCCGGGCCAACTTTGCTCCAGTGGAGCCTTGGGTGTGGGAGATGAAGAGAGAGACAGAGAGGAAGGAGAGGGGGTGGGGTGGAGAAGCAGATGGGCGCTTCTGCTGTATGCCCTGGCCGGGAATCAAACCCAGGACTCCTGCACGCCAGGCCAACACTCTACCACTGAGCCAACCTGCCAGGGCTGACAACAATTTTTAATGTAGTTTATAATGTGAGGAGAGCAATAAGACTAGGTGTTGGTTGGTTGCTTCCTAGAAAGTCCTGTTAAAAATTGTGTTCTTTTTCTCTTTCTTCCAGAGTTTATATTCAGAACACCAATCAAATTAAGCAAGCCTGGGGAACTTCGTGAGGAATATGAAAACCTAAGAAAGGTATAGTATACATATTATCAAGCCATTCATTTTCTAAAGTAAATTGAAGTAGTAGCATTAAAGAATGATTAGTGGGAATTTTTATTTACCGAGGTGTTTTTAAAATTTGCAATGCAGAGCCAGTCTTTCTCTACACTAGCTTATGGCAGCATAGTTAGATTGTAGCTATAATGGAAGTAGAGGAAACCTTAACTAAGAACCGCTTTAAGCTGTCCTTTCAAATATGAAAGTGTAGCTCATAGTGCCTGTCACACACCTGCTGCAATAACTGGTCATCAAGAGAGGTATTCTTGACATTTAAATGTTAGTTAAAAGCTAACATTAGAGCTTTACTAATAATAGCTTGTATTATTCTTCCTTATCTTGCAAGGATCTTCTAATTACATGTAACAGGCGTTCTCTTTTATTGCTTTCTCTGTTGTAGAAGAACTGTAACTTAGGCCAGTAAGCAGGTAATGGAATAATTTCCCTTGGGAAAGCTTTTACCTGTGTCCACTACATCTTATTTTGAGTGTTTTCAAGCTAATTGTTTGGGAATCACTTAGAGAATTAATACCCCAAAAAGGCTGGTAATAAAAAAACTATTAGAAACAGAAAACCAATACAGTAAAGTTGCAGGATACAAAATCAATATACAAAAGTCAATTGCTTTCCTATGTGCCAATGATGAAACTTCAGAAAATGAATTAAACAATTTTTTTTACAACTGCAAAAACAATATCAAAAAATACCTAGGAATAAACTTAACAAAGGATGTGAAGGATCTATATATTGAAAACTACAAAGCATTATTGAAAGAAATTTAAAAAGACACAATGAAATGGAAAAATATTCTATGTTCATGAATTGAGAGAATCAACATAGTTAAAATGGCCATATTAGCCAAAGCAATATACAAATTTAATGCAATCCCCATCAAAATCCCAATGTTAGTTTTTAGAGAAATAGAGAACAAAAACTCACCAGGTTGGTATAGAACCATAAAATACCCTGAATACCCAAAGCAATTCTGAGGAAAAAGAATGAAACTGGAGGTATCACACTACCTGACCTCAAATTATAATATAGAGCCACGATAATCAAAACAGCATGGTATTGGCAGAAAAATAGACATACAGACCAGTGGAACAGAATTGAGGGCCCAGAAATAAAACCACATAGATATGGACAAACCAGCTTCAACAAAGGAGCCAAAACCACACAATGGAGAAAAGAAAGCCTCTTCAATAAATGGTGCTGGGAAAATTGGGAAGCCACATGCAAAAGAATGAAACTTGACTACAGTTTGTCCCCCTGCACAAAAATTAATTCAAAGTGGATCAAAGACCTAAATATAAGATCTGAAACACTAAATTACATAGAAGAAAACATAGGTACTAAACTCATGGACCTTGGCCATAGAGAACAATTTATGAATTTGATTTCAAAGGCAAGGGAAATAAAGGCAAAAATAAATGAATGGGACTGTTTCAAAGTAAAAAACTTCTGCACAGCAAAAGAAACTGACAACAAAACAAACAGGCAGCTTTCTAAACGGGATGATGATATTTGCAAATAACAGCTACAATCAGAGGTTAATATCCAAAATATGTAAAGAACTCACGAAGCTCAGCAACAAACAAGCAAACAATCCAATTAAAAAATGGAGGACCCGAACAGACACTTCTCCCAAGAGGACATACAAATGGCCAACAGATATATGAAAAGATGCTTATCTTCACTAACTTTTCAAGACATGCAAATCAAAACTAACAGATACCTCACACCTGTTAGATTGGCTTTTATCAACCTGACAGTATGTAATAACAAGTGTTGGAGAGGCTGTGGAGAAAAAGGAACACTCATTTGCTGCTGGTGGGAATGCAAATTAGTACAACCATTATGGAAGAAAGTATGGTGGTTCTTCAAAAAATTAAAAATAGAACTACCATATGACCCAGCAATCCCTCTACTGGGTATCTACCCCAAAAATTCGAAAACGTTGGTACGTAAAGACACATGCACTCTTATGTTCATTGCAGCATTATTCACAGTGGCCAAGACATGGAAACAACCAAAGTGTCCCTTGATAGAGGATTGGATAAAGAAGATGTGGTACATATATACAATGGAATACTACTCAGCCATAAGAAATGTTGCCATTTATGACAACATGGATGGACCTTGAGAACATAGTGAAACAAGTAAATCAGAAAAAGCTAAGAACTGTATAATTTCACACATAGGTGGGATATAAAACTGAGACTCATGGACATAGAAGCATAGTGGATACAAGGAGGAGATAGGGAAGTGGTAAGGAGAAGGGAGTAAAAAGGGACAAGGCCCTGGCCAGTTGGCTCAGCGGTAGAGCGTTGGCCTGGCGTGCGGGGGACCCAGGTTTGATTCCCGGCCAGGGCACATAGGAGAAGCGCCCATCTGCTTCTCCACCCCCCCCTCCTTCCTCTCTGTCTCTCTCTTCCCCTTCCGCAGCCAAGGCTCCATTGGAGCAAAAGATGGCCCGGGTGCTGGGGATGGCTCCTTGGCCTCTGCCCCAGGCGCTAGAGTGGCTCTGGTCGCGGCAGAGCGACGGGCCGGAGGGGCAGAGCATCGCCCCCTGGTGGGCAGAGCGTCGCCTCTGGTGGGTGTGCTGGGTGGATCCCGGTCGGGCGCATGCAGGAGTCTGTCTGACTGTCTCTCCCCGTTTCCAGCTTCAGAAAAATACAAAAAAAAAAAAAAAAAGGGACAAATATAAGGTGATGGAAAATTATCTGACTTCAGGTGATAAGTATAAAACATAATCAATAGTTCAAATGCTATAGAAACGTTTACCTCAAACATATGTACTCTTATTGATCAGTGTCACCCTGTTAAATTTATTTTCTAAACAAACAAAAAGGCTGGTAATAAGAGTTATGTTTCAGATTTGTATCATCCTTCCTCTAGCCCTCTCTTCCTGAAGCACCATCGCTTACCCACCTTCATAAATAGATAATCATTCTATATGTGGATATTTAATATTTTATAAAGATAAGTATTCCACTTAATCTAAATCAGACATTTTCATAAAATAGGTGAGACAGTAACATTATTTATAGCATTTTTATTTTATTTTTATTTTTATTTTTTTTTCATTTTTCTGAAGCTGGAAACAGGGAGAGACAGTCAGACAGACTCCCGCATGCGCCCGACCGGGATCCACCCAGCATGCCCACCAGGGGCGGTGCTCTGCCCCCCAGGGGGCGATGCTCTGCCCATCCTGGGCGTCGCCATATTGCGACCAGAGCCACTCTAGCGCCTGAGGCAGAGGCCACAGAGCCATCCCCAGCGCCCGGGCCATCCTTGCTCCAATGGAGCCTCGGCTGTGGGAGGGGAAGAGAGAGACAGAGAGGAAAGCGCGGCGGAGGGGTGGAGAAGCAAATGGGCGCTTCTCCTATGTGCCCTGGCCGGGAATCAAACCCGGGTCCTCCACACGCTAGGCCGACGCTCTACCGCTGAGCCAACCGGCCAGGGCAGCATTTTTATATTTAATGAAAAAATCAGTATTAACAAGTTCATGTTAGCCCTGGCTGGTCACTCAGTTGGTTTGAGTGTCATCCCGGTGCACTAAGGTTGTAGGTTTGATCCTTGGTCAGGTCACATACAGGAACAAGGCCATACTTGAGAAAAGATGATAGAAAACTGTGCTTATATAGTCTATGTTCTTTGAGCCTTTTAAAAATGAGGATGTCGCCCTGGCTGGTTGGCTCAGTGGTAGAGCGTCGGCCTGGCGTGCAGAAGTCCCGGGTTTGATTCCCGGCCAGGGCACACAGGAGAAGTGCCCATCTGCTTCTCCACCCCTCTCCCTCTCCTTCCTCTCTGTCTCTCTCTTCCCCTCCTGCAGCCGAGAGTCTATTTGGAGCAAAGATGGCCTAGGCGCTGGGGATGGCTCCTTGGCCTCTGCCCCAGGCGCTAGAGTGGCTCTGGTCGCAAAAGAGTGACGCCCCCTGGTGGGCAGAGCGTCGCCCCCTGGTGGGCGTGCTGGGTGGATCCCGGTCGGGCGCATGCGGGAGTCTGTCTGACTGTCTCTCCCCGTTTCCAGCTTCAGAAAAATACAAAAAAAAAAAAAAAAAATGAGGATGTCATGTGGGTCCTCATGCTCCTTTTATATTGGTATATGGTACTGATTTTTTGTTTGTTAGGTTTATTTATTTATTTATTTATTTAGCGAGATAGAGAAAGGGAGGTTGGGACAGACAACAAGAAGGGAGAGAGATGAGAAGCATGAACTTGTATTGTGGCTCCTTAGCTGTTCATTGATTGCTTTCTCATATGTGCCTTGACGGGGGGGGGGGGGGGGGGGGGGCTACAGCTGAGCAAGTGACCTCTTGCTCAAACCGGCAACCTTGGACTTCAAGCTAGTGACCTTTAGGCTCAAGCCAGAGACCATAGTGTCATGTTTATGATCCCACATTCAAGCTGGCGACCTCGAGGTTTTGAACCTGGGTCCTCAGTGTCCCAGGCCAACATTCTATCCACTGCACCACTGCTAGGTCAGGCTGTCTTTTAGGTTTCTTAAAAAATCACTTTCAAAGCTTTTTTTCTACATAGTAAGAAACTATTCTCAGGGACCACATCCAAAGAACCACAGATTTCTCCTAAATAAAATTCCTGACTATGCAGATGCTTAGTTTAATGTAACTTTTCAAAAACTTGGAGAATGTGGAAATTTAAAAATTATTAGCTTGAATATAGAGAGAGAACAAGGACTGAGAGGTAAAAAAAAAATGAGTTAAAGCAGAAGACATAGTAAGAACAGAAGATTTTATAAGCCTAGAGAGAAAGAGTAAACCTTGGAGAACTGTACTTTGTTCCTGTTAGGAGAAAGAGAGAAAGATAGCTTTAAAAGGGACTGTTGGCAAATGTTGAAGGAAACTAGAATGGTCTCATCCTGCATAAGGTGGATAGGATTTATAACCTGTGTCATTTGGGTTAAATAAGAGCGATAGGTCCTTCCCCGCAAATATCCAAGTTATCCTGCATCCATTTCATAACCTGCAAAATTGAAATTCAAGTCATAAAATCAAAAGCACTAGTGGCACATCTATACAGTGGAATACTAAATGCAATACAAAGGAATGAATCATTAATACATGCTACCACATGGATGAACCCCCAAAAGATGCTAAGTGAAAGAAGCTAGATACAAGAGACCATATTATATAATTCCATTTATAGAAAATGTTCAGAATCTACAAATGTATAGAGGCAAACAATAAATTCATGGTTAGTTGGAGTAGGGGTAGGAATGGGAATTAACAAGAAATGGGTATAAGTGATTTTATTACAGTGGTGAAAAATTTTAAAACTGATTTGTGGTGTGTTCCACAACTTGATAAATTTACTAAACATCTTTAAATTATATACATGAAATGGATGAGTTATATAATATGTAAAATATGCCTCAATAAAGTTATAGAAAACTTGCAAGGACTAGACATTTGTATGGAGAATTTGATAAGAGAAAAAGATGTCTCAGAGTGCATCTTTTCTAAAACAAAATAAATATATAATTATCTGGATGAATCTCTAGGGGAGGAAGGTCTTTAAAAGTTGGTACTGGCCCTGGCCGGTTGGCTCAGCGGTAGAGCGTTGGCCTGGTGTGCGGGGGACCCGGGTTCGATTCCCGGCCAAGGCACATAGGAGAAGCGCCCATTTGCTTCTCAAGCCCCCCCCTCCTTCCTCTCTGTCTCTCTCTTCCCCTCCCGCAGCCAAGGCTCCATTGAAGCAAAGATGGCCCGGGCGCTGGGGATGGCTCCTTGGCCTCTGCCCCAGGCGCTAGAGTGGCTCTGGTTGCGGCAGAGCGACACCCCGGAGGGGCAGAGCATCGCCCCCTGGTGGGCAGAGCGTAGCCCCTGGTGGGCTTGCCGGGTGGATCCCAGTCGGGCGCATGCGGGAGTCTGTCTGACTGTCTCTCCCCGTTTCCAGCTTCAGAAAAATACAAAAAAAAAAGTTGGTACTGGGCAAGGGATGGTAAGTGGGAATTAATTCTACAGAACTCACCATTACTAATTTGATCTGTAACATACTACTAACAAAATTTTATTCGGTATACTTTATTATCTTGTATAAGTGGCTGTATAACCCTTTATAAAGGCTATAAAAAGGTAAGAAATTTTATTTTTCTAATTCTGGTTCTTTTAAAAGGTATTTACTTAATAATCATTGATTATTCTACCTGTGGGGTAGTGTTATGCTTACTGAGGTTACTATGTGTTTCTAAATTTTTTGATTCTATGAATAGGTTTATATTTCTAAGTATGTTTAAAATTTTCTTTCTACCATATGTTATAGTTTAAAGTAGAAAAGTAATGCAGAAATATGCAGAGCAAAATGTGAAAGATTTTTTTCCTTATTTCCCATTCTCTTTCCCAAAGGAACTGTTGTCAATAGTAGATCCTTTACTACTTATACATGCACATGCACACACACATGCATGCACTCATGCTTTAGTCTTTTTCAGTATAGATGAGATCATGGTGTGTATTCACTTATTGATTGTGTCCCTACTGCATGCCAGGTGTTGAGGGGGTGGGGATACAGTGCTGAATATGATACTCAATACTCGAGGTACTTGCCCTCAGGGAGATTCCATTCTAGTGGGGAAGACAGACATTAAATAAACAAACACGTACTTAATATATATGTATTAATAAAGCAGAATAAGAAGAGTTAAGGGAGTGGAAGGAAAATTTAAGGAGCCACAAATAGACTGTTTTAGATAAGAGTGATCAGGGAAGGTCTGTCAGAGAAGGCACCATTTAAGTTGTGACATGAAAGAAGTGCAGGAGCAAACTAAGTAAAGGTATGAGGAAAGAGCATTCCAGGTAAAGGGAGCAGCAAATGCAAAGACCCTGAGACAGAAACGAGTTTGGCTTTCAAGGAACAGTGTGGCTGGAGCTGAGTGTACAAGTGGTGAGTGGACGGGTGGTAGGAGATGAGCTGAGAGAGAAAGGACTAGTTGACCTGGTAAGGAGTCTAATTTATTTAAAATGTGATAGGAACCTAGTTATATGATCTGGCTGATACTTTTAAAAGGTTTCTGGTTGCTGTATGGGGAATAAGTTGTATTGGGCCTAAGAGTTAGTGGTTACCGTGAATAGTAGAGACCCCAAAATAATGACTCAAACAAATTTGGAGTTTTGTTTTTCTCAAGTAACAGAAATAGGCCTGGGCCGGTTGGCTCAGTGGTAGAGCATTAGTCAGGCATTTTGGAAGTCCCAGGTTCAATTCCCATTCAAGGCACACAGGAGAAGCACCTATCTACTTTCCCACCCCTCCCCCTTCTCTCTCTCTCTCTCTCTCTCTCTCTCTCTCTACCTCTCCTGCAGTCATGGCTTGATTGACTTGAGCAAGTTGGCCTCAGGTGCTGAGGATGGCTCCATGGCCTTACCTCAGGCACTAAAAAAAAAAAGGTGGCACTGATTGCAATGGCCCCAGATGGACAGAGCATTGCCCCCTAGTGGGCTTACCTGGTGAATCACAGTCAAGGCACATGTGAGAGTCTGTCTCTCTGCCCCTACTCCTTTCACTAAACATAAATAATAAAAACAAAAAAGAAACTGGATGTAGGCAGTCCAGGACTGATATGGCACCTCAATGACATCAGGGATTCAGGCTCCCTTTGCCTTTCTATTTAGACATCTTCAAATGTGTCTGTCTTACTGTAGTTAAGTTTGCTGATTCTTCTCTAGAATCACATCTAGACAGAAGGCAGGAAAGTACATGTCAGCTGAATTGGGTCTTTTTTTTTTTTGTATTTTTCTGAAGCTGGAAACGGGGAGAGACAGTCAGACAGACTCCCGCATGCGCCCGACCGGGATCCACCCGGCACGCCCACCAGGGGCAACGCTCTGCCCACCAGGGGACGATGCTCTGCCCCTCCGGGTCGTCCCTCTGTTGCAACCAGAGCCACTCTAGCGCCTGGGGCAGAGGCCAAGGAGCCATCCCCCAGCGCCCGGGCCATCTTTGCTCCAATGGAGCCTGGGCTGCGGGAGGGGAAGAGAGAGACAGAGAGGAAGGAGAGGGGGAGGGGTGGAGAAGCAGATGGGCGCTTCTCCTGTGTGCCCTGGCCAGGAATCGAACCCGGGACTTCTGCCCGCCAGACCGACGCTCTACCACTGAGCCAACCGGCCAGGGCCTGAATTGGGTCTTTTTAAAGAGCTTTCTTCAGAGCCCCACCCAGTGACTTCACCTTTTCATTCATTCATTTATTTATTTATTTATTTATTTTATTCCAGTGTCACAGACTTCCTGTAGCTGCCAGGGAGGCTTGGAAGCATGGTGTTTTGCTGAGTACATTATCTCCCTAGCAAATCTGAGTTCTCTTATTAAGGAAGGAGAGACTAGCTATTGGGTAGACATCTGGCCATCTCTGCCTTATTGGATCAAGAATGGAAATAAGACCAATTAGGACACTTTTGGAATAAGCAATGTGTTGGGTTTAACAAGCGTTAGGGTTTTGCCAGAAATATGTTGGAGAGAGAGATGCAGTGGACTTGAATGTCTAAACAGTTAGTTGGTATATATAGTTTTGGGATGATGGTTTTTTTTTTTTTAAGTGAAATGAGGGGAGATAGTGAGACAGACTCCCGCATGCGCCCCAACCAGGATCCATCCAGCAACCCGTCTGGGTCCAATAAGAATCAACTGGGTTATTTTTAGCACCTGAGGCTGACACTGACCAACAAGCCATCCTCAGCGCCCTGGGCTGACACTTGAACCAGTTGAGCCACTGGCTGCCAGAGGGGAAGAAGGAGAGTAGGGGGAGAGACAGGGGGAGAGAAGGAGATGGTCGCTTCTCTTGTGTGTCCTGACTAGGGATCAAACCTGGGACATCCATATGCTGTGCAGACGCTCTAGCCACCAAACGGTCAGGGCTGGGACCATGGTTATTTAAGGAGGGAATTGAGAACAGGAGGTACACAATGGTCAGTGAAAATGTTATATGGTCAATGGACTGGAAGTTTTAATGGTGATAAAGAATTGTAAAAGTAGGGTTACTAGCATAAAGGTAAGCTGAAAAGCCGGGAAGTGGTGGGCTAAATGTGAGAGGTCGTGAGACTGGGAGGTGGTTTAGTTATTGGAGATGACAAGGTTTAGGGTATGATCATAGGAGTAGATAACTGAAGTAGGATGGAAGAAAAGATTTATTTAGAAGGAAATGAAGGAACTGATAGAGTATACTGATATTGAAGTCTTCAGGAATGATCACTGAAGTAGCTAGAGAGAAACTTAGATGATAAGTTTTTCTGTGAATTAGGGGATTTGACAGAAGTAGGTAGGTAACTAACATAAAGAAGGGTTTTGGGTTTGTCAGTCTATAAATACTTGAAAGAAGCTAAGATTTTTGAGGGATATAATCTTTCTGCTTTTTTTTTTCTTACTAACAATATAATTTTTTTTGGAGGGGAGGGCTTTTATATAAATTCTTTTTCATCCTGAATGATGTTTCATAGTATGGATGAAGCATAATTCACTTAACCATTTATTATTATTGGTCATTTAAATTGTTTCCCATTTCTCCCAATTTAAAAGAGATGCTGCACTGAACACACATGACCATAAGTGAGCAAATACTCCCTTTAGGTTAAATTCCTAGAAGTGAAAGTGCAGATTTAAAGAGTATATACACTTTGTATTTTGGTGGATTATCAACAAATTACCTTTTAAAAAGACTTTTTCAGCTTACTCTCTTAGTAACAGTAAAAGAGAGACCCCCTTTTCAAATCTGTGCTTTAAACCATTGTCATTATTTTTGATATTTTGTTAATCTGCTGGGTAAGATGATTTCTTATTTTTTTAAATTTACATTTCCCTATTATTAGGGATAAGCATCTTATGCTTGCTGGCCATTTATATGTTTTGGGGAACCGCTTGTTTATAACCTTTAGATATGAAAACCAGTTCCATCTTTTGGGTATTTGTGATTTTGACTGCTAATGTCATGCTTTTTTGTTGCTTTTCTGTGCTTTTATAGATATAGTGTATTAAAAAGAAGTTTTCTGACATTTTATGACATTTTTAACTGGAAGGAGAATATTAGCATGTGCTCAGTCCTCCATCTTGCTACATTGAGGAATTATTTATTCTTAAAAAAGAATATGTGTATATGTGTATATATATATATATATACACACACACACACACAAACATACATCTTTTTTTGTGACAGAGACAGAAAATGGACAGATAGAGATAGACAGGAAGTGAGAGAGATGAGAAGCATCCATTCTTCATTGTGGTACCTTAGTTGTTTGTTTCTTGATTGCTTTCTCATATGTGCCTTGACGGGGGGCGGGGGCTACAGCAGACCTAGTGACCCCTTGCTCAAACTGGTGAGCCTTGTTCAAACCAGATGAGCCTGCGCTCAAGCTGGCGACCTCGGGGTTTTGAACCTGGGTCTTCCGCATCCCAGTCCATTGCTCTATCCACTGCGCCACTGCCTGGTCAGGCACAAACACACATTCTTGTTACATCCTTGTCTGAAGTAAATATTTTGAAATGAAAAAAATTTTCAGGGAGAAATTATTTTTCAATATTGATTTATTCTATATGAGATTGTGAGTCGTTTTTGTCTTTTGAAATAATTGATTCTTTTTTTTTTAATTTATTTTTTACAGAGACAATCAGAGAGAGGGATAGACAGGGAAAGACAGACAGGAACGGAGAGAGATGAGAAGCATCAATCATTAGTTTTTCATTGTGCGTTGCAATACCTTAGTTGTTCATTGACTGCTTTCTCATATGTGCCTTGACCGTGGGCCTTCAGACTAAGTAACTCCTTGCTGGAGCCAGTGACCTTGGGTTCAAGCTGGTGGGCTTTTGCTTAAACCAGATGAACCTGCGCTCAAGCTGGCGACCTCAAGGGTCTTGAACCTGGGTCCTCTGCATCCCAGTCCGACGCTATATCCATTGCGCCACCACCTGGTCAGGCTGATTCATTTCTTAAGTTCTATTTATTTGTTGGATTAAGCTTCTTATTTACACCAGTATTTCCTCTGCTTATACAGTTTGTTAGGTGCTTAGCCTTGACCATGTAGTTAAGTAATAGTTGCTTTATGTTAAGAGTTGGGAAATATATGATCCAGCATGCTTTTGTTTGTCTTTCAATCAATGGACTCTGGAAGGTTAAAGGTAGTGAGGGAAAGAGCCTTGGCTTCTAGACTGCTTATCTCCCTGGTTTCTGTAGGAGGAAAGATGAACTGCTTTCAGTAATTCTGTGGATCACATGAGTGGTTTAGGCTTTCTCTCAATTGGCTTACTAACCTATTCATTTTCTTTTTTCTCCCTCCGCACTGGTTTATTTTTTAGGAGTATTTTTCCCCATTGCTAGCTAAATTATTCAAGTAGTAAGCATGCAGTTCTTAGCCAGAGTGCAAAGTAATCAGATATGGTCAATGAGTTACTGAAATGAATAATGTCTCTATAAGGCAGACATTAACTTTTGTGAAGGAATTTTTTTAAAGGTAAATAAACTTTTAGGACCTAATTATGTATAAAATTATATATTTTTAAAATTCCTTTTATTTCTGCCATGAACTGTTAGAATATAATGTACTTTATTAAAACTTAAACATTTCACTTAAATCTATTTGGCTCTGTAATAAATCATGAGCTGAATGTTGAGCTGGCCGTACCCCCAACCCCTCCATTCATTCATTCCCTCACTCACTCACTCACTCACTCACTTTACTTACTTACTTATTTTATTTACCTGGTAAGTTTATGTTATGTCACACTGCAGAAGATCAGGTTATTTGCTCGTTTAAAAAAAATTTTTTTTTCGCCTGACCAGTCAGTGGCACAGTGGATAGAGCGTCAGACTAGGATGCAGAGGACCTAAGTTCGAGACCCCGATGTTGCCAGCTTGAGTGTGGGCTCATCTGGCTTGAGCAAAAAAAAGCTCACCAGCTTGGACCCAAGGTCGCTGGCTCAAGTAAGGGGTTACTCGGTCTGCTGTAGCCCCACAGTCAAGGCACATATGAGAAAGCAATCAATGAACAAGTAAGGTGTCGCAACGAAAAACTGATGATTGATGCTTCTCATCTCTCTGCGTTCCTGTCTGTCCCTATCTACCCTTTCTCTGACTCTCTCTCTCTGTCCCTGTAAAAAATTAAAAAAATAAAATAAAATAAAAAAATATTAAAAAAAATTTTTTTCCTGTTAGACTAAATTTTAAGATGGATCTGTTTGTTTAAGTCTCTTTAATTCTCCACTGCATATAATACTATATCTTGCACATAGGTAGTTATATGCTGACTGAATTGAATTGTTGGTTATATAGTTTCAGAGCCACCTCTTAAGAGAAATGACTTATGTAAGGATGGATAGCTGGTTCATGACAGAACTAGTGGTATTTTATTCTAGAGTTCTTTTGCTACATTTTTTTTCTTCCTCTGAAATGCTATGTAGTAATCTTTGAGGAAATGCTTACTTTCGGCATGTGTTTAAATGCCTCTTTCTGGAACCAGAAAACAGATACAGAATCTCCTACATCTTTATGAGTAGGTAAACTATATAATACTAAGAAGGAAAAAACTCAAAAGAATAAGTTTTCATTTTGACTGCATGAGGAAAGAATAGTTGTTTTATAGGATGCTCAAATCTAAAAATGTTAAACATGTTTGTTTGTTTTTTGCTACTTACAACTACCCAGATGAGGAAAAACAACTTTATCAAGTAATGTGCTTTTTTATTTAAATAACATTTTTTATTTTTTACAGAGATAGAGAGTGAGTCAGAGAGAGGGATAGACAGGGACAGACAGGAACGGAGAGAGATGAGAAGCATCAATCATTAGTTTTTCGTTGCGCGTTGCAACACCTTAGTTGTTCATTGATTGCTTTCTCATATGTGCCTTGACCGCGGGCCTTCAGCAGACCAAGTAACCCCTTGCTGGAGCCAGCGACCCTGGGTTCAAGCTGGTGGGCTTTTCCTCAAACCAGATGAGTCTGCACTCAAGCTGGCGACCTCGGGGTCTTGAACCGGGTCCTCTGCATCGCAGTCCGATGCTCTATCCACTGCGCCACTGCCTGGTCAGGCTTGTTTTTTATTTTTTATTTTTATTTATTCATTTTTAGAGAGGAGAGAGACAGAGAGGGAGAGAGAGGAGAAAGAGACAGAGAGAGAGAAGGGGGGAGGAGCTGGAAGCATCAACTCCCATATGTGCCTTGACCAGGCAAGCCAGGGTTTCGAACCGGCGATCTCAGCATTTCCAGGTCGACGCTTTATCCACTGCGCCACCACAGGTCAGGCCAAGTAATGTGCTTTTTAAAGAAAATAACTCATTTGGGAAATTAAAGCATGATCAAATTTAATCAGAATAGCAGGTTATTCAGGTTATATCTGCAATGTGCTCTTTCCTTGTTTCTTTTATTTATTAGAGGAGAGGATCAGTAGTTATAAGATTACTAAATTAGTATAGTAGTTATTATGGGTTAGAGAATAGTTTTAAATCATTTCAATGCTAGTGGAAATTTAAACTAGAGAATTTTTGAGAAGCTGTTGCAACTCTCTGTCTCTAGTAGAAAACAAAATATTTTGTTAAATGTTTTATTAGTGAGGGTTTTAGTAAATTAAAATAGCTTTATTTTTTCCTGTTTATATAAAAGTAAGTAGAATTGTAAAAGTATGAAAAAAGTTCAGATTATAAAATATTTTGCCATTTTAATCATGTTAAGTAAAATTCAGTAGCCTTAAGTATATTCACAATGTTATGCAGCATCACTGCTATCTTTTTCCAAAAGTTTTTGATCACTCTAAACAGAAACTCTGTACTCTTGAATCAATATTTCCCTATTTCGCTATCCCCCAGCCACTGGTAACCTCTAACCTACTTCTTATTTCTACAGATTTGTCTCTTCTAGATTTATAAATGAAACCATACAATATTTGTCCTTTTGTGACTGGCTCATTTCACTTGGCGTACTGTTTTCAAGATTCAGTCACACTGTAGCATGTTTTAATATTTTGTTCTTTTTTATGGCTGGATAATATTCCATTGTATGCATATATCACTTTTTGTTCATCCATTCATCTCTTGATGGACATTTGGATCATTTTCACTTTTTGGCTATTGTGAATAATGCTACAATGAACACTGGCATACAAATGCCTGTCTGAGTCCCTGTTTTCAGTTATTTTCCATGTATTCCTAGGAGTAGAATTGCTGGGTCATACAATTATGGAATGTTTAATTTTTTAAAAAATTTTTTATTTATTTTTTTTTTAGAGAGGAGAGGGAGAGACAGAGAGAGAGAGAGAGAGGAGAGACAGAGAGAGAGAAGGGGGGGGAGCTGGAAGCGAGAGAGAGAGAGAGAGAGAGAGAGAGAGAGAGAGAGAGAGGAGAGACAGAGAGAGAGAAGGTGGGGAGGAGCTGGAAGCATCAACTCCCATATGTGCCTTGACCAGGCAAGCCCAGGGTTTCGAACTGGCAACCTCAGCATTTCCAGGTCGACGCTTTATCCACTGTGCCACCACAGGTCAGGCGGAATGTTTAATTTTTTGAGAGATCATCAAACTGTTTACCACAGCAGTTGCACCATTTTACATTTCAGTCAGCAATGTATGAGGATTTCAATTTCTCCACATTCTTGCTGGCTCTTACTTATTTTTTCTTTTTAAATTTTTAAAACTTTATTGCTTGATTTTAAAGAGAGGAAGGAAGGGAGAGAAAGAGAGATAATGCGTTCATTTGTTGTTCCACTTTGTTGTGTATTCACTGTTGCTTTGTATATGTGCCTTGACTGGGGATTAAACATGCAACCTTGGTATTTCGGGATAATGCACTAACCGACTGAGTCAACTGGCCAGGACTTTTTTTCTTTTTTTAATAGTCATTCAGTGGGTATCTCATTATGGTTTTGATTTGTATTTTCCTGATGAATAGTGACGGTAAGCATCTTTTTATGAGTATTTGTATTTCATCTTTGGAGATACATGTATTCAAGTCCTTTGTTAATTTTTGAATTGGGTTTTCTTTTTGCTGAGTTGTTAAGAGTTCCTTATGTATTCTGAATACTAAATTCTTATTAGATGTATATATGATTTGCAAACATTTTCTTGCATTCTGTAGGTCTTTTCAGTTTTTGTTAATGTTCTTTGCACAGAAATTTTTATGAAGTCCAGTTTATCTGTTTTTTCTTTTGTTGCTAATGCTTTTCTATTTGGATTTTTCACTCAGCATAATTTGAGATTTATTTACTTTATTGCATGAATCAATGGTTTAGACTTTTTAATTGATAAGTAGTATTTCACAGTATGGTTTTGTCAATTTTTTTATCTTATTGATAATTTGTTTATCTTATTGATAATTTATCTTATTGTCAATTTATTTACTTATTGATAGACACATTTGGGTTGCTTTCAGGTCTTGGCTGTTAAAAACAAAGCTACTTTGAGCATTCATTTACAAGTCTTTGTATAGACATGTATACAGTGTGTCCGTAAAGTCATAGTGCACTTTTGACCAGTCACAGGAAAGCAACAAAAGATGATAGAGCCTGACCGGGCTGTGGCGCAGTGGATAGAGCGTCAGACTGGGATGTGGAAGACCCAGGTTCGAGACCCCGAGGTCTCCAGCTTAAGCGAGGGCTCATCTGGTTTGAGCAAAAAGCTCACCAGCTTGAGCCCAAGGTCGCTGACTCGAGCAAGGGGTTACTCGGTCTGCTGAAGGCCCGCAGTCAAGGCACATATGAGAAAGCAATTAATGAACAATTAAGGTGTTGCAATGCGTAACGAAAAAGTAATGATTGATGCTTCTCATCTCTTCATTCCTGTCTGTCTGTTCCTGTCTATCCCTCTCTCTGACTCTCTCTCTGTCTCTGTAAAAAAAAAAAAAAAAAAAAAAAAAAGATAGAAATGTGAAATCTGCACCAAATAAAAGGAAAACTCTCCCAGTTTCATACCTATTCAGTGCAGTTTGATGTGGGCTCACGCAGAGATTTTTTAGGGCTCCTTAGGTAGTTATCCCATATAGCCTCTACAGACTTGTCATTGATGGCCTACCAGAATGGGGTTTCTCCACCAAACTGCCAGTTTCCTTCAACTGCTTATCCCACCGAGTAATGTTATTCCTATGTGGTGGTGCTTCGTTAAAAACGTGCCGATATTCACATTGCACTTTGGTCACGGATTCGAATTTAGCGAGCCACAGAACACACTGAACTTTCCTCTGTACTGTCCACATCTCGACTGGCATGGCTGTGGGCTGCTCCACTGTATACACGGTGTTAGGTCATCATCTGCGCATGCACACATGCTGCCACATCATCTTACAGAAACTGGGAGGGTTTTCCTTTTATTTGGTGCAGATTTCACATTTCTGTCGTCTTTTGTTGCTTTCCTGTGACCGGTCAAAAGTGCATCATGACTTTACGGACACACTGTATTTCATTTTCTCTTAGGTAAATACTTGGGCATAAAATGGCTAGATTATTTGATAAGTGTATGTTTCATTCTTTTTTTTTAATAAACTGCCAAACTTTTCCCAAAGTGATTTTACCATTTTAATTCCTACCAGTAGTGTATGAAAGTTCTGGTTTCTCTCAATCTTTGCCAACATTTGAGATGGTCAGTCTTTTTAATTTTAGCAGTTCTAATTGGTGTGTAGTGATA
Source organism: Saccopteryx bilineata (assembly GCF_036850765.1). Lineage (NCBI taxonomy): Eukaryota > Metazoa > Chordata > Mammalia > Chiroptera > Emballonuridae > Saccopteryx > Saccopteryx bilineata. The sequence goes on along the minus strand of NC_089490.1, from coordinate 346,341,690 downwards.
TCTCATTGGGGTTTAAATTTATATTTTTCTAATGACTAATGTTGTTAAACATCATTTCAGGTGTTTGCCTTCTGTATATTTTATTTGGTTTATTTGTTCATTCAAACCTTTTGCTCTTTTTTTTTAAAGTGTGTATGTGCTCTAGCCAGATAGCTCAGTTGGTTAGAGCCTTGTCCCGAAGCGCAAAGATTGCCAGTTTGATTCCTGATCAGGGCACATACAGGAACAGGTCAATGTTCCTGTCTCTCTATTTCTCTCTCTCTCTTCTTTTCTCTCTAAAATCAATAAAAAAAATAAAAAAATAGTGGGTCATGTATTTTTAAAGATCTTAATATATTCTGGGTACAAGTCTTTTATCAGGTATATCCTTTGCAAGTATTTTCCTCCTGGTCTGTCAGTCTTTCCATTCTCTTAGAGTCTTTTAAGGAGAAATTTTTACCTTTCAAAATTACAGTTTATAAATTTCTAAATTTTTTCCTAAGAATTCTTTGCTCAGCTTACGATCACAAATATTTTCTCCTATTTTTCCCTCTAAGTTTTATAGTGTTAGGTTTTACATTTAGGTCAATGCTTCATTTTTACTTAATTCTTACATATGGTGTGGAATATAGATCTAACTTGCTTTTTGTGAATATGGATGTCCTAGTTATTTTAGTACCGTTTGTTGAAAAGATTCCTTTCTCCACTGCATTTTCTTGCACCCTTGTTAAAAATCAGTTATCTATATACTTGTGGGTTTATTTCTCGGCTCTATATTCTATCTGTACCATTGATCTGTTTGTTTTTACACCAATACTATGCTGTTTTGACTAACTTTATAGTAAGTTTTGAAATCTGATAGTATAAATCTTTTTTGTTTTCTTTTTCAAAGTTATTTTGGCTATTTTTGGTTCTCTCTATATGTATTCGCATTTAAGTATTGGCCTGCCAATTTCTACAGAAAAGGCTGCTTGGTTTTTTATTGGAATTGCATTGAATCTATTGATCAGTTTGGGGAGAATTGACATTCAATAACATGGAGTTGGCCTGACCTGTGGTGGCGCAGCAGATGGGGTGTTGACCTGGAATGCTGAGGTCGCTGGTTTGAAGCCCTGGGCTTGCCTGGTCAAGGCACATATGAGAGTTGTTGCTTCCTGCTCCTTCCCTTCTCTCTCTTTCTCTCCTCCTAAAAATGAATAAATTCTTAAAAACAAAACAAAACAATAACATGGAGTCTTCAAACCCATCAACATGGTGTATCCAACTATTTATTTAGGTCTCCTTTCATTTCAGCAATGTTTTGTGGTTTTCAGTTTTCAGCTCTTTTGTTAGATTTATTTTAGGTATTTTATATTTTTGATGTTACTATAAATGGCATTTAAAAATTTTAATTTCTAATCATTTATGTAAGTATATAAAAATACAATTAATTTTTATATTGTGATATTCTATTTTACAGCCTTACTAAACTCATTTAGTAGTTCTAGTAGCTTTTTGTAGATTGTAATGGATTTTCTACATGGATTATGTTGTCTGAAAATTATGGCTTATTTTTGGATGACTTTACTATCAGATTTCAAGACTTAATATAATGCCAGTTATCAATACAGTATGGTATTGACATAAGGAAAAACATATAGGTCAATGGAGTGGAATATAGTCCTGGGATAGACTCGCTCATATATAATCAATTTATGTTCACAAAGGCATGAAAATAATTCAGTGGCAAAAGAATAGTTTTTTAACAATGGTACTGGTATAAACAATATCCTATGAATAAATAAAAGTGAATCTTAATTAACTCTATACAATATAAAAAATAATTCAAAATGGATCATGTACTAAATGTAAAAATTACAGCTATACAGAAGAAAACAGCAGAAAAAGATTTTGACTGTGAAGTAAGCAAAGATTTTCTAGACAGGAACACAAAAAATCCTAGTAACATTAGAAAAAATTGATACATTGGACTTTATTAAAATTAAAAACTTCCATTCATTAAGGATATGAAAAAGCAAAGCAAAGACTGGAAGAACATATTCTCAAAACGTGTATCTAACAATGGAGTTGTATCCAGAATTTATAAAGAAATCTTGCACATAATAATAAGGTTAAAAAAGGTTAAAAGATTTGAACACATACTTGACAAAAGAAGATATGTAACTAAGCACATGAAAAGATGCTCAACATAATTAGCTAGTGGGAAATACTTATTAAAACCACAATGGGCCTGGCCTGTGGCAGTATAGTGGATAGAGTTGGAACGCTAGGTCACTGGTTTGAAACCCTGAGCTTGCCCCTGGTCAAGGCACATACATAAACATTCAGTGAACAACTAAAGTGAAGTAACTATGAGTTGATCATTCTCATTATACACCCCACCCCAACGAGGGGGTCCTTGTGTTATAACAGTCTTGGCATAAGACATTTTGAGTTTGTGATGCTTGCTCCCATAAGAACTTTAAAAAATTGAGATGTGTTTTGGCTTACACTGTTAGCATTGTACAGTTTTTTACACTCATTTTTTTGGTCATTTTTTTCTGTTACTACAGTACAGTATACAGTACAGTATATTTATGTCTTTTTCTTTTTCCTGTGGCATAGTTGTGTTTTTATGTCCTTTTCCTTTTCCTATAGCTTAGTTGTGCTTTATGATTTTACAACAGTGTTAGGATAAGTGACTTAGGCTAGAGTGAGTTTCGACTTATACCAAAATTTGGGTTATGTCACTGTCATAGGAACAGAATTTTGTCGTAACCCAAGGAACTCCTGTAAATAAAAGCTTAAAAGAAAAAGGAAAACGCTGATAGTATGAAAAACTTCCAGGAAAATATACTTTACCAATATTGATCTCAATAGAGGTAGGAAGTCTAAACAGAACAATATCTACAGAAGTAAGGGAGGAGTGTATAAAAGAAAAAAAAGAATGTGAGAATGTGAATCACCTGGAATGCTCATGCATTGCTAGTGACAGTAAACAGGCATGCCTCATTTTATTGTACCATACTTTATTCCTTCTCACAGGTGTTGCATTTTTTAAAAATTGAAAGCAAGACTCACCACCAGCAAAACATTGCAACTTGCTTTATTGTGATACTCGCTTTACAGTGGTGGTCTGAAATCAAACGTGCAGTCTATCCAAGGCATGCCAGTAAAGTGGTATAACCACCATGGGAAACTTTTGGGTAGTTGCTCTATAAATTTAAACATATACTTACTGTGTGATCTAGCAATTCCACTTGTAGATATTTAGCCAACCAGAATAAAAACATCTGTCCACAAAGGACATGAATGTTCATAGCATCTTTATTCATAATATTCCAAAACTAAATATAACCCACATGTCCAACACTTGAACAGATGAACAAATTGTGGTACATATACAATGGAATATAGGGTGGGGCAGAAGTAGGTTTACAGTTGTGAGTATACAAAACACAGTTTATTTTTGTATACTGCTCACATAAATTAGGGGATATTTTATTGCTTCATTCTCATTTTGAAATATCCCCTAATTTTTGTGAGCAGTATATTATAATTTCTTTTCCCATATGAACAACTGTAAACCTACTTTTGCTCTACCCCGTACAACTCATCCATAAAAGGGATGTCTTAATAATAAACTCAGTATCGTTGATAAATCTCAAAAATATGCCGAGTGAATGACACAGAGGAATCTATGCTGTATAATTTTATAAAGGAAAAACTAATCTGTAGTCATAGTTACCAGATTAGGGGTTGCCTAAATTTGAGTGGGGTGGAAGACTGATTGCTGGTGGGCTTGAAGAGACTTTCTTGGGTGGTAAAAAATGTTACATATCTTTTTTTTTTTTTCTTTTTACAGAGACAGAAAGAGAGTCAGAGAAAGGGATAGACAGGGACAGGCAGGCAGGAACGCAGAGATGAGAAGCATCAATCATTAGTTTTTCATTGCACATTGCAACACCTTAGTTGTTCATTGATTGCTTTCTCATATGTGCCTTGACCGCGGGCCTTCAGCAGACCGAGTAACCCTTTGCTTGAGCCAGCAACCTTGGGCTCAAGCTGGTGAGCTTTTTGCTCAAACCAGATGAGCCCTCGCTCAAGCTGGCGACCTCGGGGTCTCGAACCTGGGTCTTCCGCATCCCAGTTCGACGCTTTACCCACTGCGCCACCACCTGGCCAGGTACATGTTCCAGATCTTGATTAGGGAGATGGTTACATGGATATATACATTTATCAAAACTCATTAAGCTAATATATACTTCCTGTAAGCATTCCTTTTATCATATGTAGATAATACCTTAACATAGTTAATTTTAAAAATTAATTCTAACTGGATTGTAGATTTAAATGTAGAAGGTCAAATAATAAGCTCCTTAAAAATAACATAGGAGGATTTCTTGAACAGGATATAAAGGCGCTAACATTAAATTAAGCTGCATTAAAACCTGGAACTTCTTGTCTTCAGAAGACACTAAAAGAGTGGAAAAGGCAAGCAACTGTATAAGGGGGGAAAGGTATATGTGCACACACATACATAAATACATATACACACATATATATTTTGTACAGTAGTCCCCCCCTTATTTGTGAGGGAGATGTTCCAAGATCTCAGGGGATACCTAAAACTGCAGATAGTACTGAACCTTTTATATACTATGCTTTTTCCTATACATATACATCTGTGAAAAAGTTTAATTTATAAATTAGGCACAGAAAGATTAACAGTAATAACTAGTAATAAAATAGAACAATTATAACTAAAATAAGGGTTACTTCAACACAAGCTCTGTGATACCATGACAGTCAATCTGATGACCAAGATGGCTACTAAGTGGTGAACAGGTGGGGAGCATATACAGCATTGATTTGCTGGCATTGCGAGATTTCATCTGCTACTCAGAACCGCACAAAATTTAAAACTTATGAATAGTTTATTTCTGGAATTTTCCATTTCATATTTTCAGACCATCATTGACTGCAGGTAACTGAAGCTGCAGAAAGTGCAAACACAGATAAGAGGGTACTACTGTATGTATTTTTTTCTTGAAAATTGCCTTATATCCAAAAAAATATGAATAGCTCTTATAAATTACTAAGGAAAACCCCAAATAGCTAAAAGAAAAAGGCAACAATGTGAACAGGCACTCTATAAATGAGAATTTACAAATAGTAAACATGAAAAGCTGCTCCACATCTTTGGAAGGGAAATGCAAATGGAAGTCGTAATGCAATACCAGTATATTATTACCAGAATGTCTGAAATAGACAAGTTAAAAGCAACGATCCTTCTGCTACTTTGGGGAGTGGGAGAGTAATTTGTACCAGTTTGGAAAACTATAGCAGCATACTCATAATTTAGGACTAAATAGTTTCTCTTCTAGAATATACCCCACAGAACGGTATGTGTATGAGGATACATATTCAAAAATGTTCATAGCAGTTTATGTGTAAATAGCCAAAAACTAGTATATAATACTATAATACTATAAAATAGTATTTATAGATACTATAAAACAATGAGAAAGAACAAAATATATGCACCTACATGGGTGAATCTCACAACTAGAATCTTGACTGAAGGAAGATATTTAATGCATATAAGATTTCACTTATGTAAAATTTAAAATAGGTATAATGATTTTTTTGGTGTTGGAAGCTAGGATTGTGGTTACTTTTGGATGAGGAGTAGGTACGGGGTACCTGGTAATATATATACCATTTCTTGATCTGGGTGGTCATTGCCTGTGTTGATGATTTGTATACTTTTCTGTGTATAATGCTTTGATTTTTTAAAGTTTATTTTTAAAAATTATGGCAAAGAAAAGATATTTTCAGGAAATTTCCACTGTATTCTTGATACTGTGACTGAGTATGAGATTAATGTACATAAGTCAATAGTTTTTCTCAAGTAATTAGCATCTGAAAAAGGAAGCAATAAAAATCATTTCACTTACAGTTGTGGGTAGTTCTAGTTCATACAACCTGAGATCTCCTTGTAAGGAGCCAACTGCTTGCCTCTTGCTTTTAGCTCTTGTTATAGCTGTAATACCTACTTATAAGAACTTAAGTTGTTCAAACCAGTATGAGTATCTACCACCAAATGGAGCAAACTTTGGTCATTGGGAGGTGGAAATCAATAGATATATGATTCCCTTTTTCTCACTGAAAAATGACAGTTTTGAGATGCATTGCAAAGTCTTGTTTTGTCCTCTGTAACCAATGATTGGGCTAGTGTTCATGCATTAAACTTTCTTAATAGACTCTGCTCAGCCCATCTCCCCCCATAACAAAGAATTATCTAGCCCAAAATATCAGTAATGCTGAGGTTGAAACACCCTGGTGTTTCTGAAGCCCTGGTATCTGAAGGCAATGGTTTGCTATAAAATTCAAGCTCTTCCATATTTAATCACTATGACTTTGGAAAATAACCACTGAGTATTAATTTTTGTGTTTATAAAATTATAATTATAGATACAAACAGAGCCCTTAAAGATTAAATGAGGTAAGCTCTATAAACGTTAATTCCTAGAACATAGAAGAGTTTCATACACAACGGCGTCCTTGATATTTTTTACTCAAATTTATATGCTACTTTCTTTTCCTTTTTTTAGATTTTATTTATTCATTTTTAGAGAGAGAGGAGAGAAAGAGAAAGAGAGAGAAGAGGGGGGAGGAGCAGGAAGCACCAACTCCCATATGTGCTTTGACCAGGCAAGCCCGGGGTTTCGGGCCAGCAATCTCAGCGTTCCAGGTCGGTGCTTTTTTCTGCTGCGCCATCACAGGTCAGGCCATATGCTACTTTCTGACACACTCAGAAGCATTTTCCATGAGTATAAAAATTATTTCCTAGAGATCAAGTTCTCACATCCTTATAAATAATTGCTGAAAGGACAAAAAAAATAACTTCTATAAAACCCAGCATAAAGAGAAAATACCAACATGATTCATGTGAAAATTTAAATGGATATATGGTTTTTTCCATTGTATAAATTTTTAGCTTTGTTAAGATGATGCTGTGTTAGCAGAGACTCAGCACTGCAGTGAAAAGGTGGTTTTTCCAGCAACACAAGTCTGTTGTCAAAAACTTTGAGAGCAGCAATAAACATTAGGAGGTAAAACGATACATCCTAAAACACTTAGAAAAGCCAAAGGACATAGTATGTAAATACCATAAAGCATTAAACAAATTAACACTAAAATATATAAAAGGAAATTTATTATTAATTTTTTTAAATTGTAACATCTGTGTGTATATATATATATATTATTGGGGGCTGTCCTGTGTATTTAGGATGTTTAGTAGCAATCTTTGGCCTTTTAGCCACTAGATGCCAGTAGCACACATACTCTACCCTTAAGTTGTAATCAAAAGTGTCTCCAGAGATCGCCAGAAGTACCCTGAGAGTCAGTCATTGGTTGAGAACCACTGAGATAAACCTAGATTTGAATTCCAACTCTACAGTTATAACTCTGAATTTGAACACATTACCAACTTTGACATACACTGTCATTTAAATTTTGTTAAAACCCCGGGTATTAAAAAGAGAATGAGAAGATTAGGAAAGGAAACTCTTGATGTACTGTAAGTATGTGGCAAGACACAACATTAAGTACTTTATTAACTAATTTACTTCTTATAATAATATCTGTAAAGGAAGTGGCATTATCTGTTTTGTAGCTGAGTATATGATGGTTCATTTTCCAAAGATCATCTCGCTGATACAAGTGACAGAACCACTAGAATTCAGGTTTTTATTCCAAAGCCCATCTTATTTTTATAATGCCATCTGACCACTTCCAAATGAGGAGCATATGCCTCTGCCTTAAATTTCTTTGTAGGTCATATATCTTGACCTATTCTCTGGACCATGGATAATAGCATAAATTATAGAACATTGGAACTGTGATAAAGTCATTTTTTTCTATTGCGACCAGGCCTAAAGACCTGTCTTGCCTAGCCCCACTTTCTGGACCTTTGTGGCCTACATCTCTGCTCTTCTCCTGGCTCAATACATTTATATCTGGTTTAGGGAATAAGAAAGTTTTTAGGTTCAGCCTCTTTTAGCTAAATGAATAATCTTAATTTTTTAATTGTGTATTATCTATGGTTTTGTATTGCTCAAGAATACAGAGCACTTAAATCTTAAGCCATGAAACATATGCTTGGCAAGGGCTGACTTAAATAAAAATTAAGCCTGACCAGGTGGTGGCAAAGTGGATGGGGCGTTGGCATGGGACACTTAGGACCCAGGTTCAAAACCTGAGGTCTCGACCATGGAGCCACCAGATTGAAGCCCAAGGTGGCTGGCTTGAACAAGGAGTCACTGACTTGGCTGGAGCTTTCTAGTCAAGGCCCATACAAGAAAGCAATCAATGAACAACTAAGGTGCCGCAACTATGAGTTGATGCTTCTCATCTCTCTCCCTTCCTGTCTGTTTGTCTGTCTGTCTCTCTCTCTCTCTCTCACTTAAAAAAAATAAAAAATTAAGAAGGCTTTATATTTAATAAGGAAAATAGTCTTAAAACTGCCCTGTGATGTTTGTTCTAATACACTACTGAAAAAAAGATATTTTGAAGTCTATAGTTGCCTGAAATTTTACTGTCTTTGTGTGATTTTTATTTTTAGCTGAAAGAAGAAAAATTACAAGAGGAGAAAACCTCCGAAGGTCAGATCCACAAGCTGTTACCAGAGGATACTGAAACAGTGAAAAGGAAAATGGAAGAACAGAAAAAAAGAGATGAACCATTAGTACTGAAAACAAATCTGGAGCGTGTAAGTAGATCACTTTTTTGATGAACATCTATCTCAAAATGAGCAATTAGCCGAGGTGATGTGGATTTGAAAAACTTATGTTGGTGAACTGTGAGACTAGTAATAGTCAATGACTGTAAAGCTTAAGAGTAGAGAGAAACTTAGCATCCAGATGTAACCTGAAGAAAGTAATTTATGAATGGGATAATGAGATTCTTGTGGAAGGATTAAGGGAACAGTGAAGGGAAAAGGTGAAAGGAAAAACCTAGTTCTGTATAGTATATTAATTGTGGTAAATTTTATACATAGATTGTCATTTTGACTTATGTGTTATTTATTATTTGAGTTTTGTCTTATATCCTCTACTATATTTCCTTAAAGCTTGAATTTCCCTTTATTCTTTATAATGCCCTAAGCAGTGCAGTGCTAGATATAAGGTATTACAGTATTTCCCCACATATCAGATGCACCCTTTTTTGAAAATTTTGGGGTCTAAAAAATGAGTGCTTCTTACAAAGTGATTGTAGTTATTTTACTTGCATTTCCTGCTTTTTTGCGCTTGTTTTTTGCGCTCATTGTTGTAGGTTTTTTTACTTGTCTGGGGACAGTTTGACACCAGCAGGAAGACTGAAGAAACCAACTATAGGAGAAGTTTGTACCTGGGTGAAAAGATCCTGGGATAATATCAAGATTGAGATCATTTAAGAAGTGTGGCATTTTAAATGCCATAGATGGAACTGAGGACGAGGCAATATATGAAGACAGTGATTCATCATCAGACACACATGAGGACAAGTTAATGGATGGGAGTTTTGACAGTGATGAGGAGTTGTTTGAATTTTATAATGAATAAAACTTGAGTTTGATAACTTTATGTAATACTTTTTTTTTCAAATTTCGGGCCCCAAAATTAAGGTGAGTCTTATACATCAGTGGTCCCCAACCCCCAGGGCGCAGAACGGTACTGGTCCATGGGCCATTTGGTACCGGTCTGCAGAGAAAGAATAAATAACTTACATTATTTTCATTTTATTTATATTTAAGTCTGAACAATGTTTTATTTTTTAAAAATTCCTTCTGTTACATCTGTCTAAGGCTCACTCTTGACGCTTGTCTCGGTCACGTGATACATTTATCCATCCCACCCTAAAGGCTGGTCCGTGAAAATATTTTCTGACATTAAATCAGTCTGTGGCCCAAAAAAGGTTGGGGACCACTGTTATACATGGTAGCGTCTTATACATGAGGAAATACGGTAGATTTTATTAGATTAGATATTTAGTTTAAACTTTAACCTAATTAGACTTCCGTTTGAGCCAAATCTTGCCTGAATTTCTCTCATTATTTATTTACCAAGAATATTACTGGAAAAGGTGTAAGTAGTATGTTTAACTTATGTAAGAAAGCACTTTTCATGTATGGACATGGAGATCATTATGCTAAGTGATCATAAACTAGTCAAACAGAGAAAGACAAAACTCTTCCTATTAGATTCCACATATGATTTCACTCATGTGGGATTTAATGAACAAAATGAACTAATAAGCAAAATAGAGACAGACTCATAGAGAGCAGGCTGAAAGCTAGGGGTCTTGTGGGGGGTTGGGTGAAGGAGGTGGAGGGATAGAGCAAAAAAAGAAAAAAAAACACTGTGTTCATTAGATTCCACATATACTATATGTGTGTCTTATACATGGGGAAATATGGTAAGTGAGAGCATACAATACTGTATTTGTCTTTCTCTGCCTGGCATATTTCATTTAGCATAACAATCTCCAGGTCCATTCATGGTGTTGCAAAGGTAAGATTTTCTTTTTTTCACAGCCACGTAGTATTCCATTATGTATATGTACCACAACTTTTTATCCATTCGTCCACTGTTGGACACTTGGGCTGCTTCCAGATTTTGCTTATTGTAAACAGTGCTGCAATAAACATTGGGCTGTATATCTTCTTTTGAATTAGTATTTTGTGATTCTTAGGATCTTTTCCTAGAAGTGGGATACCTGGGTCCTAAGGCAGTTCCATTTTAAATTTTTTTATTAAATGCCATACTGTTTTCCACAGTGGCTGCACCAGTCTGCATTCCCACCAGCAGTGTGGGAGGGTTCCCTTTGCTCCACATCCTCACCAGCACTTGTTTGTTGATTTGTTAATGAGATTCTGACTGGTGTGAGGTGGTATCTCATTGTGGTTTTAATTTGCATTTCTCTGATAATTAGTGACATTGAACATTTTTTCATATGCCTTTTGGCCATCTGTGTGTCCTCTTTGGAGAAGTGTCTGTTCAGTTCCTTGGCTCATTTTCTAATTGGATTGTTTACCTTCCTGTTATTGAGTTTTATAAGTTCTTTATACATTTTGGTTATTAACCCCTTATCAGATGTATAGGTGAATATGTCCTCCCCTTGAGTGGCTTGTCTTATTGTGTTAATGGTGTCTTGCTGTGCAAAAGCTTTTTAGTTTGAGATAATACCATTTGTTTATTTTGTCCTTTATTTCACTTGCCCATGGATATATATTGACAAAATATTGCTACGAAAGATATTGGAGAGTTTGCTGCCTATGTTTTGTTCCAAGATTTTTATGGTTTCATGACTTACGCTGAAGTCTTTTTAAGTCTTTTATCCATTTTGAGTTTGTTTTTGTTAATGGTGTAAGTTGGTGGTCTAGTTTCATTTTTTTTTGCATATACTTGTCCAATTTTCTGAACACCATTTATTTAAAAAACTGTCTCTACTCCATTGTATATACTCTTGCCTCCTTTGAGACATATTAATTGGCCGTAAAGGCATGAGTGTATTTCTGGGTTCTCTGTTCTGTTCCATTGATCTGTATGCCTGTTCTTATGCCAGTACCAAGCTATTATGATTACAATGCACTTGTAGTACAACTTGATATCAGGAAGTGTGATACTTTCATTTCTAATTTTATTTGGGTCCTCTCTCTTTCTCCCTCTTTTTTTTTTTTTTTACTGAGAGAGAGAGTCAGAGAGAGGGATAGATAGGGACAGACAGACGGGAATGGAGAGAGATGAATGAGAAGCATCAATCATCAGTTTTTTGTTGCGACACCTTAGTTGTTCATTGATTGCTTTCTCATATGTGCCTTGACCGCGGGCCTTCAGCAGACTGAATAACCCCTTGCTCAAGCCAGCAACCTTGGGTCCAAGCTGGTGAGCTTTTTGCTCAAGCCAGATGAGCCCGCACTCAAGCTGGTGACCTCAGGGTCCTGAACCTGGGTCTTTCACATCCCAGTCCAGCGCTCTATCCACTGCGCCACTGCCTGGTCAGGCTCTTTTTTTCTTGATGAGTGTGATTAAAAGGTTTATCAATCTTGTTTACCTTTTCAAAGAACCAGCTATTGGTTTCATTGATCTTTTGTTTTTTCTTTTTTTTAGTCTCTGTGTCATTTATTTCTGCTCTGATCTTTATTATTTTCTTCCTTCTACTTCCTCTGGGCTTTATTTGTTGTTCTTTTTCTAGTTCCTTTAGGTGCAGGGTTAGATTGTTTTTTATTTGAGCTTTTTCTTCTTAAATTATGCCTGTAATACTATGAACTTCCCTCTCAGGACTGCTTTCATTGTAACCCATAGGTTTTGGGTCGTTGTATGTTCATTTTCATTTGTTTCAAGGAAAATTTTTATTTCTTCTTTGATCTCACTGTTAACCCATTCATTATTTAATAACATGTGATTTAGCCTCCAAGCATTTGAATATTTTTCAGTTTTTCTGTTGTAGTTGATTTCTAGTTTCATGCCATGGTAGTCAGAGAAGATGCTTGATATGGTTTCAGTCTTCTTAAATTTTTGAGACTTGTTTTATGTCCTAACCTGTGGTCTGTCCTAGGAAATATACCGTGAGTCACTTGAAAAGAATGTATAGTCTGCTGCTTTGGGGTGAAATGTTTTGAAGATACCAGTTAAATCCAGTTGATCTAGCATGTCATTTAAGGCCACTGTTTCTTTGTTAATATTCTGTCTGGAGGATCTATCCATTGTTGGTAGTGGGATATTAAAATCCCCTACTAATATAGAATTGCTGTCAATCTTACCCTTTATGTCTGTCAAAATCTGCTTTATATATTTAGGTGCTCCTATATAGAGTGCATAAATATTTACAATGGTTATATTCTCTTGTTGGATTGATCCCTTTATCATTATATAATGACCTTCTTTGTCCCTTACAATAGCCTGTTTTGCAGACTATTTTGTCAGATATAAGTGCTGCTACCCCAGCTTTTTCTTCATTTCCATTTGCATAAAATATTTTTTTCCATCCCTTCTCCTTTAATCTATGTTTATCTTTGTTCTGAGGTGGATCTCTAGTATACAGCATATATATGGGTCTTGTTTCCTTATCTATGCAGCTACCTTATGCCTTTTGATTGGAGCACTCAATCCATTTATATTTAAAGTTATTATTAATAAGTACTTATTTATTGCCATTTTATTCTTTAAACCTATAATCCTCTTTCTCTCGATTTCTTTTTTCCTTTGTTCTTTTTATAGCGAGCCTTTTAACATTTCTTGCAGTACTAGTTTGGTTGTAATGAATTCCTTGAGTCTTTTTTGTCCGGGAAGCTATATCTTCTTCAATTTTAAGTGATAGCTTTGCTGGATAGAGTAGTCTTGGTTGTAGGGCCTTTTTTGCATCACTTTGAATATTTCTTGCCAACTCCTTCTGGCCTGAAGTGTTTCTGCTGAGAAGTCAGATGTCATCCTTATGGGGGCTCCTCTGTAAATAATTAATTGCTTTTCTATTGCAGGTTTTAGTATTCCTTCTCTGTTTCTTAACTTTGGAGTTTTAATTATGGTGTATCTTAGTGGGCCTCCTTGAGTTCATCTTTAATAGGACTCTCTGTGCTTCTTGAACTTGTGTGACATTTTCCTTCATCACTGTGTGAAAGTTTTTGGCTATGCTTTCTTCAAACAATTTCTCTATGCCTTGTCCGTTCTCCTTTAGGAAACCCTATGATGTGGATATTGTTCTGAGCCCCCCCTTTTTTTTTTGCTGCTGTTTCTATGCTTACATTTATCTTGTCCTCTAAATCAGTGATCCCCAACCTTTTTTGGGCCATGGACCAGTTTAATGTCAGAAAATATTTTCACGGACCAGCCTTTAGGGTGGGATGGATAAATGTATCACGTGACCGAGACAAGCATCAAGAGTGAGTCTTAGAAGGATGTAACAGAGGGAATCTGGTCATTTTTTAAAAATAAAACATCGTTCAGACTTAAACATAAATAAAACGGGAATAATGTAAGCTATTTATTCTTTTTCTGCAGACTGGTACCAAATGGCCTACAGACCAGTACCAGTTTGCAGCCCGGGGGTTGGGGATCACTGCTCTAAATTACTGATTTGATCCTCTGCTTCATCTAACCTGTTGTTGATTCCTTCTAGTGGTCTTCTTTTATGATATTGCATTTGTCATTTCTGACTAGTTCTTTTTATGATTTCAATGTCCTTTTTAATGCTTACTATTTCTTCCTTTAAGTTGTCATTGTGATTATCAATTCTCACTTTAAAATCCTTGAGCATCCTAATAATCATTATTTTAAACTCTGTGTCTGGTAGTTTGGTTACTTCCATTTCATTTAGTTCTTTTTCTAGGAAATTCTCTTGTTGATTCATTTGGGTCATATTTCTTTATCTACCCATTTTGTCTGTGTATTAGATAGCTCTGCTCTGACTTTCAAATTTGTTGTGGTGTCTTTATGAGAAAGATGGGCTCAGTGGTACTGACCTCCACACCACCTGAGTTCCTTGCTCTAGGTATGCATCTTGAATGTTATATTTACCCTCCTGCAGTATGTGAGTGTTGGCTCAGCGGTAGAGTATTGGCCTGGCATGTGAAAGTCCTGGATTTAACTCCCGGTCAGGCCACACAGAAGAAGTGACCATCAGCTTCTCCAGCCCTACCCCTTTTCTCTCTCTCTCTCTCTCTCTCCCCCCTCCCACAGCCAAGGCTGAAATGGTTCAAGCACCATTGGCCCCAGGTACTGAGGATGGCTTCATGGCCTCACCCTAGGTGCTAACTTAGCTCAGTTGATGAGCAATGGAGCAATGCCCCTAATAGGCAGAGCATTGCCCCATAGAGGGCTTGCCAGGTAGATCCTGGTCAGGGGCACATCTGGGAATCTGTCTCTCTGACTCCCCACCTCCCATTTTATAATAATAAAAAAAGAATGCATGAGTGGGGTTATCCCTTCAGGCTGGCTGGTTTTAAGGGACAACCTTGATCACGGGTATTAGACACTGTGCAGCGGCTGTCCTTTTGGGTGTATTTATTCTCCACAGTGTCTGATGCCTGCTGGACTCCTTTTGGCATACCGCTTGTGTAGCTAGTTGAGTCTAGCATTGGTGCATTCTGTCACTCACTACTGATTGTATTGGTTCTGAGTCTTCTTGGGCGGGGTTCGGATATGCTTTGGCATCAGGAGTTTGTAACCCATTGTGGGCTACCTGTCTGGAGCGACTGCTCTGTGTTCACTGTTTGTGCCTGCAGTTTCAGTGCGTGGGTGGTGTGGGAAGGGCCAGCCTGTGTATAAGGATCAGCTTCCTCCTGCTTAGTGCTAACAGCAGCTCTGTAAAAGGGCTCAAGCTCGTAAGATTTGCCTCTAATTTTCAGCTGCTCCACCTCCTCTTGTAGCTGCCTGGTCTTCCCACAGTCTTTTGTAGAAAGACTATAGTGTGGGCTCAGACTGGCCTCACCCCACCAACCCCTCTACAGGTTGCAATCTTAATGGATTAGGACAGCTGATGTTGGAAATACAATTTTTGTGGGACTCCCTACTTCAGGGATCTCTTGATCCTGAAGAGTTCAGTATGGGGAAAGTGATTCCTTCTCCAGATCCTAATCCCTCAGACACTGCTGGATTCTCCAATTCTATTTCTTCCCAGTGAGGTGAACAGCAGGATTTGATTGGGTGGGGCCGACAGTCTCCTCTACAGAAGTTCTTCCAGCTGGGAAGCCCCTGGTCTCAGGAAGAAAGACTGAGTGTCCTTCCCTGGGGCTGATTGTGACCCCTCCCCCAGTAAGTGGCTAAGCCCCTTGACTAGTCCCAACAGTAGGCTCCAGAAAACCCACACATTGAATATCTGTGCTCCTAGTCTCTCTCTCTTCCTCCTGTGGAACCTAAGCCTAGCGGGACAGGATATCCAGGACCTGGTCTGGTCAACTGTGAAGCTCCACCCTGTCTAATGTGCATGTGAGCCGCTGTGCCGGTGCTGACCACAGAAAACAGAACTAGCCTCAGCTGGGCCTGGTATCCCACGAGCTCTCCCTTAGGACACGACACCAGCAAGAGTTGTTAGGTCCTGAACTGATGTGCTCTGCAGCTGGACACTATGTCAGTCTTGGGCCTCCCTGGAGAGAACTTGTCACAGACCAGGGCAGGACCCTGCCAGTGACTGGCCCTCAGCAACCCTCTATAAGCAAACCAGTTTGTGGATGCTCTACACCTAGGCTGGCTTTTACTGACATAGAGCCTTGGGGCAAGTCGGCAAAAGGCCCAAGGTTCCCCGAGAGCTCCCTCTTGCTCCCTCTATCTGCAGGCTGCTTGTCAGGCTTGGCCACTGAAATAAAACCTCTGGCAGTGTCTAAAGCCTGGGGCAATTCAGGGTTTAGGAAAGATGGTAGGTGTGGCTCCCATCCTTTGGCCCCAGGTTTCAGTCTGTCCTGACTTTTTTAACAGATCTCAGTAGGTTTGGCCAGCAGGAGTCGGTGGGTGTGGCCTCTGAAACCTAGAGATGTGATCTACCCTCAGTCCAGGCAGTTTCTACCGAATCTCCTGTGAGGTGGAAGCACCAGTCATACTCTTGGGAGTGTGTGGGGGAAAGCTCTGGCCTCAACACCAGAAACTGAGTCACTGACGCACCCCCTACTACCTGGCTTCTCAGAACGGCTCAGTCTCCTTAGTGTGGGGACTGCAACATCCAAGAAAGATGTCAAGTCCAGCACCGGAGAATGACTCAGTACAGGAGTTCAGTTGTCCATCCCCCACAGAGTCTCTCCCTGGGCCATCAACTTCACACAGTCCCCAGGCAACTCTAGGCCTCTCAGCTCTCCCTCTGCCGGAGCCCCAGGTAAGTGGCTGTGAACAAGATTTTCTGTGTGGGCCGTTTAAGATGGAGCCTGCATCTCTGAGAGCTCCCCTCTTTCTCACAGAGAGAAACCTTCTTCTTTTTACCACCAAGTGCTATGTGGGCACCTCTTCTAGGCTCAGGTACTCTAGGCTGGGGCTTAGGACCCTCGCCTCTTAGGGCAAACCTCCCTGCAGTCAGAGTCCCTCTGGGCCCTCAGTCACTGCTTGATCCTGGAAGTGGGGCAGCCCTTTTTCATTTTCACCCTTCCTACCAGTCTCAGTGTGGCTTTTGCGACTCCTTGGTTACAGACTCCTCTTCATTTAATCCAGAGTTGGTTTTTCAAGATATTGTTCTTAAATTTAGTTGTAAACCAGTTTGGTCCTGGGAGGTGGCAGTTAGGATGTCTGCCTAAACCGTCATGATCTTGGAATCCCCAAAATTAAATTATTTAAGCTTTCTTGGAATGATAGTATTTGCTGATTATCAAAAGGCATGTGAGGCTTCTTGAATCCAGTTGTAATAATAATAATTTTTATTATTAAAAACAACTAATTCTATTTTATAGGGTATCAACCTTCTAAAAGATTCAGTTTAACAAACATAAAATGCTTGTATACTCTTAATACTCTGTTTATTGGGAACTATAAAAACGAAAAGATTGCTACCAGAGACGCTATTTGACTAGGAAGGCAAGAATGAAATATATGAGTCTTCTGCATATAGTATATGTCTTCTGATATCCCCAATTATGGTCTGTGGTCTCTAAAGACTGCAGTTCTGCCTGTGACTTCACCCCCGCAAGACTGTCCATTAGCCATCAGGTAAAACAACCTAGATGTTCATTTACCTTTGTTCTGGGTTTTTGATAGAAAGAACCTGCTGATTTGGCCTTACCAGATCCACGTTTTCTCCAGGAAATGGTCTCTAGTGTTAATTCATGTCAAAACTGGGAAATTGGTGTAATGATTTTTTCTTTTGCCACTACCATCTTTGAAACAAAAATCAATTATATCAACCTAATTTTAATCTTAAAAGGAATCAGGAAGTGCAAATTCTCATTTATGTTGGTAATAGCCAGTTATAAAAATTCTCTATGCAAAAACACATTGAATAAAATCTGATCTGTCGTCTGAGTGGTGATGGCACAGTGGATAGAGCATTGACGTGGGATGCTGAGGACCCAGGTTTGAAACCACAAGGTCACTGGCTTGAGCGTGGGCTCATCTGGCTTGCGTGCAAGTTCACCAGCTTGAGCACAGGGTCACTGGTTTGAGCGTGAGATCATCACGATCCCATGATTGCTGGCTTTAAGCCCAAGGTTAATGGCTTGAGCAAGGGGCCACTGGCTTGGCTTGAGCCCTGCAGTCAAAGTACGTATGAAAAGCAATCAGTGAACAATTAAAGTGATGCAACTCCAAGTTGATGCTTCTCATCTCTCTCCCTTCCTCTCCCTCCCCTCTCTTAAAAGTAATCTCATCTATGAACACTTCAAATTTTAGATTTTTATTTTGTTTGCTTTTATAATTCTGAGGATTTTTAAGCAGGTTTAATTTTGCTTTAAAAATATGTTAAGAATTTTTGCTGTTGAATAGATAATTTCATTTAGTTTAGCCAAGACTATATTCAAATTGGGACCAGAGAAAACCTCAAGTATACTTCAGTGGAAGCCAGATGAAAGATTGTATTTTATAGAGTGTGTTATGACTAAAGTGGATTATTTCACTCTTTTGTCCCCCAAACCTCAGGGACTGGACTCCCTGTTTCCTCTGGACTTAAATGAGAACTCTTCACCCCAACATTGAGATCCTTAGTATTATTCTAGCTTATATTTCCACCTGTTTGTATCCCAAAACTCTACATAATGGAGCTGTTCGCTTTCCCCCAAATATATACTGTGTTTTCCCTTCTTAGAGTCTTTGCGCTCACATCTTCATCTCACTGGAAAGTCATCCAGTTTACCTGTTGAAAGGCTATTCATCTTTCTATGTCCAGTTCAAAAGCTGTCACGTTCCTGTGACCTATAGGGATTCCTCACTCCCATCATCCACTCTTTTCCAACATCCCTCCCCCTACTTTGTAATTTTTACAGCACTTATTTCATTCATTCTCCTTTATCTTGTAGTTTTTTTGTGTGTTTGTGTTTTTCTACTAGATCTGTAAGTGTCTTGAGTATAGGAAATGTCTTATTTTAAAATTCCCTATCATATCTTACATATCACAAGTGTTTGATACATATTTATCAAGTTGAATTCAAATGGAGGAAGGAAAGTACTTATTCCAGAATCAGATTATCATCTGTTATTTGTTCAGAATGGAAATAAAATGGGTAATGTTTAATTTATGATTTGTTATGCTATAACTAATAATAATAATGTAAATTATTGGAAAACAATTTGGCATAACAATTATAGTTGTACCAAAAAATATAAAACAGAAGTGAAAAATTGCTTGTCATCCCAAAATCTAGAAATAACCCCTGTGAACATTTTAGTAAATGGTCTTGCCAGACTACTTTTCAAAGTGCATATAAACCACATATATATTTTTTCACTTTAGAAAATGCAAGCCAGTGTACATATTGTTTTAAACCTTTTTTAAAAAATAAACTATTAATTTGTGGATGTCTTTGTGTGTAAATAAAGAACCCTATATCATGGTTTGAGCAAAGCTCACCAGCTTGGACCCAAGGTCGCTGGCTCGCGCAAGGGGTTACTCAGTCTACTGAAGGCCCGCGGTCAAGGCATATATGAGATAGCAATCAATGAACAACTAAGATGTTGCAACGCACAATGAAAAACTAATGATTGATGCTTCTCATCTCTCCATTCCTGTCTGTCCCTCTCTTTCTCTGGTTCTCTGTCTCTGTAAAAAAAAAAAAAAAAAAAGAACCTATATCATTATTTAGTGGTCTCTTAGTATTTTTTACTGTAGAATTTAATTTCTTTCCTGTTGATGTTTTGCTATTTTATTTATTTATTATTATTTTTTGTTGTTGTTTTGCTATTTTAAGCCACCACTGTGATTAGTTCCTTCAAATCAGGGATTGGGAACCTATGACTCGCGAGCCAGATGTGGCTCTTTTGATGGCTGCATGTGGCTCACAGACAAATCTTTAATAAAAATGTTAAAAATATAAAACATTCTCATGTATTACAATCCATTCATTTCCTACCACTCATGTTCATGGTTGCAGGTGGCTGGAGCCAATCACAGCTGTCTTCCATGACAACACCAAATTTTTATTGGATAATGCATAATGTAGATGGGTCGTTGTATGGCTTTCACAGAATTACATTTTAAAATATGTGGCGTTCATGGCTCTCTCAGCCCAAAAGGTTCCTGACCCCTGCTTCAAATAAATGATCAGACGTGGAATGACCAGGTCAAGGGGAGTGTCCTTTTGAAGACTTTGGGTACTTATTCATTTGACCTCCAGGAGGTTTGTACAGTTATAGTCCCACCAATAGTCAAGTACTAAACTAATTTCCTCACACCCTTGCCAAATGTGTATTGTCATTTGTTTAATTATTTTAGGTAAACTTAAAAAATATTTCTTTGGGGATTTTATTATTCATTTTAGGAAGTCGTAGTGCTATAGGTTTATTTTTATCTAAAGGGAAAGATGAGAAGTAAATATCTTTTTATCTTATGGTTCTAGGTTTTGTGAGGGTAGAAATAGAGAGACATGGAGGGTATTTTCTGTTTACATAGTTATTTATAATATTGTAAATGTATTTTTCAATAATTGAAAGTAACCTAGGATATTTCTATTATAATGCTCAAGTTTTTTAAAAATATTAATAGCATTTAAATTGATAAAAAATATAATCATCTTTTGAGTACTTATTACCTGTTAATGCACTAAGTGCTTTTATATAATCTTTGTGGTTTATACAATCTTTATAGTAGATAGAGCAATCTTTATTTTATAGATGAGGAAACAGGCTCAGAAAGGTAAAACAACTAACCTACAGTGACCAGGATAGCTAAGGAATAGAGCTGGGACTTGAACATTCTTTTATTTGGTACTGAATTGACTATATGGGAACACCTAAATAGAAACAGCCATTATTGAGCCCTGTTGAGCCAATAGATGTCAAACCTTTTTCTTCTTCTCAGAATTGATAAAGAGAATATTATATAAAATTTGGTAATGGGTTAGTACTGTTAAAAAGTTTCTCCAGTCAACAGTTTGTACAGCAGGATTCTTTAAGAAGTGGTGCCCTACAAAATTGAAAAGCTTCCCTGTAAACTGTAATCCTTCACCTTATTTTTCACTTTGGTAGTCATTTGCTTATTAGACAACTGGTTAATCATTAGATGATTAGACTTTTTTTTACCCATTCTATAATGGTACTGGGAGTCCTAAAGAAAAGATGGTCACTTGCTCTCACAGTGTTTATTGTCTAAAGCAGAAGACAGATTCTTAAATCAGAAGCTTCAGTTCTGTAATTGGTTGCTCCCCCCCCCACCAAAAAAAACACTTATATTGAATCCTGAGGCAAATCCTCACTGTATGTTGTATGCAAAAGGCACATGTAAAAGAAACTTCAGGCCCTGCTGGTTTGCTCAGTGGATAGAGCACCAGCCTGGCACATAGACATTTGGTTTGATTCCAGATCAGGGCACACAAGAGAAGTAAGCACCTGCTTCTCTTCCCCTCCATTTCCCACTTCTGTCCCTCTTCCCCTCCCCCAGCCAGTGAGTGTCTCCATTGGTTTGAGCATCAGCCCCAGATAGGGGTTGCCGGGTGGATCCCATTCGGAGTGCACGTGGGCGTCTGTCTCACTATCTCCCTTCCTCGTAAAAAAGAAAAGAAAAATAGTTTGGAATGACTTGGGGAAAAAACCACTTCAAACGTAAATTGAAAGACTTAAAAAGAGACTAAAATAAAATAAAGGTAAATGAATGAGTATCAAGATGGAAATAGGGGTATTTGGGAGCCCCTTCAGAGAAAGAGACATTTAAGATGCCTCTGAAAGAGCAGTGAGAATTTTACAGGCAAAGAATATGGAAGGGGAATATTAGGCAAAGGGAATAGCCTACCCAAACAAATAGAGGTTTTGAAAGACTATAATGTTACATGTGGAGAGTAAAAAGTAGTTTGGTTGTACTAAGAGCTTAAATAATTCCCTGTGTGGCAATTGGTGTGAGGAAAAACTGTGAAAGAAAGTTGAGTCTAGTTTTGAAGATTAATGTATTATGCTGAGGTGTTGAGACTCTATCCTGAAAGTCACCAATAGTTAAGCAGGATTCCATGTGCTTGATAGGATAGTGCGGAGGGAATTGGAGGGAATAAAGGCCAAAGACAGTGAGACCAGTAAATAGATTATTGCAATGGTCCAGGCAGAGGATGATGAGAATCCAAGGAAAGGCAATGACAATTGAGTATACATGGGAAGATTTAGATCTGAGAGATGTTACATCCCAGCGAGATAGGCCACAGCAGACCCAAAGTGAATTTTATAAGTTTTATTGCAGACCTGCACAGGGACTGCAGGCAACCCACACAGGGGAACACTGCAGCCCCCCAAACCTGCGCAGGGACTGCAGGCAACCCACGCCTCCGAAGAGACTGGAGCACTGCAGCCACGAGCTTCTAAAATGGCTCCTTTTTATAGGGTGGCTATCTAGGATGAGCAAGCATCATACAGAAGCTGATGTGGCTGTTAGTCATTGGCTAGGGAGGTCGTGCGCAGTTACGGGGGGGGGGTATTACTCAGTGGAGAATTTCAAACATAAACTTCTGATAAGGGTCTCTGACTCAATGCAGGATGTTGCTGAACTCTTTGTTCTCAGCGTCACAGGGACCTTGTACACTCTTGGCAGCCCCAGCATGTCAGTACTCCCTGAATTTAACAAGAGACATTTTAGCAATAGAATGAAGTAGAGTAGAATGAACATGGAGCAGTTTGGAGACAGATTTAAGTACCAGTGGTAGCTATTTATTTACTCCACAATCCTAGGCAAATTAACTACACTGAGCCTCAGTATTCCATCGTTAAAAGAGAGCTAATAATTCCCTTTTAATAGAGGTGATATAAACAGTAAATAAAATAAAATATTTAGAAGTGTTGGGGTACTCAAAACTTCTATGCAATGCTATTATGATTTCAAAGAAGGGGGAAGAAAAGAGTCATACATGACACCGAGGTTTCTAGCTGGGTTGGTAGTGGGCTCAGAGAAGATACATAGTGATTCTATTTTTGGATATATTCAGTTTGAGCTACAGTTAGGATATCCAGATTGGGATCTCTAGGAGGCAGCTGGAAACATAAACATAGACTGCAGCTCAGACAGAGTGACATATAACAGAGAGATTTGAATCAATAGCTCTGGGAGATTCGATGGGAACCCCAAATGGACAGTGTTGTCTCCCTTCTCTCCTGCCAGTGTCCTGCACGTCTCTCAGACTCAGAGAATGAAGAACCTTCCCGAGGCAAGATGACACAGACACACCGCTCTGCATTTGTTGCTAAGAACAACTCCTACTCCTTAGCTTTCCTGGCAGGGTAAGAAATTGATACTGAATTCCATCAGGGTTCTTTCGTTTGGGGGTATGAGACAGAAGGGACTGGGGGAGCAAAAGTATTTGTTGTAGCCACTTTCGGGGAGGTGGGAGTGGGGAAAAGAGGTGGGAACTGGTTTTAAACACAGTTGAGGGACAAGGGACTCATCTGAATTATTTTTATTGAGAGGTAGGGAGGCAGACAGATAGATTCCCTTAGGCACCCCACCCGGCAAACCTCCTACAGGATATGCTCCCTTGCTCTGGCTATTTCAGCACTTGAGGCAGGGCCACGAAGCCAACCTTAGCACCTGGGGCCAACTTCAAGCCATTGCTGCTAGAGGGAAAAGAGGGGAAGGGGAAGTGAGGGGAGGGGAGAGGTGAAGAAGCAGATGGTCGCTTCTCCTGTGTTCCCTGACTGGGAATCAAACCTGGGACTTTTATACACCCGGGCTGATGCTCTACTGCTGAGCCGGCCACCCAGGGCCTGCATTTTTAAAGAAAAGTAAACTTTATGTATTTCTGGTATCCTCAGAGTAAGACTGTGCTAACGGATCTGCTGCAAAGTATAAATTTTCCATTCTGGGAGGAAACAATAAGGCCTCACTCAGCTAGCAATGTCCATGGATTCTTTCTGTGGACTTTTTTCTCTTAGTAGGAAAACCAGAGTTGGTTCAATGGCTGGAACCAAAATATATAGATCTAGGTTTCAAGAGAGCAAACTGAAAAGTTTTTAAGACCATTGTCAAGGAACCTCTTGATTCTTTTAGATTTTGCAGGCCCTGGTAAAGTGAGGAGGGGGTAATTGGATTGCATGTTGGATGACTGGGGAATAATGAAGGGTTGGATAGAAGGAAGGAAAGGAAGAAATGGAGGAAGAAGATAGAAAGGAATCATTCATTCAACAGGAATTTTGAGAGCAGCTACTACGTGCCATGCTCTATTTTAAAATAAAAATGAAGACAATCTTGACCCTATTTTGTTATCTTTTTTGTTGTTGTTTAAAGCTGACATTGCTCACCCTTATTTCTAGGGTTCCTCTCTTCCTTCCCAGCAACACAGTGAAGTACAGTAGTCCTCTTTTCCTGCCGCTATAGACGTATACCTGGACCTTATTTGAAGGCTTTTTATTGCTAATCACTAATAAATATGACCAAACAAAGCTACCAAGTTTAAGAATGTTATAAAGTATATACTTTTATGATCCCTGATGTAGTTTTTGTATATATTCTTTTGGAGCAGTCTGACTTCTCCTTATTTCTCAGAGTAAAATTCATTACCTTCTTCCTTCCCTTCAATGCCTCCTTTCTCTAGGTAATGGTAACTCTTTCATCCAGGAGGGCCCTTTCCTAAAATATGTATTCACTCATTTATTTGTTGTATTGTAGCCCCTTAGGCTTGATGTAATCAGGGCCCAATAAGTAAGATATAAGCCAGTTTACATTTATGATGAAGATGAAACTCTTGCTTTGTATATGTGAGTTGAGCTATAGATGCCCTCTAATGTTAAAAAAGGTTGCTTGACTAAGAATTGTCAGCTGCTAATTGTAAATATGGACCCCCCCCCCCATTTATAGCAGGCATACCTTAATGATTATATGTGTCCAGACTGGAGATCGAACCAGCAACCTCTGCACTTTCTTCCCATGCACTAACTAACTGAGCCAGCTGGCCAGGGCACCTTAATGATTATAAAAGGAATCTGTTGAAGAGAGATAAAGATCATGCCATTCTTTCAGTCAAATCATAATAAATACTTCCTGAAACAAATGTTGCTTTAGGCAATCTGTGATTAGTTAATATCTCATAATTTGGAATGACTTGGAAAAGAAGAAAATTTTATTACAACCCAAATATGATAGATACCAAGGCCAAATTGCCTGTTAGTTGGAGTAGGTATGAAACAGGTGAATTACCAATTCCAGTCTCTACCTTTGTAATTCATTCTTTTACAGCTAGTTTCAGGTTAATATATCACTACCTAGAAATGCATATAAAGGAATTTAGGAAATTCTTCTCTAAAGGGCAAAACCTAAAGCCTATATGGTGGGGTTGTGTTTTTGATTATGTGTGGCTCTGGAATACCTGTAATATATCTTCATTTCCTGCTCTTTGGCCCACCCTTGCCCTTATCCTATATTGCTGAGCCACATTCACTTAAGAGTTTACTGTTAAGAAATGTTTGTGATCAGTTTTACACATTTCTGGATTTCAGTATTCATTTTTAAAAAATAATCAAGGTTGTGGGCTGAATTCAGTTATTAGTATAGTTATTAAAACAACTGGATTTGGTTGGTAGGAAATAGTTTGCTGATGCCATGGAAACCTTAGGTTAGAAAATCTATTATGGTAATATTGTGAATTGCATCTCTTGTTTAATCAACATGCTTTTCTCCTTAGGTAAGAAAATTATTAAGTTCCAGTTGCAAATGTTATTTAGGAAAACAATATGGAGTTGTTGGTGTTGACAATGAGATGTAGCATATGGATGGATATATTGAAAAAGAATTAGTTTGGTGATGGTCGCACAACAATGTGACTGTTAACTTAAAATGGTGGCCCTGGCCGGTGGCTCACTGGATAGAGCATCAGCCTGGCATATCAACGTCCAGGGTTTGATTCTTGGTCAGGGCGTACAGGAGAAGCAACCATCTGCTTCTCCCCCTTTCTTTCTCCCCCTTCTCTTTCTCTTCTCCTCCTGCAGCCAGTGGCTCTATTAGTTCAGGCATCAGCCCTGGGCACTAAGGATAGCTTCTTTGGAGCTTATCAGCCTCAGGCACTAAAAATAGCTCAGTACTCGAGCATTGGCCCCAGATAGGGTTCTCAAGTGGATCCTCATCAGGTTGTATGTAGGAGTCTGTCTCACCATATCTCCTCTCACCTAAAAACAAACAAACAAAAGATTAAGTTGGCAACTTTTATGTTCATTATATTTACCACAATAAAAAAGAATTAACATTGTTAATAATTTTTGGATATTTCAAATGCATTTTTTTTCTGTCTGTTAAGCAACAACAAAATAAAAAGTTTTCTCTGCAAGTTATTTTCATAAAGAGTGTTTATATGTAAAAGTTTCAAGTTTTAACAACTTTATGTGAAATAAATCTGCATTTTTTTTTACTTCTCTACTTTATAATTTAAGCCCAAACACATGGAGGTAAGAAGAGTGAGTAGACCTGATAGAATAGTTATTGTGGAAGGAATCCATCAGTAGATTCTGGCTGTGCCAATAGCTTGGTATATTTTCATTTGAAAAATTCAAAGCAAAGAGGCTTTGCAGCACTATTATTGAAGTTCTACAACTCTTCAAAAACAAAACTTCTAAATAGGAAGTTAAGAGTAATAGTTAACCCTAGGTCATTTCCAAGTTAATCACAAAACATATGTTAATTGAAAAAAATTAACTTGATATACAATTGTAAAGTTAAATTTTATTTTAAATATCTGAACAGGTTTTACGTTTAAAATTTATTTTCCTTTACTCCTAATTCCTGTTTTCCCTACTAGAATTAAACAAATAACCTGGTTGCATATTTTCCTAAAATCTCAGCCTGGAAAAACTCCCTGTTGAGCTACATATAAGCGTTACATGTCAATTGTATTTCCTATTTGCTTTGGCTGTTAGGACAGTTTTCAGTTCAGTCATCATGGCTTCAGTCAACATGTTATAGAACAGAGAGTTTGTCCACCTGGTGCGAGCACAGCCAAACACTAAACATCGAGAATTGCAGAGAAGATTGGCATTTTATTATGAATTGTGCCACTCAGCTAATGCTCAAAAGCATGTGAAAGCACTGATGGGGCAAGTTTTAATTGGAGGACCTTGAAGCTTGGCTATTTATAATAAAGTGGGGGCGGTCATCACAGGGTCTTCCTAGACAATGAACCCTCCATTCCTGATATTGGTTCTTAGGTTGGCTGAAGTGGGGTTCGTGTACAGTGTCGTATAAAAAGTATTCTGTTGGACCTGCACTTGGAGAAGCTTAGGCTTTTGCAGTAAGATTTATTAGGGTTGAAATAGAAGGTTGTTTATAAGTTCCCAACGTCTCACTTTCTTCCGTCTTGCCAAGGAAAAAGTCCAGAATTGTCTTCATTAAGCCCCGTAAAAAACAAACAAACAAACACCGCCTGACCTGTGGTGGCGCAGTGGATAAAGCGTCAACCTGGAAACACTGAGGTTGCCGGTTCAAAACCCTGGCTTGCCTGGTCAAGGCACATATGGGAGTTGATGCTTCCTGCTCCTCCCTTCTCTCTCTCTCTCCCCCTCCTCTCTAAAATAAAATAAAAAAAAAGAAAAGAAAAAAACTATCAAAAAACAAACAAACACCAAAGTCCAGATATTGTGTCACAGTTTAGCCCATATCAAAGCTTAGTCCAGTCCAGATGCTGCTCAAAGCCTATACTTGGGAGATCATCTGGCTGCCAGCCCACAAAGCACAATTAGTACCTTCCCAAGCAGGAAGGCAGAGACGCATGGAAAAAAAGGTCAAATCTCTGTTAACCCTGTGTTTATTATGTTGGGGCTCAGAAGGACTACCTTTCCTTAAACTTACCAATCAATTTCTTTAAAATTTTGCAGGCTTGTGTTGGTTCCTCCCACTAACCAATCAGATCCTTCTTCTAGGTTAGATTGACACAGGTCTGTGGTGGCCATTCTGGCTTCCACTGTGCATGCCTTAAAGTGGAAGCACAGAAGCAGTTCCTCCAGCACTGACCATCAGTGCCTTGGGGACATTCCTCCCAAATCTGAGCGCAGAGTGCTGAGGCACAGTGGACACCGATGGCACAACAGATTCCTGAAATGTGCAATTGAGCCTCTGAATACTTTATCCTTATAGCAAATTAAGCTAAATGGGATGTTGCAGCTTCTTACTTAAGCAGGCTTTCCAAGTTTTATAAAATAAAATGTCCAACTCCCTTTGCTCTCTTTCCCCATCAATATCTAGCAGCCTGCCTACATGAACACTTCTGAAAGGGTTCCAGTGTTCAGGTTCTGGTTATTTCCTGGTCCTCTGGTTTCAGGTGTAGCTGGAGGTTAAAGTTCTCTCCTCTGGGCATGCTTCAGCTGCATGACTTACAGTTTTGGTCTGTTGTCCCTGAAAAACTGCTCAGTATCTCATTAAACAGGATAGGACCATTCTAAGCTGGTTCTTTGGTTACAAATTCCCGTTTTGTTGTTCATTCCTCAATCTTGAGGTAAACAGGGCAGCCAGGTCCAAGTTCCATTAAGATGGAGGATTAGCTTCAAGATGCAGTCAGATATGTCCACCCATGGCACTCCTCTTATGGCTCTTACATTCTCATGCGCTTACCTTGTACACAGTGGTCATTGAGCCTTACAGGGGGCCTTCTGGGTGTTTAATTTACAAGCAGAGACCATAGTAATTGTAGGGGTAAAGTGGGCCAAAATACCTGTACCCTAATATGAGATAAGGAATAAAGAGTAACTTTTGTTATTATGTCCTGCAGGACCCAAACCATGATGATCATTGGGGAGCATGTAGTCTAGGTGCAGTTTGTAATCGCAAGGCTCAGGAAAACTACAGTTTTAGTTGTGAACACTTCCGAGTCAAAGGATGGGAGAAAAATTGGAAACATATTTGGAGCATCATAGGCAGATACTGGAGGAAACTAACATAACTCAGGATCCAGTCCAGTTTACAAGTAGAAAACGAAACTCAAAAGACAATGAATAGCATTAGACTCTAATATCCACAAAGGTATATTATAGTTTCTATTGAAATATAATTTTTCTCTCTAAAAAAATCACCTCCATTTTTACCAAAGATAGCCAAATTAAGACTAATTTATTTACAGAATAAGTCTAATTTCAATAAATTTGGCTTGATTATTTGTATAAGCCCAGCAAGAATAGTAACTAGCCACATAGGCACTTTTAAATCTGCTTTGCTGGAATTCTTTTCATAGCAATCTTCAGGTTGAACTTAAAATAAAAATAAAGCTTCTCAAGGCCAGAAAAACAATGGAAGGACTTGCCATCAGAGGATTTCTACAGTAGTTTGGGGCGAATTCCTCTCTTCTTGAGGTGCTCAACGTTTCCTGAGGTTCTTTCCTCTATAAATAACAAGTACAGTGGCCTCCTCTGTTATTACTAAACATGTTGGCCACTTGGTTGTGTGAAGGTGGTGAATATCAAGCACATTGTCCAAACTGGAGAAAGTTGCTCGCATTTGCAGTTTGAGTGGGTGCAAAAGACTCTGCTAAGCAGCCTATCATAGTGGTTTTGGTGTGATTTCCTGTCCACAGAGCATTTTAGGCCAGACTTCATCCGGATCAATGGGGGATCACTTTAGCTGGCTACGACACCCTTACTCTCTAACAAGACATACCCTGTTTCACTTGGGGGAAGTTGCCCGTCTAACCCCTATTCAAGCAGCCTCTCTCTTGGTTCAGTATCTTGAGGGGCTCTGAACAGTAGTTGATGTTTGCCTTTTGTTAGCTCTGGCGCTAAGGCATCAGGCTGTAACCTTTAACAGACAAAGCCAGAGGATCTTCCTTTGCAGAAGTGCCTCAGCCTTGTTAAGGAGTCAACCCCACACTATCAATGTTATCGGCCAAATTCATTTTTCTAACTGCCTACGCAATAACTTTTGCCTACCCATGCAAGTTAGAAGATTGTTAAAAACCCTGCAGCTGAGAGTTAGGGCTTAAGGAATGGAACTGCTTTGTACCCAATTGCAAATATTCACATGTACTTGGTTAGGCACTGTTGTCCTGTATTACTAATATTTTTACATCCTGGTCTCTAGCTCTTGAGCCACAGTTGACCAGTATGTAGATACCACTCTGTTCGAAAGGATATATTCCAAAACAATACAACTTTGGCCAAAGAATCTAGGCCTCCTTTTGATATGTTATTGCTAGAGCCGTCTTGTTGGCTATTATTTCTAAAATTATTGAAAGATTTCTAATCACATTCATTGTCTCCTACTCCCCACTGGAGAGATAAGGTCCTGCCAAATACTGTCCAAAAGCTGTCTTCCTCTATGTTAAGTAGATACTCAGAATACTGTGGATAGTTAGAATATTTAGATAGAATATTGAGGAGCTTCCCTTTTGAGTTGGTTGAATAAATTTAAAGGAAGCCAATTAAATTTTATATGTACAAAGAAGATGGTTTTATTTTTTCATGTAGTACTTGACATATGAATGAAAATATGTAATATCCCTTATAATTTTTTTACATTTGGTTTTTTGCTGTTTTTTAATTAATTTATTTTTTACAGAGACAGAGAGAGAATCAGAGAGAGAGATAGACAGAGACAGACAGACAGGAACGGAGAGAGATGAGAAGCATCAATCATTAGTTTTTCATTGCGCATTGCAACACCTTAGTTGTTCATTGATTGCTTTCTCATATGTGCCTTGACTGTGGGCCTTCAGCAGACCGAGTAACCCAGGGGTCCCCAAACTTTTTACACAGGGGGCCAGTTCACTGTCCCTCAGACCATTGGAGGGCCGGACTATAAAAAAAAAACTATGAACAAATCCCTATGCACACTGCACATATCTTACTTTAAAGTAGAAAAACAAAACAGGAACAAATATAACATTTAAAATAAAGAACAAGTAAACTTAAATCAACAAACTGACCAGTATTTCAGTGGGAACTATGCTCCTCTCACTGACCACCAATGAAAGAGGTGCCCCTTCTGGAAGTGCGGTGGGGGCTGGATAAATGGCCTCAGGGGGCCACATGTGGCCCACGGGCCGTAGTTTGGGGACCCCTGGAGTAACCCCTTGCTGGAACCAGCGACCTTGGGTTCAAGCTGGTGGGCTTTTGCTCAAACCAGATGAGCAAAAGCTGGCGACCTCGGGGTCTTGAACCTGGGTCCTCTGCATCCCAGTCCAACGCTTTATCCACTGCACCACTGCCTGGTCTGGCAGGAGATGGTTTAAAGCAAGTGGAATATTAAAAATACAGGCAAGTAAATTGAAGACAAGAAGGCAAGAAAGTGAGTTGAGCCTTATCCTTTTTTTTTTCTTTGTATTTTTCTGAAGTGAGAAGCAGGGAGGCAGAGAGACAGATTCCTGCATGCACCCGACCGGGATCCACCCGGCAAGCCCAGGCAAGCCTACTATGGGGCGATGCTCTACCCATCTGGGTCGTTGCTCCGTTGGAACCCGAGCCATTCTAGAGCCTAAAGCAGAGGCCATGGAGCCATCCTCAGCATCCAGGCCAATTTTGCTCCAGTGGAGCCTTGGCTGCAGGAGGGAAAGAGAGAGATAGAGAAGAAGAAGAGGGGGAAGAGTGGAGAAGTAAATTGGCACTTCTCCTGTACGTCCTGACCAGGAATTGAACCTGGGACATCCACACACTGGGCCAATGGCCAGGGCAAGCCTTATCTTTTGTTGGCTGTCTTCTAATCAGTAATTTGAGATCTGTTAGGGGTTTGCATGAGTATTCCGACTGTTGGTGCATATCTATGGTAAACAGCAGCATGTCACCTCTGATTTCTGGAAGCCTTCTGAATGATGTTTTTGTAGGCGGTGGGGCTGTCCTGCTGTCCTTAAGAGCCAGGTCAATTTAACAGAGGAACAGATTCTTAAAAGAACCTGGTATAGCCCTACCTGGTTGGACTCAAACCGATTATCAAGATGTTTGTGCTTCCATGATTTAATAATACCTATCTCTGGGACTGATATGATGGAAAGGTACATCAGTCAAGTACATCATCCTTCTAGAAGCAAACATATAAATAGCTATTAAAATTAGACCTAAGGACTGCCTATAAATAACAAAAATTTGCCTGACCAAGTGGGTGGTGGAATAGAGCGTTGGATAGAGCAGTGGATAGAGCGTTGGACTGGGATGTGGAGGATTCAGGTTCGAAACCCAAGGTTGCCAGCCTCCTGGCACGGGCTCATCCCTCAGTTGGTTAGAGCATCAGCCAGAAGCACAGGGGTGTGGGTTGGATTCCTGGTCAGGGCACATACAGGAACAGATACATGTTCATGTCTCTGTCTCTCCCTCTTTCTCTGTCTCCCTTCCTCTCTCACTAAAAATCAATCACTAGTAATAAAAAAAATTGAGAACATCTTTGAGGCATTTCAAGGGGTCCACTGGAATAAACCAGAACCCTGGAAAGTTGTCAAAATATATCAAAGGTTTGAACATTTGACTAAATAGGATCATAAGTCATTAGGGAGCAATACTTAATTGTCCATTTTACCAAAGTGACAATAGAAGTCAAATATAGAAGTTTTACATAATTGTTAGCAGAACTTAGTTCTTACTAAGTTTTAAGAGATTGTTTTCTTTAGTAATCAAGGACCTGATTAAGACAACATAAAACAGAATCTTTGCTTTATAGACAGTATCTGTAGCAGACCAATAGTCCAAGAAACTCTGTTCTTCATAGCAGAGAAAGAAAATAAAACTCTAATTTTACATCAGCTTACTTTTGCTATTTCTTTTCTCAGGATTCCTTTTCCATGAACCTTCCACAACTTTCTTTTTTACATTCAGATTTTGTCTTTTTTTTCCCCTTTCTCATTCTGAAACAACCAGCTGCACTTCAGGAAAAAATTCCTTTCCCTCAAAAATATACCATATTTCCCCATGTATAAGATGCTCCCATGTATAAGATGCACCTTAATTTCGGGGCCCCAAATTTGAAAAAAAAAAAAAGTATCACATAAAGTTATTGAATTCAAATTTTATTCATCATTAAATGACGAGTGCAAAGACAACACATGCGAAAAAGCAGGAAATGCAAGTAAAAAATCTACAACCACTGTATAAGACGCACCCAGTTTTTAAGACTCCAACTTTTTCAAAAAAGGATGCATCTTATACATGGGGAAGTACAGTAAATAAATAGTCAATACCTTATACCTTTTTTATTGAAAACATATTTTCTTTCAGATTACCTTATAATTCTTAACCCTTAAAAACCTTAATTTTTAATAACAACTAAAAATATAGTCAATTAGCATTCTTTAGATTTGCAAATATACGAATACATTTTATAATCTCTAGAAATAGGCTTTTGTTAGCAATTACAATTTTTTAGAAACATTTTTTTAAAATAAAGCATAAGACATTTATTGATAGATCCAAGTTTATATTTTAGTTTCTCTGTAATAGGAAGCCAAAAGTAGGTAAACTATACTTACCTAGCAAGTAATGTTTCATCATTTCATGTTATTGGGAAATATCTTAGATATTCAATAATCTATATATATATATTTTTGTGACAGAGAGAGACAGGGACAGACAGACAGGAAGGGAGAGATAAGAAGCATCAATTCTTTGATAGGGCACCTTAGTTGTTCATTTGATTGATTTCTCATATGTGCCTTGGGCCACAGCATATCGAGTAACCCCTTGCTCTAGCCAGCGACCTTGGGCTCAAGCTGGTGAGCCTTGCTCAAACCATATGAGCCTGTGCTCAAGCTAGCAACCTTGGGGTTTTGAAACTGGGTCCTCCACATCCCAGTCCGATGCTCTATCCACTGCGCCACCGCCTGGTCAGGCTCAGTAATCTTTTAAAAATTTTTATTTTTTGCGAGATTGATTTTAGAGAGAGAGAAAAAGGAAGAGAAATGTCGATTTGCTGCTTCACCCACCCATGCTTTCATTTACTGAGTCTTGTCTGTGCCCTGATCAGGGATCCTACCCACAACCTTGGCATATCAGACCCACACTCTAACCAACTGAGCTATCCAGCCAGAGCCTCAATTTTTATTATTTAACTTAACTTAGTAAAACTCTAAAGTTCAAGGTACCAAAGAGATTTAGAAAACCATTAAAGAACACATACAACATAATTACTGCTAGAGTTAACTGAAAAGAAAGTTTTTAACCCATTTAAAATTATTTAATCTATATATTTGCTCCTAACAATTAAATTCAGGTTACTTACGAAAATTTTATCATACCAATTTTTTTTTTTTTGTATTTTTCTGAAGCTGGAAACGGGGAGAGACAGTCAGACAGACTCCCGCATGCACCCGAACAGGATCCACCCCGCATACCCACCAGGGGGCGACACTCTGCCCCTCCGGAGCGTCACTCTGTCGCGACCAGAGCCACTCTAGCGCCTGGGGCAGAGGCCAAGGAGCCATCCCCAGCGCCCGGGCCATCTTTGCTCCAATGGAGCCTTGGCTGCGGGAGGGGAAGAGAGAGACAGAGAGGAAGGAGAGGGGGAGGGATGGAAAAGCAGATGGGCGCTTCTCCTGTGTGCCCTGGCCGGGAATCGAACCCGGAACTTCTGCACGCCAGGCCGACACTCTACCACTGAGCCAACCGGCCAGGGCCTATACCAATTAAAAAAAATTTTTTTGTGTGTGGCAGAAACAAGAGTCAGAGAGTGGGACAGACAGGCAGAGAAAAAGATGAGAAACATCAATTCTTCGTTGCAGTTCCTTAGTTGTTCATTGATTGATTTCTCATATGTGCCTTGACCGGGGGCTACAGCAGACCGAGTGACCCCTTGCTTGAGCCAGCGACCTTGGGCTTAAGCTAGCGACCTCAGGGTCTTGAACCTGGGTCCTCCGTGTCCCAGTCCGACGCTCTATCCACTGCACTACCGCCTGGTCAGGCTCATGTTAATTTTCTTTCTTTATTTATTTTTGTATTTTTCTGAAGTTGGAAACGGGGAGGCAGTCAGACAGACTCCCACATGTGCCCTATCGGGATCCACCTGGCATGCCCACCAGGGGGCATTGCTCTGTTGCGACCACAGCCATTCTAGCGCCTGAGGCAGAGGCCACAGAGCCATCCTCAGCGCCCGGGCCAACTTTGCTCCAGTGGAGCCTCGGCTGCGAGAGGGGAAGAGAGAGACAGAGAGGAAGGAGAGGGGGAGGGGTGGAGAAGCAGATGGGCGCTTCTCCTCTGTGCCCTGGCCAGGAATCGAACCCGGGACTCCTGCATGCCAGGCCAATGCTCTACCACTGAGCCAACCAGCCAGGGATGATCAAGTTAATTTTCTTACAAATTTTGCAGTAGGGATAACACGAACTTATTTGGCTAATAAACTCAGTTGGAATAAAAGTATTAATTGATGATTCTAAAAATATGCCTATTTATCCAAACTCAAACAAAATATTTAATATAAAATATTTCCCCACATCATGAGATTCTGAAAAGCACTTGGGTTAGTTTATGTTTTTGAAAATTCTCATATATTTTTTTAAGTCCTCTCGCTCTCTTTCTCTCCCTCCCTCCCTCCCTCCCTCTCTCCTCCTCCTCCTCCCTGCCTCCCCCTTCTGCAGTCAGGGTGCTGAGGATGGCTCTCTGGAGCCTCCCCTCAGGGACTAAAAATAGCTCTGTTGGGAGCACGGCCCTATGGTGGGGTACATGCAGGAGTCTGTCTCTCTATCTCCCCTTCTCTCACTTGGAAAAGAAAAAAATTATAATCAATCATAGAATCACTCCTTTGTCTCTTAAAGTCCTGAGGGCCTTTCCTTCAACTGTGCCGCCCTTAAGGTGGACTTGTCAACAAACACAAACAGAGAATAGATAGCAAGTGTGCACAATAAAGTAGGAAGGCTCAGAAAGTAAAAACAGCGGGGCTTCAGAACACCTGACTGTCAAGGGCCAGATTTCCCCTGAGGAAGATGGCCCTGGGAGCCTGAGTGCAAGATGGCGGCTGCCACCTCCGGAGACGGCTGGGGGAGGGGAATAAGCGTCAGATGCGGGTTTACCCCCGTGTTTGATCCGCTAGTGGGGCCCAGCCACAAAAAGGAAAGGGCTTTTTCCCTTTGAGGGTGGCCACAGTGAACACGGCATGGGATGAACCCTGACTGGGAACTGAAGTGGGGCCACAACGGTCAGAGCACCATCCAAACAGCCAGAACCCGGGAGGTGTGGGTTAAACTGACGGAGTACCACACGGATTCCTCTCTGGCACCGGAACCGGCACCGGCAGCGTGAGTTCTGACAGCCTGGGAGGGGTGTTCAGTCCCCAGTCCCCTGGGAACAACTCGGGGCCCGGGGAGAGCAGCGCCTCTCTTCTGTGTGGTGAGGAGGCTTTCACAAAGGAGTCTGCTATGGTCACTCAGAACTTTAGTTCCTAAAAGTAAAATCACTTAAAACAAAGAACAAACAACATACCTCACCGATATTCAACAAACAACATACCACACCTCCACCCTCATACACAACTTGTAGACTTAATTTGCCCGTTCTAGACCAAGCTCAAAACTCATTTCAAGTTAGAAACAAAATTCCGAGGCTGGGTTCAAACACACCAATTTCAAGCTCAAGTACCAAGGTAACTTCCCCAGCCAGTTCCCTCCTGTAACCAGTGGGACATTCCCAAACGACCCAAGGGGAAGGCTCCCTGCCATCGACACACACGATGTACTCACCGGGCGACCTCTCCCCAGCTGAGCAATGGCGACCTCTCCCCAGCTGAGCAATGGCGACCTCTCCCCAGCTGAGCAATGGAAGCGCCGTAGGTCAGCCGCGCCAGCTCAAGATGGCAGGTGAGTCCCTGGAACAGCCAAGCAGCTGGTTTGACAGAACCTGAAGAGACTGCCACCGGCCAGGAGTCCCTGAATAGCAGGCGGATCACCCGCTGCGGGCTAGGACGCCCGTGGTCGCCATTTTGGTTGCAGAACGGAGAGTTCCTCTACCGCTGTGGACAGAGCCAAACATTAAACACCAATAATTGCAGTAGAGAAATGTTGGCTATTTTATTATGAATGGTGCCAACTCAGGAGAACAGGAAGCTGATGCTCCAAAGCCCGAACTCCCAATCCAGAGTTCAGGGTGTGTTCTTAAGAGTAGAGGGGACAGGTATGCGGAAGCGCTGGCGGGGCAAGTTTCAATTGGAGGGCCTTGGAGCGTGGCTGTTTCTGGTGAGGGATGTCACCACAGGATCTTCCTGGAAAACAGATCTGCTTCTGGGAGGGTTCCAGTGTTCAAGTTCTGCTTATGTCCCAGTCCTTTGCTTTTGGGGGTAGCTGGAGGTCAAAGTTCTCTGCGCATGCATCAGCTGCATGCCTTAATAGTTTTGGTCTGTTGTCTCTGAAAAGCAGCTCAGTATCTCGTTAAATAGGATAGGACTGTTTTTGAGCTGTTCTGCGGTTGCACATGGCCTATAATTTTTAAAACAATATTTGTTGATATATTCTGCCCATGTTTATTACTTAATGTAGTCTTTATTTTCCATTAAAGCCAGTCTTTAATGTATTTTTATTGTAAGTCACTTGAATTTCTTCTTGGAAATAGAGAATAACCATAAAAATATATATATATAATCAAACCATCTATCCTCTTTGCAGTTTAAAACAATAAAAAGAAAGTGATGCAGTAATGCTAGTCCTGCCGTGCCATAGAAAGTTGTATCTTAAGTAAATGGTGGCTAGCAAGATTGCTGGCACATGATAAGGCATTGTTGCTGCTATTTTATCTTTTAGAACGTGGACTCCTAAAGCTGAAAAGGGCTTTAAATGACTTATCTAATTATTTTGTTTAATGGATGAGAAGACTAAAGCCCAGAGAAAGAATATGGCTTGCCAAATCTTAGAGAGCTAGATTAGTAGGAAACTAATTTAGAACTGAGATTTCTTGGCTCTTTCCACTATAACCCATTGTCCCCCATGACCTTCTTAAAGATCCCTATGCTGCCTCTGTGAAAAGTAATAGAATATGGTTAGAAAACGAAAATAGCTTAAGGAGAAGTGATGTGGAACTTAAGAAGAATGAGAGGTTTCTGAGCTGTCAGTAGTATCCCTGACATATTAGAATAGAAATATCCTGGTAGTTTTCAGAGGGGCCTGGCAAGATGGTGAGGGAACTTGCCTTTTCCCAGTGCGTCCTGCCATGTTAAGTGTTTTACATACCTCATTTCATTTAGTTCGTACATTAAGCCTAGAAGATTTGTAATATTCTCATATTACAGCTAAGGAAAATGCAGTTCAAAGAGGCTAAGTAACTCACCCAAGAACTTATCACCTCTGTACAGTGACAGATAGATTTGGAACTCAGGTCTCTCTTTATGTAAATCTATGCTCTTTCTATCAAACCATTCTCAGAATCCTGTGACAAAAGGCCCTGTGCTTGGATCTTTGCCTTGAAACAATCTATCTTTGTAACAGAAAGTTGTCTTTTTTTTTTTTTTTTTTTTGTATTTTTCTGAAGCTGGAAACGGGGAGAGACAGTCAGACAGACTCCCGCAAGCGCCCAACCAGAATCCACCTGGCACGCCCACCAGGGGGCGACGCTCTGCCCACCAAGGGGCGGTGCTCTGCCCCTCCGGGGCGTCGCTCTGTCGCGACCAGAGCCACTCTAGCGCCTGGGGCAGAGGCCAAGGAGCCATCCCCAGCGCCCAGGCCATCTTTGCTCCAATGGAGCCTTGGCTGCGGGAGGGGAAGAGAGAGAGAGAGAGAGAGGAAGGAGAGGGGGAGGGGTGGAGAAGCAGATGGGCGCTTCTTCTGTGTGCCCTGGCCGGGAATCGAACCCGGAACTTCTGCACGCCAGGCTGACACTCTACCACTGAGCCAACTGGCCAGGGCGTCTTTCTTCTTTTTGTTGGATAATTTATATCCTGCCTTGTTCTAAAAAGATACAGGGTTGCTACAGAGATCCAAGAAGCTGTCCAGTTATCATGGTGTTTGAGGGGACTCAAATCCTTTTGACTTATGCTATGGAAATAGCGTTCCTATCCATCTATAAATGAATAATAGTGTATGTCCAGAATAGAGAAATATATAGAGATAGAAAGTAGATCAGTGATTTCTTAGAGCTGGAAGAAAGGGTGGGGTTTAGGAGTATTAGCTAAAGGATATGAGGCTTTTTTATGAGGTGATGGAGATGTTCTTTATGAGGTGGTGGTTAATAACTGAATATAGTAAAAACTTAAATTGTACACTTAAAAAAAGAAAGAGTACTGGTGAGCACAATGCACATAACCCAGATTATAAATATACAAGGGGAGGATTTTAATAAAATCTCACCCATTTCTGGTTGTATGGCAGCTACAACTAGGCCTAAGGAAGCTGCCAGTTTCATTCAAATGTTTATGTGGGATTGGGAGAGTGGTCGGTGAGAGGCTCCCTTTATAGGGCGATGTTGAAGTTTTCTACCTGTTCCAAAAGAAATCTCCCATTAGGTAGTACAACTCTCACATTATTTGTTTAGGTTCAGTGTTGAATTTTCTTGGTGAAGTGCAGTCATGTAATGCAGGTTGGCCACCCCTTTATTCCTATTAATAATAGCATTAGTTCATCAGATTGAAGCCATCTAGCAAGGTGATGTGACCAGGAGACATAGGATGAGAGGGTGTTGAATGACAGCAATAACACAGAAATGCTGGAATGGAAGCCATTGTGGATAGGCAGGACAGGCTTTTTTGCTAGAGATGTAGGGAGAGGAGAGGGACACAAGGAATATACTTTATCACTACCTTTGTAAAATTTCCTGGCATAGTAAAACTTTAAAAGTAAATCTTCTGCGAAAAAAAAAGTAAATATGATATATTCCATTCCAAAGCTAAATAGAACTATTCAGGGAAATAATTTCTGTTTGAGACCCTCTGCATCATTATGTATCCACCTTGCTTCTGGCTTTTCTAAA
This sequence comes from Saccopteryx bilineata, assembly GCF_036850765.1. NCBI lineage: Eukaryota > Metazoa > Chordata > Mammalia > Chiroptera > Emballonuridae > Saccopteryx > Saccopteryx bilineata. Next base: position 346,301,827 of record NC_089490.1, on the reverse strand, counting down.
CCTGCTCTCACTCCATTCCAGGTAATTAATAACTCTCTCTTTTATGCCAGTCTGTCTTTTATTTTTATTTTTAAAACATTTTGTTCTTTGATTTTAGAGAGAGGGGAAGGGAGAGAGAGACAGGAACATTGAGCTGTTCCTGTAGGTGCCCTGACCGGCCATCAAACTGGCAACCTCTGCTTGGGCTGACACTAATCAACTGAGCTTTCTGGCTGGGCAGGTGCTATTCTGCCTTTTAGGCACACTTTTTTGTTATATATCATTTCACTTTATTGTACTGAATTATTTATTTGTTTGCCTCACTGGACTCTGATTCCTTAAAAGCCTAGACTGTGCCTTATTATTCTCTGTGTTTGCTGTCCAGATAGTGCTCATCTGTGAGTGGCATATAGAAAGTGTGTGATCAGTGCTTATTGAATGGAGTTGTATCACAGGTATAGGTCAGTTGCAAACCTTTGTAAAAGCATTATTCTCACCAGACATGTATTAGGCAAGAATTGGAGAGTGGGAAACAGGTGAGGAATAAGAAAAATCAAGAATTCCTACTGGCAGTTTATGGGGTAGGTGACAGTCATCTGCACATAACTCTTATTAAGATTAATGTTATAACACAGGTACTGTGAGTATTGCTTTGGATTATAAAGTCATAATGTAAGGCATGCATAAGATAAAAAATCATGTGTTCTTGAAATCTCTTAAATCACCAGGATTTAGGAAGCTAAATGTAATGGATTAAGTGAGAAACTACATTTAATTTGGACTCCCTACATAAAGATCTAGTGCACTGCTATGCATTTTGTAGGTACTTAAATATTTGTTTCATGGCTGATTTAGATTGCTTTGCAGAGACGTTTAGAGGAAACAAAAATCTGTTGTTTTCAAAGGTGATTGAACACTGTATCTACCCTATTAAGGAAGGTGAAGTATCCCTAGATCTCTCAAAACATGAACAAAATAGCCATTGGTCTTGTGTCATTTAATCAGTCTCAGTTGCAGACAAAAGCTCAAACCAAATGTCTTCTCTGGAGAACTCCTTCTCTTTTGACAAGATTTATTCTTCATTCAAAAAAATTTATTCTTCATTTTGTTTCCTTAGCTAGCATTTGGGCTACTCTTGACTACTTGTCTTTTCTTTATTCTTTTTTTTAGGAACCTAAAGGTAGAAAGGAGTCAGAGCTGCAGTGACGCTGCTCAGGACAGAGCAAAGAGCAGACTCCGAGCAGCCCCAACCAGCAAAGCCAAGGTAAACCTCGGACGCAGCCTTCTGGGACTTTCTAGTCCCATCCCATAACCTACTGCCCAGAGTCATGGAAGAAACCATTTGATGAGAACAGGCAGAATGGGTTCTAGACATACTAATTATGCTGGAGAATTTTACAAATAGGTGCGAGGGAAGAGAGTTTGCATTAATGGCCAGATGGGTGGCATGAGGGTTGGTAGAAGAACATTTTTTATAAGTTCTAGATGACTTTTTTATCCTATAGATTTTCAGTTTTATTACTTCAAGTGTTTGGGAATTTCTGCAAATGGTGTACATTCTAGGGTAGGGTTTTCCCCATTTCTTAGGCTCATATCACTTTTTATCCCTCTTCTTTTCCCCCTATATATGTATGCATGTATAATCTTTTTACTCTCTTTCAGGTCACAACTGTAACCCCAACCTCCAACCCTATCATTGGTGTCCTATTGTCCACTCAGAACAACCGCTGCCTCTCAGCCCCTGACTTGACCATTGAAAAGCGCCTGCCTTTCAGCTCCCTCTCCTCCTTGGCGTCCCTACATAAGCCTGAGCGCTCCATCAGCCCTGAGAGCAATGACAGCATCTCTGAAGAGCTCAACCATTTCAAGCCCATTGTCTGCTCACCATGTACTCCTCCTAAGAGACTGCCTGATGGCCGCGTGCTAAGCCCCCTCATCATCAAGTCAACACCCCGCAACCTGAACAGAAGTCTGCAGAAGCAAACTTCTTATGAGGCCAGTCCACGGATCCTTAAAAAGTGGGAACAGATCTTTCAGGAGCGGCAGATCAAAAAAACCCTTTCGAAAGCCACCCTCACCTCCTTGGCTCCAGAGACAGGAGAAGACTTGCTAGTCTCAGATGTTATCGATTCTAGCAAGGAGAAGCCACTTCTGGCTTTAAACACAAGACTGTGCAGTGGGCATGTACTCTCTGAGCATACTGGACCCACCCCTGCTGACCTGGACTATTTCTCCTCTGTGAGCCAAACAAAAGCAGAACAGGTCAGTGACAGTAAAAGGAGTGCTGAGATCCCAGTGGAAACCTGCTGTTCTTCAGAACTCAGAGTGGGAGCCAGTGGCACTCTGGAGAGAGAGCAGTTTGAAGGGTCAGGGTCAACCCCAGATGCCAAGTTAGACAAAGCTTATATAAGCACAGCCATGAAAGTCTCAGCAGTTCATCCAGTGCTGCCCCAAAACAGTGTTTTGGATGGGGTCCTCAAAACAAAGAAACAGCTGAAGACAGTGAACCATTTTGATCTGCCCAATGGTGTTCTGGCTGACAACCTAGGTGATGAGCCACTCCCTTCCCTGCGTCGAGGCCGGAAAAGACACTGTAAGACCAAGCACTTGGAACAAAATGGGTCCCTTAAGAAACTGCGACAAAGCAGTGGTGAGGCGGGTCTGGCCCCAGCAGATCTAGTAGTACAAGAGATGGAGCAGAAATTGCAACAAGAGGAAGAGGACCGACAGCTGGCTCTGCAGCTGCAGCGCATGTTTGACAATGAGAGGCGGACTGTGAGTCGGCGAAAAGGAAGTGTGGATCAATATCTCTTACGGTCCAGCAACATGGCTGGGGCCAAGTAGCACCTTGTGAACAGTGTTACCTATTTTTAAGAGATTTGGGGGCTTGATCTTTTATCCTGAAGAGTGGAGTGTTCTCTGGGTTTCTGTTAATGGCAAAACACCATGATGTGGTTCTGAGAGGTTCCAGAGCCTTTGTAGTCTGTATCCAAGGGAATTGTGTCTTTGCCTCCCTGTGACCCGGGCCAGGAGCACTCCCCACCCCCTAAGTAACCCATGCCTGAAGGCTTCTAGGCCAAACCTGGCAGCACCCACTTGCAATGAGATTCAAGAGCACAATGGCCAGAGTTAGAAATGGTGGAGGAAAGAGGGGATACCTTCTCAAACTGATAGACCTCCTAACAGGGTGAATTTTTAAATCAGCCTTGCAGATAAAAATAAGTTCCATCTTTTTCAAGAAAGTGGAACAGTGTAGTTCTTTGACAGTTCCGAAAAGATTATGTTAGCCCTTCTCCTGACCCTTGCCACAAGTAAATATTTCTAATGAAATCAGTTGAGTTTTAGGAAAGCTAATTAACATTCTCTGTTAAAAAGTAACATTCGATCAATGCTAGATAGTTGACAGACCATTTCAGTCGTTAACTTGGTCTTGCCCAGAGACCTAACATGTAAGTGGGATTAACCCCATTTTTAGATGATGAAACTGCAGTTCAGGTGTTCAGGTTCTCTCAACTAAGTGGCATAGCCCAGACTGACCACTGGGTCTCCCGACCACAAATCCCATGGATTTTCCACACTAGCAGGTTGCCATCTGGACTGCAACCTAAGGTCATGCCAGGGAAGCCTAGGGAAAGCTGGCTAGGTAATGAGTACCCTTTGTGTGAAATCCACGTGCAGATCATTGAGATTTCTTAGAACCACCAACATATCCTGTGCAGTTAGCCCCACCCCCACAGTTTATAGCCTTCCTTTTGCCAGGTTTCTACCTGTGAGATAAGGACAGTTGGACGTCATTATTACTCTCCACATGACCAAGGGGTTATCTGCAATGTTGACCTAAAGTCCAAAAACTTTGCCCGGAAGTCAGGCAAGAACAATGCTGAAACTCCATACTGTGGAAATAAGGTATCTAGCTGGATGCAGCTAGCAAATTCAGTCCCATGGACCTTTGGGGTTTATTTTCCTTAGCAGCTGACACCGTGTGTCTTTGCATCCCTGGTGGTGCTTGGTGCTTCTGCCCATCTGGGCTCATTGAGAATAAGGGTAAAGATATTGTAGGGGAACTCAGATGGGCTGGCATTCCCTGTGCATGTATGAGCTGTTACTATAAAGTCATGTGACTGGCATTTAGCAAACCTTTCAGAGCTTATATATCCCAATGTATGTTGTCCCCCTAAGTGGCCCCAGCAGGATACTGCAGTTTTTCCAATGATGTTCCCATTGGTGAAAACATTTCTGGAACTGTCCTCGAAGTCTAGAAACATCTGGAAACATAAGACTCCTAAAATATTAGAACTGGAAGGGACCTTAATGGTCATGTATTCCAATTTCTTATTGTTAAGGCAGAAGCTGAGATCCAGAATACTGACTCACTGATCAAGGTCACTAGAGACTTACTCTATCACCTGATTTTGCTTCCTTTCAGGAGATTTGCCTTGAATCTTTTCGGGTTATAGGAGAGATAATTTTAAGTTTGAAACTAGTCAGAAGCTGTTTGAAGCCTCTGGAAGAAAAGGAGGGTTAACAAGAGGGTTTGGAGTCAGGAATGAGGTGCATCTGTAAAGTAGTCAGAGCCATTTTCTTGAGCAGCTCATGAACAGTTCCCAGAGAGAAGTTCCAGAGATGTCTTAAGCATTTTGGTGATCATTGAAATATGTGGAACCTCCTCAGAGACAGCTTTGGTGGGGAGTCACTCACCTGAATGTATGTATTCTGTGTTCTCTGTCTCTGCGTTGCACATGTGCAGATGTATGTTTAAAAAACATACATCAGTTTCATTACTTTATATTCACACCACTTCAGTTCTAGGTCCTACCAGCAACATATGCCCTCCAAAGGCTGCTGGAGGGCATATTTATACCCAAGATAGAAGAGCTAGCACTGGTCTGCAGAAGACAGAGAGGGTGACTCACTAAATGCCCTTAGAGAAAGCTTCAGTTACTGCCACTTCAGATAGTTCCTTTTTGATCTTAGTATTATTGGGAGACTAGTCTCATCGATAGTAGCAAAGACACTTATTTTTCCACTTGTCACTTTTTTCTGTATCTCTAATAATTTGAAAAATACTTTTCAGTTGGAACTGATTTTTGTTTTTGGAAAAAAGAAATATTTTTAATAGAAAAAGATATATTTTAAATATTTCCCCAGAGTAATACTCTCATTTTAAGAAATTGCATAGTAGTAGCAGCGAGTTTTAGCTTCAGGTGCAGAGTTAAAAGCTACTTCTTGTTAAGCAAATATCCCAACTTCTGCATCCAGCTTACTGATTTCCCCCCTTGGCCCTGCTGTGGTGCCTACGATGGTATTGACCGTTAGTCCTCCAAATATAGGCCAAGCAGTTTAGGTTAGGGAGGGACAAGGCTTAATCTTTAATCTGCTTGGCTTTGGAGGAGGCAAAAACCACTAAGGTATTATCTATATTTTAAGATGCTTCCCATACTTAATAACTAAAACCAGAACACTTCTTTCTGAAAATTTTCTCTCCTGTTGCTTTATTGTCAAGTTGGTCACAAATGGAGTTGTTGACATGAATTCTTTGAAGAAAAAGAATGACAAGGTAGGAGAATAGAATCATGGGTGGAGGGTTTCTCAGCTAGAATGAAACACACTGTTTCACAAATCAAATATTTCTCACATATTAGGATCTGATCACCATACAAATTTCTCATGTTCTACTAACTGTTCCTTGTGTATATGCATTCTTTGTTTTTTCTTATTAAAGGGGAAGTTATGAGAGGTTGGAGGATGGAGGTCATTCTGATGGGAAATCTAAGAAATGTACCCTGAGAAGGGGACTTTCAGCCCTTTTCATAGAATGGGAAAGTCACTTTGGGAACGTGTTTATGACTCTGTTGATTGTATCTGTTGGAAGAAGTCATCTGGGCTTGTTGGGTTGGTGTCAAATCAGGGGAGTATGTACCTAGCCCCTGCCTCTTTCATATAATTGCCTCTTTTTAAAAGGTTAATTCTTCTTGGGTGAGGTTTCCTGCTTTTGTAAGTGGCTTCATTTATTTTTTTTAAACTTAATTTAAAATTTTTTGCCTGGAGGGAACGTTAGTGACAAATGCCTTCTGTGTTTTTTGTTCATTTTCTCTAAAAGAAAAATGCCCTCAAGAGATTAAAGCTGCTTAATTAATTGCTTATGATTACAAACTGACTAAAATGGGAAGCTGCCACTGTGTGCGACGGGGAAGCTGCTGACGGAAGGCTGTGTTGTTTGTCCTTGCTGTTTCATGTGACAGACATTCCTGAGCTGCTGACTCTTGCCAGCTGTGTGCTGGGTCACTGGGTCACGGAGATACAAAGATGGGAAGGACAGCCTCTGCTCTGTGGAGCTCAATGTCTAATGGAATGTATGCTGCTCACAAAAACTAGGGGATATTTTAAAATGAAGATGAAGTGATAAAATATACCCTAATTTTTGTGAACAGTGTATTTGAATGTATAGGTGGCTGGAGAGTTTGTTCATGGTCTTACGGAAGGCCACTTCTTTCATAGTGATGATCATGGATGGTCCCATTCAAGACACTGTTCAGCACCAACAGGCTGCCTTGAACATTTTAGATACTCCCATCAGTATTTGTGAATTTGATTCCAACACTGCTTTCCACTTCCTACCTAATTTTACCAGAGGAGAATGAATTTTATCCTCCTGGGATTCTAGAACATTAAGATCTCTTCAGAAGCTATAATACATGTGGCATAAGCCCCAAGAAATGAGGCAGGTGTGGATCCCTGATATGGTTCGAGGCCCACATCTCAACTTAGTGAGCACCTAACCTCTTCCTCCGTCAAACCTCTCAACTGGGGCTGGCAGCAGCATGTAATGTCTTTCCCTTCTCCTGCCTGGCTTCTCATGGAGATGGAAGGCCAGCAGGAGAGGAAGGAAAAAAAATCAGAAGGCTGGATCATAATCATAAAATGTGATGTAGCTGGAATGGGCACGGAAATCATCCACGTCAGACCCTCCTCGCCACTGCTCTCCTCTTTTAAGAAATGAGGAAGTTGATGGCTAGTGCCCTGTGCCCTATTTTGTTATAGTTTTCTAGGGTCTGAATAAATAGTCCTTTAAGTTACATACGCTAACACACAACTGGGTAATGAGGGGGAGGGACACACTCAAATGATTTAAAGGCTTTTTAACAGCTTTTCTTACTGATTTTTTCAGTTAGAATTGAAATGTACCTATATCCCCCTGAATATACCCAGGTAGGGAAAACCCCCATAGTGTGAGCAATGTGAATATGGAATCTTAGGAAAAGATATATTTTTATTAGAACAGTTATTTTAACTGTCAAGGATTAAAAACACAGCCAGCCCTTCATTTTTCTTTGAAAATCAAGAACTTAAGGACTTAAATCATTCTCAGCCAGTGTTTTCCTTCAACCCACAGAGTGGTCTTTTGGCCTGGTTTTTAGAAGTGAGTATAGCTGCTTATAAATTCTTGGGGCTCAATGAGAAAGCAGGTCTGCTTTTGGGGGGTTGGGGAGAAGTGGGATGCTAGGGAAAGAGGCTGCTGAATATATTTTCCTCCAAAGAGGATCCAGAAATGTATCTTTACACATGGCTATTATCCACTGTAACTTTCTGAAGATGATTGTTCTACAAAAAATGCTATTTCAAGATATATAGAGGTCACCAGTTTAGAGACTGGTTAAATTGGATGAAGGAAAAGTGCCAAGATTGTATGTGCACATTGTTTTATGTATTATCAGTATTTTTTTCTTCCTAAGAAAAATATTTACACACTTTGCTTTGTGAGTAAATGCTTCCTTAATGTCTTGTCAGTAAGTGTGGGAGGCAACCTCAGACCTGAGGCAGGCGCCTTCTCTACCTTTTCTGGTGTCTTAAATCAAGAACTAGTTAGATAAAGCCAAGGTAAGGATGAGTTTGCTCATCTTCCTTTCCTCGAATTTAATAAGGGGCGAGAACAGGCGATGTACTCCTCAAAGATCAAACTGTTAGAGCTGCAGAGCCGCGTCTGGGTCCTGGCTTCTCTGCTGAAGGCAGCAGAGTCTCTCTCCCTTGCTGGCCCTGCCCACCTTCCAATGGGTCATCAATGAGACCTGCGCTCTGCCTCAGTGGGGTCAGCCTTGGCCTCCAGCAGAACACTTAAAGTGCTTAAGAGAGAGGGAGTAACTTCAAGGAAAAAAATGTTATCATAAATGCCAACTTTTGGAAGGGGGAGAGAGAGAAACATCAGCCCATTGTTCTACTTCACTGGGCACTCATTTGGTTGTTTTTTGTATGTGCTCTGACCAGGGACTGAAACCACAGCCTCAGTGCGCCAGGACAATGCTTTATAGGCATCCAGCCAGGGCCTACTCGCAATTCTTTTTTTTTTTTTTTCTTTTTCTTCTGAAGCTGGAAACGGGGAGAGACAGTCAGACAGACTCCCGCATGCGCCCGACCGGGATCCACCCGGCACGCCCACCAGGGGCCACGCTCTGCCCACCAGGGGGTGATGCTCTGCCCCTCCGGGGTGTCGCTCTGCCATGACCAGAGCCACTCTAGCGCCTGGGGCAGAGGCCAAGGAGCCATCCCCAGCGGCCGGGCCATCTTTGCTCCAATGGAGCCTCGGCTGCGGGAGGGGAAGAGAGAGAGAGGAAGGAGGGGAGGGGTGGAGAAGCAAATGGGCGCTTCTCCTGTGTGCCCTGGCCGGAAATCGAACCCTGGTCCCCCGCACACCAGACCAACACTCTACCGCTGAGCCAACCGGCCAGGGCCTCGCAATTCTATATAACACTTGTCCTAGGGCATTTTCCCTTCCCACCTAGAAATAGAAAATTGGTTGTATATTGGTTTTATTCACCTGCTGTGTGCAATAGGATTGGAGAAGGGGCCTGGATCCTTGTGTACTGTCACTGCTGGCCACCTCCGCTCATCATAAAGAACATTTTGACAAATACAGAGGACTTAGAACAGCGCATACCCTGTCGGGATGCTTCTGCCAACGAGGAAATGGCACAGAATCAAATGGGACAATGTGTTGTTTATTTAAATGGTACCAAAGTACATTCTTCAATGGATGTTTACCTGTTTGAGGAGAGGCCCAAGTTGAGAATATAGTAAAGCAAACTCATAAAAGTAAATGTTCTCTTTCTAGTCAAAAGTCTGATCAGTGAAGAGCAATCTCAGGCAAATCTGGGCTAAACTTAGACTATATATGTTTCATTTTTTGATGCTATCTTTGCTCTGGGGAATGCCCCATGTTGGAATGTCTTGCTTTGGCATTCAGAATGATGGGAGAAATTAGGTGGGACAGGGTTTCCGTGGTATACAACTACATCTTCTGAGTTATTTCCAATTTACAACTGTTACTCATGTTCAACCATTCTTCTAATGAATGCACCAAGAAATCATTTTAGTAAAGAACAAATGTATAGTATGACATTGTCCTTGCATAGTAGGGCTTTACTCAGAACATCTGATTTTTAAAAATACTGTCTTTTGGAACCATAACTCAGGTATCAAAATCCCCTTAGTGTCCATTTCTCATCCAACAGAACAAATGTATCCATTTCAACTAAACTTGTAAAACCAATTTGAAGGACTGATGTAAGTGTCTATGCCATGCAAGGTAAACCAGCATTTGAGGGACCTTTGACATAATCTGGCCCAGCCTCTTCCAAAGAGGGTTGTTAAAATGACTCGCAAAAAACAATACAGCCAGTTGGAGGTATGAGAACAGAACTTGATTGTCCCTTGGCTCCTAAAGTAACAGACAATGCTCTGCATACCACACTCATTACTTTCTGGCCTGATGCTGAGAAAGGGGTGGCCTTCACTTTGGATAGGAAACTGGCCTTGACATATCTGGAAGCTGGGTTTTCTGACTCCAGAGCTAGTGATTGTTTTTTCTGCAGCCTTGGCTCAAAACTTGAGGGTGGCGCCATCCTCCCTCGCTGGCTGTGGCTAACAGTATAGTTCCAGCTGCTTTCTGAGTTGGCTTTCCACCTGGACTGGGCCTCACAGGGCTAAGATATCAGAGTCTTCCCTCTGTACCCACTGCAGGGGTGGGTGGTAGCAAGTATCACGAGACACGATCTGCATCTAAATCAGTTGTCTACTGTGGCCACAATTGACTCCGGGGTGCTCACTTGTGCCTCGGATAAGAGATATGGAAAACATTTTGAAAAATTGATGGGAGAAACTTGCTTCTGTTTTGCCCTTGTTAGAAGGTTGGAGAAGGCTCAGAAGAGTGGCAGCCAGCTTCCCCAATGCTTATGAAGAAGGAAGAGGGCTGTGGGGGGAGAGCCAGCCAAGGGAGATGATCACTGTGGTAGGTCAGACCTGCTGGGGAGAGTGACTATGCTGATGACAGGGAGGGAGCTACCACCCAGAAGGCCTTCATGATTAATTATGAATGCCACTTCATTTGATAAATCTAGTCTGATGCCTTACTCAAATAAGGACTAGGTCATGTCTATTCAAAAGCACAAAACTCAGGAAACCTAGTGACTGAAATTTGCTCAGTGAAGAACCCTACCTCAGAGTTTGTTTTTTAACACCTGAAAGACCCATAGAAATTGCAAACTCTATGGCTGCAATGGTAAGGTTAAATGAGCTGCCCTATGTTATACAGCAAATAAGGTTAAATATTGAACCCTGTTAATGTGACTGAGTCCGGATGACTCTGGAATCTTAGAAAAGAGTTAGACACTAGTGGTAAATGACTGAATGACTTCAGAGATGCAGTGATTCACTGAATGGGAGGGTGAGTTAGTCTGATACTCTGCCTTAAAATAGCAGGCAGATTGAAGTACTGTTTTCTTGACAGGAACATGGTGGTTTTAAAGGAAATCTGAGGCAGTACCTGTAGGAACATGCCTAGCACTGGCTTCAAGTGTTTTAGCCCATAGCTGTGTATAATCTCACTATTATAGCCAGCCTGAACTATTTCCCATTTGCCCACATATTCAATCTTCTTATTCCCTGGATTCAGGCCCTGGGCTGAGCACCAGTGGTATCATTTCTTGGTACAATTCAGTGTGATGCCCAATGAGATTATCTAGGTCACAAAAAAGGAAAGCCCAGTTCAGTGTGGGAGGAGAGTTCAAGGCTAAAAGGATGAATAAGAAGCATTAGCTCCCGGGTGGTCTTACCTAGCCAGGTCTCTTCCTAGATAGGTAGCAGAGTTGCCGTGTAGCCTCCTAGCGGCTTCCTCCCTGGGAGCATGATTTGGCATGATTTGGTTACATGTGGTGGAAAAGGGGCCAGCACTCTACACTCACTCTGTAAACAGCCTCCATGATGGCAAAGCCAATAATCAGGAATTCGGAATGACTTTGGCAGCCTGTCATCTTAGTCCAGGCTGAGACTAAGATGAAGAAATTTTTAAAATCCTGCATCAGACATCAAAGGCCAATTTCAAGTAAAAAAACAAAGTTCTGATATTAGTAGTCTGCTGTTAAAAGCTGAAGCCGTAATGTCATTGGTTTCAAGGTATGCAAAAGGCAAAACGTCTGGCTGTATAAAAATATCCTGGCCAGAGAAGGGAGTGGGCACTGCTGCCGTGAGCTGCTGGACCTGGCTGGAGGACCGCAGCCGGGTACTTTGAGTAGGGGAAAGCCCTCAAATCTAAGTCTGTGAGAGGCAGTCTGTGGAATAACAATGTTAGGAGTGTTTGGCAGGGATAAATGTAGCCTTTTCAGGATGTTTTCACACTGGTGAAGGGTAGGCCTTGCTGAACAGAGAGAACAGATACTTTCTTAGCCAAAAAGCAGAGCTAGGACAACTGAGGGACTTAGGCAGACAGCTTAGCCCAATGGCTAGAACTATATATAGCTTTGCCAACAAAGGAAGGGACAGCCTTCGGAGGGAGTGAGCTCCCTGCCACTACACGTACAAGCAGGAGCTGAAAAATCTGTTGTGTTTACAAAAGGCTTCCTGCCTTGAGGTCGGAATAGGATGCTCCCCGGAGGAGCCTTTCAGGCCCGAGAGCCCACGGTCTGATAGTGTTTCTGAGGAGAGTGGTCCAGTTCTCCAGAACTGGAACCTAGTGAGGTTAGTGTGAATGATGGGGTAGCTTCTCCCTCCTGACATTAGGGGCAGGGTGATTTGGGACCCCAGATCCAAGGTGGTGCACCAGCAACATGTTCCTGCACAGGAGTGCTGCTGTGCTGTCTGTATCTGCCGGCTGCCTGTGTGAATGAGTGATGACTGACTGCAACTGATGTGTATGTGACTATGATTGAGAATGTGTCTGGTATGGTAAATATTTAATGGGCCACATATGTGAGGTTGGTTGAATATGATAGTATGCAAATGTTCTGTGTCCTAATAGAACCTCATGCTTGAAATACAGCATATATTTTGTACTTCTGTCAGATCTGTGGCTACAAGACTATATTTCTGGCCCTGGCCGGTTGGCTCAGTGGTAGAGATTTGGCCTGGCGTGAGGGAGTCCTGGGTTCAATTCCCGGCCAGGGCACACAGGAGAAGCGCCCATCTGCTTCTCCACCCCTCCCCCTCTCCTTCCTCTCTGTCTCTCCTTCCCCTCCCGCAGCCAAGGCTCCATTGGAGCAGTGTTTGCCCGGGCGCTGAGGATGGCTCTGTGGCCTCTGCCTCAGGTGCTAGAATGGCTCTGATTGCGGCAGAGCGATGCCCCAAGATGGGCAGAGCATCGCCCCCTGGTGGGCAGAGCGTCGCCCCCTGGTGGGCATGCCAGGTGGATCTTGGTCGGGTGCATGCGGAAGTCTGTCTGACTGCCTCCCCGTTTCCAACTTCAGAGAAATACAAAAAAGAAAAAAAGGAAAAGAAAAAAAAAGACTATATTTCTATAATCTCCATAATTACAATTTAGGTTGTGGAAGTTCGTTTTTTGCTAATGATCCCAAATTCTTGTATCCCTGCTTTCTGGACTCAGGGAACTTAAAGCCTGCTTTCCAGGTCCGAACTGAAGGTACCTCTAGGACAGCAGCCTTAGGACTGAGGGTTCTCCCAGTGCTGATCCCCTAATGCACATCTCTGGAACCCCCCACCCCAGCCCCAGTGGCCTTCTCGAGTCTCTCCTCTGTGGCGTTGACTACTGAACACTCACAAGAGTGGGACAACCCCACAGGCTGCCTTGGCCAGAATTATGTAGTTTACTTACATAGTTGACATTGGCCAGAACTAGTTTACTTAAGTAGCTGACCTCACATAGCCCCAGGTTCTGTATTACAGCACAGCTCATCATGTTTACTTATGGGGCTTGTTTGTGATCTAGATTAGAGTCCCCTGTGAAACTGCACGTAAGTCCTCTCCTCAGCTTGTCCCAAATTGTGGCCATGGCTAACTGATAAGGGAATTCCAATCCTCTCTTCCTCCCTTCCCCACATTTGCCCTCACAAGAGAAAAAGCTACCCAACAGGAAAAGCACCATTTCTGGAGGTTGACGGCCTCAATTTTGCCACCTCCCTAGTGGTCAGTCAACACAGCTCTGTTGGACACATGTAACTCAGAACTCAGGCAGGTTTGCCACCGGACTGGAGGGGTCTTTCCCCAGTGTAAGCCTGGCACAGGCCCAATAAGAACATGGACTACCCTGCTCTGTGCACCCACAATTTATTGCTGCTGGGCCAGGCGTGGGTCCTGCCAGGCCTGGGAGAGGAGGCCCTGACGAACTCCCCACTCTGGCGGCCGGCCAGCCTGCAAGGCTGAGCTGAACTCTGAGGCCCACGCCCAGCCGAGCCTGCCCGAGGCTCTGTCCAGAGTGCGCAGCCCTCAGGGAGGGTGTGGGGCACAGGCCGGGGGGCACATGGCCCTGTATGCGGCTCTAGCCTTTTGTGTCACTGGCCGATTCCGATTCCGGGCAGAACTCATCCATGAACTGGAGGAAGCGGCCAAACTTAGGCGGGCCCTCATTCAGGGCCGGGTGGGCTGGGGGCGGTGCTGCGGCCCTAAACACGGTCCGCAGCGAGCCACGCACCAGATCCCGGTAGCGTGCGCGAAACTCCTTCAGCAGCCTCTTGGCCTCCAGGTACTGCTTCTGGTTCACCAGCCGCCGCTCTGCCCGCTGCTGCAGGACAGCGCCTGCAGGGAGAGAGCCAGGAGGGGCAGGCTCATTCGGGGTCTTACCTAGCCCAAGGCAGTGGGGGGCTGGATCTATTGTCCCCTAGAAAGTGGGATGGAGTGACAGAAGGGTGTTCAGGGAACTGGCTGAAAATGGCCTCTCCAGCTTGGGGCATTAGGAAGCCAGCAGGTGCCCCCTCCTGATGCTATTCTATCTCAAGCCTTAGTTCCAGTCCCTAACATGCTGCCTCACTCAGACCCCCATCTGCACAGGCAAAGGGCTAGGACAGATGCTCCTAAGGGCCCTTCCTGCTCTGACACAGGCCTTTCTTTGCCTTATGCCAGCAGATAATAAAGTTCTAGATCTTGGGTTCTGGTGGCTGACGACTAGGGGCCAGAGCCATACCTAATGGAGCTTCTGTGATGTTCCGGGGGTCATGCATACGAATGAGGATGTCATCCAGCAGCTGGGCTCGAGTCTTCCGTGGGGGTGGGACAAGGATCCTCTGGGCCTGATAGAAGTTGAAAGGAGAGTGTTATCCCAGCCTATGATCAGTCTTTCTGGCCTCACCTCATCTCCTCATCTACTCACAGCCAGAGGCAGAGAAGCAAGTGGGGGCTCTGGGAGAGCACGGACCTTAGCACAGGCTTGGAGGTGACAGCCACCTCCGCTCCTGTGGGGATCCCCAGAGGGTATCTGTATACTCAGTGAGGTGAAGGTTTACCCGTTTCTCCTTGGGAACATAGGGTTTCTGAAGAGCGTCCATCTTGGGCTTGGAGGAACAGGATAGGAGCGGGTGCTTCAGTATGTGTTTCAGGGCCCGTGCATTCTTTTGGATTCCTATGGCAGCAAGGCAAGGTGGAGGCCAGGCACTTTCCCCTCCTTCTCCTAGATCCCTCCCCCAATCTCTTCATTCCCCATAGACTAGAGGCCCTGGGTAAAAAAAAAGAAAAGCCCCACTTCTCTCCCTGGTCTGTTGCAGTGTCAGAAGTGCCACCATTCATGCAGTGAATACCAATCTCCTATGAGCAAAGATCCCAATGGGAAAATGGCATTGGAGTGGGGAAAGGAGCTGCCCCCAGTATAACCCCATCAGCTTCAGGGGGGTTAAACTGAAGGGACTGACACCCAAGAGAACACAGCTGAGCATCAGTTCCTTTGAAAGTACCAGTACTGTTAACACATTAGGACGAAATAAAGGACTCAGAGAGGGCACTGGCTGGAGTCTCTGAATAGCTGTGGCTACCCAAAGCCATTTAAATCCTAGGCCAGGAGTCCTGACATGTAAGGCTCTAAACCAGGACACCCTCAGGGCCCTTTGGCAGATACTCATATAGAAGACAGCACCCTGGTCTGGAAGAGTCTTGTCACCAGTCTTGGCTTTGCCAAGACTTGATCTGGGCTGTGGAGATGGCCCCCTACCTTGGAGGCATTCTCCTCACATACCCTTTGGCTCAATGAAGGCTGGATCAGGGTTGGCTGTCAGCAGCTCTTGGTAGCCATTGTATTTGCTGGAGAGTGAGGCAGATGTAAGCTTCCTCTGAGACCTCTTCACCTCTCTGGGTGCTGGGGTTGTTGTTGTTGGTGGTATTTGGTTCTTCTCTACCTCTGAATCAACCCTCTGGTGGATGGAGTAAGGCAGCCCACTCACCTGTGCCCAGGAAGAAAAACACATTCCTTCATTCTACTAACACTTCTTATCAGCTCTATGTGAGTCCCCATATGGGGCTCTGTTAAGGGCAAGAACCAAGGCTGGGTAAGAGGAGAGAGACATGAAAATAGACAATAACCTATACCCTGATAAATCTGTAACAGAAGGGAGCACAAAGGTTCCAGGTGAGCTCATAGGAAGCCCTAACCCAGCCTGGGGTGTCAGGAAGCTTCCTAGAAAAAGTAATGCCTCAGCCTGAACTAAGTCTTGAAGAATGAGGAGAGCCATCCCAAGGCAGGGGTGGGAGAGGTGTGGGCTGCAAGAGATGAAAAGGAAAGACTTTTGCAAGCAAGGGATAGTATGATACTATTGAAGCAAGGTGCACAGGTAAGACAGTAAGGTGCATTAAGGGGAACTTGATATTAGTATAGTTGGAGTATACCATGAAGCAATGACAGCTGGAGAAAAATCAGAGCCCAAACCATGAAAGACCTTTAATTGCCAAGCTGAAGGTGTTTATTTTGTCTTGGTTTATATTTTCTTTTTTTTTTTAAATTTATTTATTCATTTTAGAGAGGAGAGGGAGAGACAGAGAGAGAGAAGTGGGGAGGAGCTGGAAGCATCAACTCCCATATGTGCCTTGACCAGGCAAGCCCAGGGTTTCGAACTGGCGACCTCAGCATTTCCAGGTCGACGCTTTATCCACTGCGCCACCACAGGTCAGGCGGTTTATATTTTCTTTATCCACACTATGATGGACAGCAAAGCGTTTTAAGGGAGTGAGTAAACACTGTCTGAAGTCACATTTTTAGTCTACCCCAATAGGTTTTATAAAGAAACAACTTTATGAAACCTGTATTACATGTAAAGATATAGTTATACACATTATTAAAACTTATGGCTGCCTAAAAATAGAAAATCTGAATAGACCTATAACAAGTAAAAAGATTGAATTAGTAATTTTAAAACTTCCCACAAAGAAACACCATTGACTAGATGGCTTCAGTAGTGAATTCTACCAAACATTTAAAGAAGAATGGACAAGGTAATAGAAAACAATCAGAGCAGCAAAAAAAAAAAAAATAATAATAATAATTTTAAAAATTGAGAATAATCTAAGGGACCTCTGGGACAATGTGAAGCACAACAACATCTGCATCGTGTGATCCCAGAAGGAAAAGAGAAACAGCAAGAAATTGAGAATCTATTTAAAGAAATAATGGCTAAAAATTTTCCTAACCTGGTGAAGAAAAATGATACACATGTCCAGGAAGCACAGACAGTCCTAAACAGGATGAACCTAGAGGCCCACACCAAGGCCCTGGCTGGATGGCTCAGTGGTAGAGCATCGGCCTGGCATGTGGAAGTCCCAGGTTTGATTCCCAGCCAGGGCACACAGGAGAGGCACCCATCTGCTTCTCTCCCCCGCCCCCCATTTTCTATCTCTCTCTTCTCTTCCTGCAGCCAAGGCTCCATTGGAGCAAAGTTGACCCAGGTGCTGAGGATGGCTTCATGGCCTCACCTCAGGTGCTAGAATGGCTTCAGTTGCAATGGAGCAATGCCCCAGATGGGCAAAGCATCACCCTGTAGTGGGCTTGCCAGGTTAGGCACATGTGGGAGTCTGTCTCTCTGCCTACCTGCTTCTCACTTCAGAAAAATACAAAAAAAAAAAAAAAAAAAAAAGGCCCACACCAAAACACATCATAATTAAAATGGCAAAGGTTATAAACAAAGAGAGAATCTCAAAAGTAGCAAGAGAAAGACAGTTAGTTACCTTTAGGGAGCTCCCATAAGACTGTCACATGATGTCTCAACAAAAACATTACAGGCCAGAAGAAATTGGCATGATATATTCAAAGTGATGGCCTACAATCAAGACTACTCTACTACCCAGGAAAGCTATGATTTAAAATTGAAGGTGAAATAAAGAGTTTCCCAAACAAGAAAAAACTAAAGGAGTTCATTGTGATTACAAAATCATTATTACAAGAAATGTCAAAGGGTCTTAAAAAAAAAGAGAAACACACAAAGAATAAAATGGCAATAAATATGTATCTATC
Organism: Saccopteryx bilineata; assembly: GCF_036850765.1. Taxonomy (NCBI): domain Eukaryota; kingdom Metazoa; phylum Chordata; class Mammalia; order Chiroptera; family Emballonuridae; genus Saccopteryx; species Saccopteryx bilineata. The sequence goes on along the minus strand of NC_089490.1, from coordinate 346,284,141 downwards.
AATAGTTACTTTAAATGTAAATAGCTAAATGCTCCAATGAAGAGACATAGCCCTGGCCAGTTGGCTCAGCGATAGAGTGTTAGCCTGGCGTGTGGAAGTCCCAGGTTCGATTCCCAGTCAGGGCACACAGTAGAAGCGCCCATCTATATCTCCACCCTTCCCCCTCTCCTTCCTCTCTATCTCTCTTCCCATCTTGAAGCCAAGGCTCCACTGAAGCAAAGTTGGCCCGGGCGCTGAGGATGGCTCCACAGCCTCCAATCCACCTCAGGCACTAGAATGGCTCCAGCAGCAATGGAGCAACGCCCAGATGGGCAGAGCATCTCCTCCTGGTGGGCATGCCAGATGGATCCTGGTCAGGCACATGCAGGAGTCTGTCTGGACTGCCTCCCTGCTTCTAATTCAAAAAATACAAAAAAAAAAATGACATAGCATAGCTAAGAGAATAAGAATACAAGACCCATGTATATGCTATCTATTGATATAAGAGACCCACCTCAGAATGAAATACACACAGACTGAAACTAAAAAGATACTTCATGCAAATGGAAAGGAAAGAAAAACTAGAGTAGCAATACGTATATGAGACAAAATAGACTTTAAAACAAAGGCTATAATAAGAGACAAAGAAGGACATTACATAATGATAATGTATGTATGGATCAATCTAACAAAAGGATATTACCATTGTAAACATTTATGCACCCAACATTGTAGTACCTAAATACACAAAGCAAATCTTGATGGGTATAAAGGGAGACAGCAACAGTAATACAGTCATCACAGAGGATTTTAACACCCAATTGATATAATAAAAAGATATTCAACAAAAAAATCAGTAAGGAAACAGCAGCCTTAAATGCACATTAGACCAGATGAATTTGATTGATACAATTAAATACAATTAGCAAGTAGGTTTATAGTTGTTCTTATGGAATACATTAATTAATAATAATACAAGAATAAACTCTGTACTGTGTACTTGCAACTGTAAACCTATTTTTATCCCACACTGTATTTTTGGAACATTCACACCAAAGCAGTGAATATACATTCTTTTCAAGTACACATGGAACATTTTTCTAGGATAGGCACAAAACAAATCTCAGTAAATTTAAGAAGATTGAAATCATATCAAGCATCTTCTCCAACCACAATAGTATGAAACTAGAAATCAATTATAAGAAAAAAACTGAAAATAACACACAAACACATGGAGGCTAAATAATGTTACTAAACAATGAATGGGTTAACAATGAGAGCAAGAGAGAAATCAAAAGTTACTTTGAGACAAATGAAAATGAACACACAAGAATCCAAAATCTATGGGACAGTGTGAAAGCAGTCCTAAGAGAGAAATTCATAGCAATACAGGCCTACCCCAAGAAGCAAGAAAAATCTCAAATAAATAATCTAAGCCCTGGCTGGTTGGCTTAGTGGATAGAGTGTTGGCACAGCATGCAGAAGTCTCAGGTTTGATTCCTGGTCAGGGCACACATGAGAAATGACCATCTGTTTCACTTCCTCTCCCTCTCCCTCTTCTCTCTCTTCCCCTCTCTCAGCCAGTGGCCTGATTGGTTTGAGCACTAAGGATATCTCAGTTGGTTCGAATATTGGCCTCAGGTGCTGAGGATAGCTCTGGTGATTCAAGCATTGGCCCCAGATGGGGGTTGCCAGGTGGATCCCATTTGGGGTGCATGCAGGAATCTGTCTACTTCCCCTCCTCTCACTTAAAAACAAAACAAAAGCAAAAAAGAATAGAACCTTAAACCTAAAGGAACTAGCAAAATAACCACAAACAAAGCACAAAGTGAGTAGAAGGAAGGAAATAAAGATCAGAACAGAAATAAAGAAAATACATACTAAAAATAATATAAAAAGATCAATAAAATAAAGAGCTGATTCTTTGAAAATATAAACAAGACCAATAAACCTGTGACCAGATTCATTAAGTAAAAAAAAGAGAAGACTCAAATAAATAAAATCAGAAATGAAAGAGGAAAGGTACCAACTGATACCACAGAAATAAAAAGGATTGTAGGAAAATATTATGAAAACTATATGCCAACAAATTGGACAATCTGGAATAAATGGATAAATTCCTAGAAACATACAATTTTCCAAAACTGAATGAAGAAGAAACAGAAAATCTGAACAGACTAAATACAACTAATGAAATCAAAGCAAAATAAAAAAACTTCCAGCAAACCAAAGTCCTGGACTGGATGGCTTCACAGCTAAATTTTACCAAATATTCAAAGACTAACACCAATGCTACTCAAACATTACCAAAAAATTCAAGAGGAGGGAAGACACCCAATCTCACTTTATGAGGCTAGCATTATCCTAATTACAAAACCAGATAATGACACTACAAAGAAAGAAAATTAGAGGCTAACTCTGATGAACATAGATACCCAAACCCTTACTATTAGCAAACTGAATACAGCAATACATTAAAATGATGATACACCTTGATCAAGTGGGATTTAGTTCTGGGAGGCAAGGTTGGTACAATGTCTGCAAATCAATTAATGTGATCACAAACAAAATGAAGGATAAAAATCACTAGATCATATCAATAGATACAGAAAAAACATGACAAAGTATAGCACCCATTTATGATTAAAATTCTCAGCAAAGTTGGAATAGAGGAAACATACCTCAACACAGTAAAGGCCGTATATGGCAAACCCACAGCCAACTTCATTGAGGGCACACACAGGAACAGATTGATGTTCCTGTCTCTCTCTCTCCCTTCCTCTCTTGCTAAAAACAATAAATAAAAATTTAAAAAAAGATTTAAATGTAAAACTCAAAATCATAAAACTCGGCCCTGGCTGGTTGGCTCAGTGGTAGAGCGTTGGCCTGGCGTGCAGGAGTCCCAGATTCGATTCCCGGCCAGGGCACACAGGAGAAGCGCTTATCTGCTTCTCCACCCCTCCCCCTCTCCTTCCTCTCTGTCTCTCTCTTCCCCTCCCACAGCCAAGGCTCCATTGGAGCAAAGTTGGCCCGGATGCTGAGGATGGCTCTGTGGCCTCTGCCTCAGGCGCTAGCTCTGGTCACAACAGAGCAACACCCCAGATCGGCAGAACATCGCCCCCTGGTGGGCGTGCTGGGTGGATCCCGGTTGGGTGCATGCGGGAGTCTGTCTGACTGCCTCCCTGTTTCCAGCTTCAGAAAAAAAAATCTCCCCCCCAAAATCATAAAACTCCTAGAAGAAAACATAGGCAATAAAAGCTCTAACATTTCTCTTAGCAATATTTCTTCTGATACGTCTCCTTGAGCAAGTGAAACAAAAGAAAAAACAAATTGGACTCTATCAAACTAAAAAGTTTTTGCACAGCAAAGAAAACCATCAACAAAAGGAAAAGATAGCCTACTGAACAGGAGGACATATTAGCCAATAATATATCATATTAGAGGTTAATATCCAAAATTTATAAAGAACTCATCATAATCCAAATAAAAAATGGGCAGAGTACCTGAAGAGCTTCTCCAAAGAGGACATAGAGATGGCCAATAGACATTTGAAAGATGTTCAACGTCATTGTCAGAGAAATGCAAATTAAAACCACAATTAGCCTGACCAGGTGGTGGCGCAATGTGGTACTGAGACACAGAGGATGCAGGTTTGAAGCCCCAAGGTTGCTGGTTTGAGCACTGTCTCACCAGCTTGAGTGCTGGGTCCCTGGCTTGAGTGTGGGATCATAGACATGACCCCTTGATCACTGACTTGAGCCCAAAGGTCGCTGACTTGAAGTCCAAGGTTGCTGGCTTGAGCAAGGGGTCACTCAGTCTGCTGTAGCCCCCTGGTCAAGGCACATATGAGAAAGCAATCAGTGAACAACAAAAGTGCCCCAACAAATACTTGATGCTTCTCATTTCTCTCCCTTCCTGTCTGTCCCTATCTGTCTCCCTGTCTCTCTCTCTCTCTCTCTCTCTGTCGCAAAAACAAACCAATAAACAAAAACCCCACAATTATATATCACCTTACCCCTGTCAGAATGGCTATTATCAATAAATCCACAAACAATAAGTGTTGACAAGGATGTGGAGAAAGGGGAACCCTCGTACTGCACTGCTGGTGGGAATGCAGACTGGTGCAGCCACTGTGGAAAACAGTACGGAGGTTCTTCAAAAAATTATAAATGGATCTGCTGCCTGGCCTGTGGTGGCGCAGTGGAGAGAGCATCAACCTGGAATGCTGAGGTCACCGGTTCAAAACCCAGCCCGGTATGACAAGCACTCAATGAACATCTAAAATGAAGCAACCATGAGTTGGTACTTCTTGAGACCTCCTACCCCTGTAAAATCAATAAATAAAATCTTTTTTAAAAAATGGAACTGCCTTATGACCCAGTGATTTCACTTCTGACTATATATCTGAAGAAACTCAAAACACTAATTTGAAAGAATATGTGTGTGTGTGTGTGTGTGTGTGTGTGTGTGCGCGCGTGCAGTGTTATCTACCATAGCCCAGATATGGAAGCAGCCCAAGTGCCCATCAATAGACGACTAGATAAAGAAGAAATGGTACATATGTACAATGGAATATTATTAGCCATAAAAAAGAATGAAACCTTGCCATTTGTGACAGCCTGGATGGACCTAGAGGCTATTATGCTAAGTGAAATAAGTCAGAGACAAATTCACTTATATGTGGAATCTAAAGGACAAAATAAACAAAACTATACACACAGCGAGCAGATTGACTGTTGCCAGAAGGAAGAGGATTTGGGGGATTGGGTGAGAGAGGTGAAGGGATTAAGAAGCACAAATTGGTAGTTATAAAACAGTCATGGGGATGTAGAGTACAGCATAGGGACTAAAGTTAATAATATTGTAATAACTATATATGGGGCCAGGTGAGCATTGGAAATATCAGGGGAACACTTTGTGTATATGATTATCTAACCACTATGCGGTACACCTGAAACCAATTCAAAAAATATTAAAAGTAAACTGTAATTGAAAAAAAAATTGCTACAGCAGAGATGAGGAGTAAAACAAAATATCAAGCATATTCAGGGATTTTTTAAAAATAAGAGTTAGAAAAAAATCAAGAAGAATGAATGCCAGTCCCTCACAAACTCTTCTAAAAATCAAGGGAAGAGGGAATACTCAAGGTCAGTTTTACCCTGAAACCAAAACTAAAGACAGACATAAGAAAGGAAAACTACAAACTTATATCCTTATGAATATAAATACAAAATCTTCAAAAAATACTAGAACACCGAATGAGCAACATCTAAAAAGAATTTATATGTCACCACCAAGTGGGATTTATCCCCAGGTATACAAGGTTGGTTTAATACTTGGAAATCAAATGTAATAATATGCTATATAATTATATAAAGTACACAAACCACATGATCATCTCAACAGCCACAGAAAAGAACATTTGGCAAAATGTAACACCTCTTCAGGATTAATAACACTTAAATCAGGAATAGAAAGAAATTTCCCATACCTGATAAAAGACCTTTATGAAAAACCCACAACTAACATTATAATTAATGGTGGAAGACTAAAAACTTTCTCACTAAGATGAGGAATAAGACTAGGATGTCAGCTCTTTCTGCTTCTACTCAACATTGTACTTGAGGTTATAACCTTGGTAATTAGGCAAGGGGGAAAAATGACTCAATTTTATTGCTTTAGGCAGTACATCTCTGAGAGCAGCAGTGTGTGATGTGCATGCTTGTGTGACAGAATCACCCTTGGACTTACTCTTTTCCTGTCCATACCGTTCTTTCATACAGCTCCCAGTTGTTTATTTTTTAATGCTTACTTGTGTATACTCTACTGCAAGATGTTCTGTTACAGTTCACAAAGATGCTTTTATGTGTATGAATATGTATGTCACTATAAATCACCTGTGGAGTAAGAGATGAATGGAGGACTAGACATAAATGTGTGGCTGGATGTATATCTTGGACAGATCTGGCAGACTGGATGTGGGGAGACCAGGGAGGGCAACGATACAATAATAAAGCTGTAGGGGGCGCTGCCAACTCCTCCAGCCTTGTGTTGCCCTTTTCCTACATGTCGCCCTTCTGTTGCACGGACACTGAACCATTCGTGGTTCTTCGTGTACATTTTAGTTTCCTTCCTCTGTATCCTGCTCCATGCTGTCTACTCTGCCCAGCTGCCCTTGTGCTGTCTTCACCTTGTTCACTTCTACTCTGCCTGCAAAGCTCATCCCATTTGGACCTCTTTCAGAAAGCCTGCCTTTCTGGTCTGCAGCAGAGGCATGCCCCCGTCCTCTAGGCTTCCAGCCTCTGAGTTTCTTACTCTGAGCGGTGACTGTGTGCACTATTCCTGTCCATCTCCCTTGTTTATAAGGACATCTCAAGGCAGGACCATGTCTTATCCATTTGTATTCCCAGGATTCAGAGGCAGCATCAGAAGTGAGGTGCCCTTAAGCAGATAGGCAGAGGCAACAGCAACCCTTTCTAAAAACTGGCCAGAACCACACCCTAGCCAGATCCCAGGTGTTGTCTCTGCCACGGGACCATGACTTGTCCCCGTAGGTGCCCCCATCAGTAGCCACGGATAAGTGGGTCTCTTAGAGGGCCTTGCAGGCCTTGCAGGGTGCTGCCTTCTGGTTTACAGACCTGCCCTGTGCTTGCTCACACATGTAGATGCCTACAGTAGTCGGGTCATGTAAGGGCTGCGCAGGAACCTGTGGGGGCCGAGAACAGGTGGCCAGGGCCAGGTGGGTCAGCACCTGTGTCAAGAAGATGGACTGTGTGCTCTTGGTGTCATCATCTGATGGGTACTCTGGGCTGAGGTGGCCAGCAGTGTCGCTCCGGCAAGACGCGATCTCTTCACTGAGCACAGTGGAGCTGGAGCGGATGGGAGGAAGTGGCACGAAGGCCCGGTGGGACAGAGAAAGGCCCCTCAGGCCCTCGATGGGCACCTCTGGCTTCAGAGCACTGTCTCTGGCAGGGGGCAGCAGGTCAGCCAGCTGTGACTCCAGCCTCTCTGCGGGAGACTTGACTGCGACAGCAGGTAGGTGATGAAGAATCAGAGGTTGCTTTGGCACCTTTGGGACTTGGGTTTTCACCTGTCATGGGAGAAGGACTGGATTGGTTTGTTTCCTAACTGGAATCTCTCCTCCTGGATCTTACCAGCCTAATGCCACCTGGTACAGTGATCAGAACACTGGGTGAGTGCTCAGGGGGGAGGGAGGGAGCAAAGTCACACTTACTGGGCATCCATGATGTACCCTCTACAAGACATATGTTGTTTCATTTAGACCCAGTGAGTAATTATCCTCATTTTATAGAAGGGGAAATGGGCTCAGAGAGGTAGAATGACTTGTCACAGAGTTTTTCAGTGGCAGAGCCTGGATTATATAATTCCTGTCCTGGATTCCAGGTCTAATTCTGAACCCTGACCATATCACTCTGGTCCTCAGTAGCCTTATCTCTCTGTTCAAGGTTGACACAACGTCCTTGACTTCCCTTGGGGACTCCTGGGGCAAGAGGGAGATGGTCCTGCATCTTCAAGAAGGCAGCAGCAGAAGGCCCCTTCAGGATGCTCGTCCCTGCACCTTATGTAAAGATCCATAAGGTAAATCTCTCTCAGGGTTCAGGACCAAGGAATCAACTTCTTTCTTGCTGAACTGCTCAGCTTCCTTCATTAGCAAAAGCTCGTCATCCTTCCTCTCTCCTTCTCTGCCTCAGCTGCCAGGAGAGAGCCATGTGCTCAGTTTCCCTCAGCTGGGCTTTGTACCACCTCCCCTCCCAAGTTACATGGTGGTTGACTTTATTCTTTGCCAAGGGTATTTGGTCCACTGCTATCTACCATTTATTTGGCAGACAATGTAGTATAGTAGAAATATCCTAAGCACTGTTGTTAGAAAAATACGGGCTGGAATGCAGTTCTGGCCTTTGAGCATCCACCTCCTTCTCTTGAAATGGGAGAACAGTCCCTCCCTGCCTGTACTGCGGAGTGCTCCCCAAAGAGATGACGTATGCAAATGTACCTGACTAAAAAGTGAAGGAAGGCTGTTGTAAACAATATTTGCTTTTTGAAAATATATAAAACTGTAGTGTTTAGACTGAAAGCCTAGGGACCCAGTCTTTCCTCAGAACCCAGGCTGCGGCTGTCATTGCTGCTGGGGGAAGCGGCAGCACTTCCTCCGCCTGTCCCAGGTCAGCGCTGGAGCGGGCTTGGGTGGGGCGCCACGCTCTGTCTACTCCTCCACCACTTCCCCAGCTCCTTCTCGAGGAAGAAGGGAGAACGTGATGCACCAGAGGCTGACAGTCACTGGGGCCTGGGTGCCTGGTGACCTGGACGGGCCAGCTTCACGGGCAGAGTGTTTTATCTCCCATTTGTGTTCTCACACGCAAAGGGCTCACACAGCTTCTTGGTTACGTGTTGGGTGGATCTGGCCCCCTCTGACAGGTTCTCCATTTTCCCCAAGTTCTGTCCATGCCTAGGCCTGAGGGAGGCCAGCAGCCTTTGTCCATGTGACTGAGTAAAGACTCAGAGTCTGCTGTGTGTATCAGCCCATCTCTGTAAGCACATCGGGACAGACAGGCATCTCCAATTTAGCTAAAGACTTCGTCTGCACTGGAGGTTGAATGGTGTTTGCCTAGATGCACAAAGCATTGGTTTCTCATTTGGCCACTGGATTTGTGTTTATCCTCTATTAATCAGAACCTAAGAGGCTCTCTGGACCTACACACTAACTTTTAATAAGTAAGTTATTTCACCTGCTTCCTTGTCTGCTGTGAGGATTATGGGATGGCACACGTGCAAGCGATCAGCAGAGTACTGGGCATGGGTGCTCTGAGTGTGGGAGAGGATTATGTACTTAGCCTCTGCTCACTCTAATTCTACCCCTTCCCAGCTGCTCACAGGAAGGGAGGTAGTTGCCTAAGAGGAGGCAACAAACAAGGGGAAGATGATGGAAACCCTTTGAATTTCTGTCTTTTTCTGGTTTTCAATGCTTCTCAGGTCCTATGAGGGCTTCCAACAAGAAAGAGCTGGGCTGGACAGAGACAGGCTATAGAGCGGGTGGCAAGGGCAAGACTGTATTTAACTTTTGTTACCAGCAACACCCAGTCCAGCTTTGGGCTGTAGGAAGGAGGAAGGAGCATTTCGCAGAAATTTCTGAAACCTAGCAGATGAAAGGGGGATTGGATTTAACCAGTGGTGGGATTCAAATAATTTAACAGCTGGTCCTCTGCCCTAATGACCGTTTCGTATTAAAAAAATGATATACTGAAAGGCAGTTTATTATTTCATGCATTTAATACTTAAATAAGAATAATAAAAGAGAGGCCCTGGCCTGTTAGCTCAGCAGTAGAGCATGGGCCCGGCGTGTGGAAGTCCCAGGTTCGATTCCTGGCCAGAGCACACAGGAGAAGTGGCCATCTGTTTCTCCACCCTTTCTTCTCTCCTCTCTCTCTCTCTCTCTCTCTCTCTCTCTCTCTCTCTCTCTCTGTCTCTCTTCCCCTCCCTCAGCCAAGGCTCCATGGGAGCAAAGTTGGCCGGGGCACTGAGCATGGCTCTATGGCCTCTGCCTCAGGTGCTGATGATGGCTCCAGTCGCAGCAGAGCATTGCCCCCTGGTGGGCATGCCGGGTGAATCCCGGTTGGGCACACGCAGGAGTCTGTCGTCTGCCTCTCTGCTTCTCACTTCATAAAAAATACAAAAAAGGAAAAAAAAGAACAATAAAACTGTTACAAAAAACTAGATTAGGTTATAAGAAAGAGTTTTAAAATATTAATGAAAAAATATTCAATAATACCTGACAAAAAACAATACAAGTTGTCACCCCCTGGTTGTTGGAGACTTTTTCTGTTTATGTTATATATTTTTTGCTTATTGAAGTAACAAACACAAGAGAATTAAAATGTAGTATTTCATCAAAGGTATAATGAGTCTTATGAAATGAACAAATAAATATTACAAGCATAGTTTTGTCAAATTTTTTCACCTATGGATGGAATGAACATTACTACGAGTACTTAGAATATGCTGTTGCGCAAATGAATGTTAAAAAAAAAGAGTAAGGCCTGACCAGGTGGTGGCGCAGTGGATGGAGCGTCGGACTGGGATGTGGAGGACCCAGGTTTGAGACCCCGAGGTCTCCAGCTTGAGTGCGTGCTCATCTGGTTGGAGCAGAGCTCACTGGCTTGAGCCCAACTGGCTTGAGCCCAGGGTCGCTGGCTCGAGCAGGGGGTTGCTCGGTCTGCTGAGGGCCCGCGGTCAGGGCATATATGGGGGAGCAATCAATGAGCAGCTAAGGTGTTGCAACACGCAACGAAAAGCTAATGATTGATGCTTCTCGTCTCTCCGTTCCTGTCTGTCTGTCCCTGTCTATCCCTCTCTCTGACTCTCTGTCTCTGTAAAAAAAAAAAAAAAAAAAAAAAGAGTAAGGAATGTAATTTGTGATTTCCACATTGGGTGGCTGCCCATGCACCCACCTTAGAGAGAACCCTGATTACAAGTGCCATTTTAACAACCAGTTAGTGGAACTCAACAAAAAGTTAGGTATCGGTTCTGCCAAACTGGTGTGAACTAACTGAATCCTACTACTGGATTTAACTTACTTTCTGGCATCTAGAATGCAAGTCTAAGACCATTGGCTGGGGAAGATACAAAGGGAACCAATTGCTCTCAACATTAGGGAATGCTTCTTAAGATTCAGACAGGAAACCCTGGCTAGTTGGCTAAATGGTAGAGTGTCAGCCCGGTGTGTGGATGTCCTAGGTTCGATTCCTGGTCAGGGCACACAGGAGAGGCACCCATCTGCTTCTCCAACCCTCCCCCTCTCGCTTCTTTCTCTCTCTCTCTCTTCCCCTCCTGCAGCCATGGCTCAATTCGAGTGAGTTGGCACCGGGCGCTAAGGATAGCTCCATGGCCTCTGCCTCAGGCACTAAGATCTCAGTTGCTGAACAATGGAGCAACACCGCAGATGGGAAGAGCATCGCCCCTACTATGCTTGCGGGGTGGCTCCCAGTTGGGGCACATGCCTGCCTCCCCTCATCTCACTGTATTAGAAAAAAAAAGGAGCCTTCATGACTGCCACAGGTGGCTATAACGTGCACTGGTATGGAGTTGGGAGTTTATCGCGAAAGCATCTGTTGCTTCATCCAGTCCTCTCAGCAGCTCTGAGAGGTTTTAGAATTGAGAAGCTGAAGCTCAGAGAGTGAAACTCTTGCCCAAGGTCAAACAGATATGGGAAGTGATGGGGCCAGGCTCATACCTGGGTCTTCTGATTCTCCCCACATCTTCACAGCTCCTTCTCTGGGCCTCAGTTTCTCTGTAAAATTAGGGGTCAGACTCAATGGCCTGCAAGGCTCCTCCTGACTCTGCCTCTCCTGCCTCATCCTTCTCTGTATTAATAGATTAAGGAGAGGAGAAGACACTACTGCTAATACAAACCTGATGGCAGGAGTCTGGGTATTGCGGGAGATGTGGCTCTATCACCAGGTTAGTCCACATGCATTGACACAGGCTCCATTCTCTCTGGGGTTGGGGGCCCCATCTTGGAAGCCTTACCTTCCGCGAGGCCTTCCGCGGCACCAAAATATGATGCTTAGCCTTCACTATCTTCCTTCGAATTAAGTGGATCCCCAGCCGCTCCTGGAGAAAGCTTTTTAGCAGTGGAGGGAGCCCTGATGAGAAAAAGATTATAGTTAGCTAGCATTTCCTGGGGGTTTACTATGTGCCAGGTACTGTTCAAATTGCTATACATATATTACATATATTAACATACTTAATTATCACGTCAACCCGAGGAGGTAGGTACCCATATTATTCCCATTTAATAGGTAAGGAAACTGAGGCACAGAAAGGTCAAGGAATTTGCCTAAGGCAGTGCACAGATAGTGTGGTATAAGTAGAACTCTGCTACTGTCACCTCGGCCTAGGATTCCAAAATGCCTTCAGCTGCCTCATCTTTGACAGTGGCTTCCACTGTACTCAGTGTGCTTAGGATGGGACAGCCTTGCCCTTCCCAACTGGTAAATAAGGTTACTACAGACTTGATGTGTGTCCAAAAGCAGGGTGTTGCTTAAATAACTCATGTAGGATCTAGATAAGACTTTCATGCTGTGTGACCTTGGGCATGTCCAAAACCGCACTGATTCTCAGTTTCCTCTGCTGTGCACAGGGGCAGTAGTGCCCACCCACAGTGTTGCTGTCAGGAGGAGTGGGTGTGGAGCAGTGCTCAGCAGTGTCTGCTGTTTTCTCCATCCCCCTTGGCCACCCACAATGGGAGCAGAGCCCAGGGCTTGGCATCGATGAGGTGGGGATGAAGGTACCCATACTGTTTCCTGGACACCGGGCTGGGGGGTGGCAGCTTTGCAGGCACCATACCTCGTCTGTGGGTTACCAGAGGGTTGTTATGAAAGATGAGCTCACAGAGAGATGGGAAGAGGGCTACAGGCAGGATGGCATCTTCCTTCGCAATCTGTGAGGCATGCAGGAGAGAGCACTGGGTCGACATGTCCCCCCACCTCTGCCCAAGTGCCTCTGGGCTCACGCCACAGGGCTACATGCTTGCTAGGACTGGGGTGAGGCTGGGGAAGTGATGTGCTGTGGGCGGGACTCATGCTGGGCAGCCTCTTATCCCTGCAATTTCACCTGCTCACACCCAGAACACTTGGCCCCTCCTATCTGAAATTCCATCATCACTGTTCCACATTTGAAAGTTAAGAGTTTTTCTCCCTTCTCCACACTGGTTATGTAGCCTATACCAAGTATTGAGGATACTGGTAGCAAAATAATAGCACATCTAGCTCTTGTCTTGCAAGGAGTCTGGAAGGTAGGCAGGGCACTGACTTTGACCTCAGGAAACAATTTGAGACTTCTTTTCCTCCGTGTACCCTCTGCATCCCCTGCCAGTCTGTCAGCAGCACTTCTGATGATCTCCTTCACTGAAGCCTGTCCTGGGTACTAATCTAGGGAGGGACAGGGGACAGGAGGTCAGGGGAGCCCACCTATCTAAGGGATAAGCAGAGCCCATGGTAAGGGAGGCTTCATGGCTGTCTGAGGCTCAGAGGCCTGCGCACCCCTGTAAGGCCAGCCTCTGAAGGACAAAAAATACACAATCCTTGTTGAGCAGAGTGGCTGGAACATCTGGGGACAACCTTGGGGAGAATGTCTGTTAGGAAAAGAAAGTATGAGAGCTATGAGTGTCACCGGGACCAGGAGTAGGGCAATGATATTCCAGATGCCTGATACACTGAAAGCTATAGGGTCAGATTCAGGACCCACAGAAGGCACTCAGGTCTGCGGGCTGCAAGGACAGCACTGCACTTTGACTTCCTCTGGAACTTCACTGTGCTTCACTCGGTGATGCAAGTGTGGGCCAGACTAAAGCTAGTTACTGTCTTTCGTTTTTGTTCATTCAATCAAATAGTTACTGAATGCCTACATGGGCCAAGCATTGGGTTGGGAATGAATAAAACATAACTTCTGTCCTCACGGAGCACTGGAAGAAATAGTAACATTAAGGAGAGTGGATTTACAACTATGATTAGTGCCACGAGAAAGAGGCACATGAAATACTTGGGTGGTCTGACCTAGTGAGGGAGATAAGATAAGGCACTCCTGACATCTGAAGGGTAGGTTGAAGGTAATCAGTGAATGCAGTGGGGGATGGAGTATGTGGCAGAGAAAACTCTGTATTAACCAAAACCATTTCCTCTCCTTCCTGGGCACACAGCTAGATTGTGCATCTTCTTGTCTACCAGGTAGCTAGATGTGGTCATATGACTCAGTTCTAGCCAATGCAACCTCAGTGGAGTGATAAATGTCATTTCCAGGCATAGCCTGTTCAAAACCTTCTTCATGATCCTCTATATCACTCAACCACCTATCTCCAGATTCATAGGATCCAATAAAGGACTCTTAAGACTCTATGGGATGCCAGAGCCATAGTCAGAATGGACCTGGGTCTCTGAATGATTACGTGGAAGGCTAACAGCCAACCAAGAATATCCCAAGTGGATTTTGTAAAAGTGAGAAACAAACTTTTGTTGTAGGTCACTGAGATTTTAAAGTTTGTTGCAGCAGCTAGTATTACTCTACTTAGTACAGAGAGGAAGTGTTCCATGCAAAGAGAGCAGTGCGTGAGAGCCCCGACAGCAAGGGGGAGAAAAGCCGGTTGGAGGGATTTGAAGGAGGCTAGCATGACCGAAGCAGAAGAAAAGCGCACTTCCTGCAAATGAGACCAGTGATGCAAGTATGGGCCAGACGAAAGCTAGTTAAAGATTCTGTTTGGTCCTTGGGGAACCTATTTGATGAATTTTTAGAAATATAAGCACCTAAATCTGACAAGACTTGTTAGAGGAGATATGGGTGGGGAGGAGTGATGAAAGCAGAGAAGTATCAAGGAGGAGAACCAGGTTTTGGCTTGAGAAACTGGGTGGACGCTGGAGCTATTCCCTAAGGCATGGAGCAACAAAAGAACGTCAGACTTGAAGGGGAAGATCATTAATTCACTGTGGATACATGTTCTTTGGAGGTACCTTTGAGATTTCAAAGTAGAGATTCATGTAGGCAGTGGCTACACTGGTCTGGAGTACAGAGGTGGTCCACAATGGAGCTATAAATTTTTTTTTTAATTTTTTTTAATTTATTCATTTTAGAGAGGAGAGGGAGAGAGAGAGAGAGAGAGAGATGAGAGAGAGAGAGAGAGAGAGAGAGAGAAGGGGGGAGGAGCTGGAAGCATCAACTCCCATATGTGCCTTGACCAGGCAAGCCCAGGGTTTTGAACCGGCGACCTCAGCATTTCCAGGTCAACGCTTTATCCACTGCGCCACCACAGGTCAGGCTGGAGCTATATATTTGTGAGTCACTGTTCATAGGCCAATGGGTATGTGAAGTCATCCCTAGGGAGAGAGTACAGAGTGAGAGAAGTAAAGGAACAAGGAGTGTGCTTTGACCATCTAGACCAGGGGTTGGCAGACCTTTTCAGGGAAGGGCTAGGTAATAAATACTTGAGGCTTCGCAGGTCGTCCAGACTCTGTTGTAACTACTATATTTCAACTTTGCTGTCGTAGCACAAAAGCAGCCACAGACAATTCAGAAACAAATAACTGTCGTGGCTCTTTTTCAAAAGAACTTTATTTATGCACTCTAAAATTTAAATTTCATATACTTTTCATGTCATGAAGTGTTATCCTTCTTTTGATTTTTTACAACCATTTAAAAAATGTAAAAATCATTTTTAGCTTGAAGACTATAAAAAACCAGGATGGGCAGATACAGCTCATGGGCCAAATCTGGTCCCCGTCTGTTTAACAAAGTTGCACTAGAACACTGCCACGCTCACTCATTTGTGTATTACCTTTTGTGCTACAAGAACAGAGTTGAGTTGCTGTGACAGAGTAATACATTTACTATCTGACCCTTTACAGAAAAAGTTTGCTCACTTCTTATCTAGAAGCTAGAAAAGGAGGGAAGGAGGATGAATCTACAAAGAAGCCTCATATGTGTTGATATATACTATAAAATGGTGGTTAAAGAGGGTGCAGTCTCTTGTATGCAAATCAAGTGGTCAAGAAACAGTCAAACAGGATGGAGGATGGAAATTTTAATTTCAACAGGATGTAAAATTCCATCCATCCAAATCAGGCGGCTAGAATGGTGAAGAAAGCTACAATTAAAACTGGTAGAAAGCTGAAAGATACACAGGGCATATGTGTCAGATTTTCTGTGAAATTAAGTTCCAGCTGAGATATGGGCTTAGGATTCTGGCTGATGTAGTAAGCAGAATCTGGCCATCAGGCTAGCTTGTCCCCTACAAGGTGAGTTGAGTGCCCCTAGAAATAAATTTAGGTACCAATGACAAATTGAAATTTCTACCCAATTTCATTGGGTTGATGAGAATATAACTTAATCAGAATTAAATATTGTTTAAGATTGAGTGAAAGTGTTGGTTCCAGTCAAGATGGTAGTGAAGGTAAATGTGGTACTCGAATCTTCCCACAACTACATCAACATTATAACTGAACTACAGAACAACCACCATTCAGAATGCCTGAAATCTAGCTGAACAGAAAGTAGTCCTACAGTCCTTCAACTAAAGATATAAAGAAGCCATAGACTGGTAGGAGGGGCAGAGGGGAGGAATGGGCTGATCCCACACCCAAGTGTAGCAGATAATAATCGGGAGGGATTTCTGGCTGTGGAAGTTCCCCCTGAGGAGTGAGGGGTCCTAGCTCCACACCAGGCCCCATAGGCCAGGATTCCAATGCTGGGAAGAGGGGTCTCCATTACTTCTGGCTGTAAACAGCAGTGGAGATTACGGCTGAATGAGACAGAGGGCTGCTGGAATCCCAGGCATTCCTCTTAAAAGGCTTGCACACTGACTCACTTGCTGATGGGCTCATTCTGAGCCCCAGTCCTGGGGAAGCAGCTCAAAGGGCACCAGGGACATATGGGAAGGAATGGAATTGTCTAGCTTCAAAACAAGAGCTGGAGGGGAAGCTTTCTCCCAGATAGAAGTGCTGGCAGAGGCCACGGTTCTTTTCTAAGACCTTCCCTCAACAGAGCCAATAGGTGGGTGCCATATTTAAGTCTCCGTCAACTTAGTTAACACTGTTCAACTAGCCCTGGTGATTCCCTGAAACTCTGTCCCACCCAACCTGTGCCCCCCACCCCAAGCTGTTTCCAGTGTCTTTTCCATACAAATAGCCTGTCTTGGCTCATGCTTTAGACTTTCCTAAAATCTCTCAAACAAGCAGCATCTGACTTCAGTATGCCATACCACTTGCTAAGTGGCCCCAGGCCCATCTTAGTGGCATCCAGCCTTGGTTCACAGCTTGGCCCCTCCTGGACACCTCCAAACTCAGCACAAGATGATGCCATTTGTAGACTGCTTTATAGTTTATGCTGGTGGCCCTGGCCAGGGCATAGGTGGAGGCTGACCTTGGCCTGCACCTCCTGGGAAGCCCCAGAGCCAGAGCACCCAATGGGCAACTTCAGACCACATTGAAAAACCACCCTCCCACCTCCATAAGCAACACTCTCAAAGGGTGAACTCAGCAGGCACAGAGCTCTGCTGAAGTAAGTCCTGCCTCATGAGGTTGGCCACTGTACAACTGATCCACCATAGTGATCACAGCCAGTCCTCACAGCTGATTGGCCTGGGAGTCAATATCTGCCATAGACCTGCTACCAACTCTACCTAATACACAGAAACAAACACAGGCTTTCTAAAAGAGAAGACAGAGAAACATGTCCCAAATGAAAAAACAGAACTCAAAAAAACAAAACAAAACAAAAAAAACCTAACAAAATGGAGACATGGAGACAAGCAATCTACCAGATACAGGGTTCAAAACACGCTTGACAAACTTAGTGAAAATTATAACAAAGAGATAGGAAACTAAAAAATGGAGAGAGAAAACATTAAAAAGTCCTGGCTGGATAGGTCAGTTGGTAGAGCTACATTCCAAAGCACAGAGAAAACAAAAAGAAACTAGACAAAAATGAAGAATACTTTATAGGGAATTGATAGTAGAGTAGATGAAGCAGATGATCAAATCAAGATTTGGATGACAGGAAGCAGAAAACATCCAATCCTAACAGCAAGAAGAAAAAAAAAAAAGAATCTAAAAATTAAGGATAGTGTAAGGAGCCTCTGGGACAACTTCAAGTGTACCAACATTTGCATCATGGGGGTGTCAGAAGGAGAAAAGAGAAAGCAGAGAATTGAAACCTACATGAAAAATAATGATGGAAAACTTCCCTAACCTGTGAAGGAAATAGACATACAGTACAGACAGTCCCAAACATGATGAACCCAAAGAGGCCCACACCAAGAAACATCATCATAATTAAAATGCCAAAGGTTAGAGACAAAGAGAGAATCTTTTCTTTCTTTTTTTTTACAGAGACAGAGTCAGAGAGAGGGATAGATAGGGACAGACGGGATCGAAGAGAGATGAGAAGCATCAATCATTAGTTTTTTGTTGTGACACCTTAGTTGTTCATTGATTGCTTTCTCATATGTGCCTTGACTGTGGGGCTACAGCAGACTGAGTAACCCCTTGCTCGAGCTGGCAACCTTGGGTCCAAGCTGGTGAGCTTTGCTCAAACCAGATAAGCCCGCGCTCAAGCTGACAACATTGGGGTCTCAAACCTGGGTCTTCCACATCCCAGGCCGACACTCTATCCACTGTGCCACCGCCTGGTCAGGCAAAGAGAGAATCTTAAAAGTAGCAAAAGAAAGACCATACCTACAAGGGAGCTCCCATAAGACTGTTTGTTGATTTCTCAACAGAAACTTTGTACGCCAGAAGGGATTGGCACAAAATACTCAAAGTGATGAAAAGTGAGGACCTACAACCAAGATTACTCTACTTAGCAAAGCTATCATTTAGAGTCAAAGAACAGGTGTTGAGCTTTCCAGACAAGGCATGGCTAAAGGAGTTCATCACCATCAAACCAGTATTATAAGAAATGTAATACTGAATATTAAAGGGTCTTCTTTAAAAGATAAAGAGAACAAAGATTAAAAATATGAATAATAAAATGATAATAAATACATATCTATTAACAATTACTTTAAATCAAAGGGTTAAATGCTCCAAAAAAAAAAAAAAAAGACACATGGAGGCTGAATAGATCATGAAACAAAACCCTTACAACATATGCTGTCTACAAGAGACTCACTTCAGATCAAAAGACACACACAGATTGAATGAGATGGAAAAAAAATTTCATGAAAATGGAAACAAAAAAAAAGCTGAGGTAGGACTACTTATACCAGACAAAAGGCTATATAACAAGAGACAAAGAACAACCCAGCAACTCCACTTCTGGGTATTTATCAGAAGAAACCCAAAACACTATATCAAAAAGACATATACATTCATATATTCATTGCAGCATTATTTACAATAGCCAAGATATGGAAGCAAGCTAAATGTCTACCAGTAAATAAATGGATAAAGAAGCAGCGCAAATATACAGTAGAATATGACTCAGCCATTAAAAAAAAATGAAATCTTGTCATTTACAACAACACGGATGGACCTAGAGAGTATTGTGCTGAATGACCTAAGAGAGAGAAAGACAAATGTCAGATGTTTCACTTAGAGGTGGAATCTAAAAAACAAAATGAACAAGCATAACAGAAATAGTCTCCTAGATAAAGAGAATATTTTGGGATAGATGTTGTATTATAGAATTGTATACTTGAAGCCTGTATAATTTTATTAACCAATGTCATCCCAAAAAACTCAATATAAAAGTAAAAAAAAAAGAATATGGGCCTGACCTGTGGTGGCGCAGTGGATAAAGCGTCGGCCTGGAAATGCTGAAGTCACCGGTTCGAAACCCTGGGGCTTGCCTGGTCAAGGCACATATGGGAGTTTATGCTTCCAGCTCCTCCCCCCTGTCTCTCTCTCTCTCCCTCTCTCTCCTCTCTAAAATGAATAAATAAAATTAAAAAAAATATATGGGAAAAAACTAAAGAGACCATTTTGATGGTTGCCAGACAGAAGAGGGGTTGGAAGGATGGGTGAAAACAGTGAAGGTATTAAGTACAAATAGGTAGTTACAGAATAGTTAGGGGGTGTGAAATACAACATAGGGAATATAGTCAATAAAATTTAATAATTATGTATGGTATCGAATGGGTACTTGATTTATCAGGGTGAACACTTACTAAGTTATATAATGTCTAATCACTGAGTTGTACAGCTGAAACTAAAATAATATTGTATGCCAACTATAATGAAAAATAAAAAACTAAATAAGAAAAGGTTGAAAGTGGTTATTTTTGACAAAAAATTGCTAGACATCTGAGTGGATATTTTGAGCATAAGTTTCTGTTTGAAAGTAGAATTGGCATTAAAATTTGTAGTTTTAATATATATAGAATGTTAATTTCAATTTCAATAAAGGTAGCTATGAGTATTCCTTGATATGATCATTCATCTAACAAACTTACTGACCTTTTATATTAGTTGTTATTTTAAATGATGGAGATAGCTATAAGCAAAAAAAGTTATAGATCTAAAAAAAAAATACATTCTGGCAGTAGACAACTGATCACAGACAAAAAGATATGTGTGTTAGGTGGTAAGTGCCATAAAAGAAAATACCATTTAAAATCTCAAGTGAGAATACAGAAGAAATGGAAAGAGTGTTGCTCCTCTCCTCACGAGGAAAAAAAATAAGTTGATATCATAAGTCTTGAGTCCGACAGAGAGCTAAGGTCTCAGGCCAATCAAGTGGCCTGAAATCTAACAGACGGGCAACTCGAAGGAGAGATGGACACAGACACTGACTCACATGTGGCAGAATGTGGGAGGAAGAGATGGCGAGCGCTGTATACACATTTAAGAAGAAAACAGCTAAAGATTTTAATGAATTGCTAAAGGCCGAATGTGGGCTAGAGGAAGAGAACAGGCTGCAGACACAAGGGGAATTCAGAGCCACTTGTGTGTGAAAGACTGGACCCAGGAAGGGGACAGGACACCTTCCTCAGGGTGTAGGCCTGGAGGAATTGAACAGCTGCCCGCTGAAGGAAAGGCAAAAATTCTTGCCAACCCTTCTTCCCAGTAAACAAAAGGCTTAAAAGTTGCTGAGGAAGGTCAGCAAACTCTGTTGGGCCCAAGGCTGAGGGTCCTGCATGGGGGTATGTGGGGTAGGGGGAGATGGGAAAATATTAAAACCTACTACTCCTGGTGTAGGGGCAGGAAACCAACTGGGGCCTACTACATTAGAGGTCTTCTACTGATGGGGGAGGGGTAGAACCACTGAGAAAGGCTCATTCTTGAGACCCAGGAACCAAGGGTCTACTTAAGACTGGGCTTGGACCCTCTTGTTGGCCCTGTTACCATCAGACTAGCCAGCACTAAGCAACAAACAAAAATGGTCTATTAATGGGGAAGGAACAAGAGTGTGGAGACAAACCCTTCACTGTAGGAATCCAGGGAAGGCTGCAAGCTGAGGACAGAGCAGGAACACAGGAGAATGTGCTGTCACCCCAGCAAGAACCAACTATATGCTGTCTCAAAGAGAAGTTCTTTAAATACCAAGCCATAAATCAGCTGGAAGTATGAGGAGAAAAAAAGATACACCACGACAATAGTAGGAGTATGCCATGTATGTATATTAAAACCAGACAAAACAGATATCAAGACAAGGAGTATTATCAGAGGCAAAGAGTGAAAATCATAATAATGAAAGGATCAATACATCAGATAGATATAAAAATTCTAAATGTTTATGTACCTCAGTGTAGAGCTTCAGAACATATGCAGCAAAACTGACAAAGCTTGCCTGACCAGGTGGTGGCGCAGTGGATAGAGTCAGACTGGGATGTGGAGGACCCAGGTTCAAGACCCCGAGGTCGCCAGTTTGAGTGCGGGCTCATCTGGTTTGAGCAAGGCTTGCCAGCTTGAGCCCAAGGTCACTAACTCGAGCAAGGGGTCACTCAGTCTGCTGGAGCACCCCCATCAAGGCACATATGAGAAAGCAATCAATGAACAACTAAGGTGCTGCAACAAAGAATTGATGCTTCTCCTCTCTCTTCCTTTCTGTCTGTTTGTCCCTTTCTCTGACTGCCTCTTTCACAAAAAAACAAAACAAAAACAAAAAACCTGACAAAGCTTAAGGGAGAAAAAAACAAACCCATAGCCATGACTGCAGATTTTAACATGCAGCTCTCAGTAACTGATAGAACAAATAGACAAAACAATGGTACAGAAAAGATCTGAGCAACACTACCACCTCTTTAATAGATATTCATAGAAGATTGCCCCTCCAAACTGCAGAATACACATTTTTTTCTAAATATACATGGAATGTTCATGAAGATAGAATACAGAGTAGACCATAAAACAAGCTTAAACAGATTTCAGAAGAATAGAGTCCTATAGCTCATGTTTTCTGACCACAACAGAATTAAATTAGAAATCAACAAATACAAGACATGTAAAAAAGCTCCATTTATTTGAAAATTAACTCACTTCTAAACAACCCATGGATCAAAGAAGAAATCATAACAAAAATTTTTAATATTTTAATTGAATAAAAATAAAAACATAAATCACAATTTATAGGGTGCAGCTTAAACAGTGCTTAGAAATTGTTTTGTATGTTTATATTAAAAAGTAGAAAGGTTTAAATCAATGGCCTAAAAGTACACTGCTTGGGAAACTAGAAAAAGAGAAGCAAATTAAATTCAGTGTGAGTAATACAAAAATAAAATTTTGAGCAAAAATAAGTAAAATGGAAAAAGACAAAAAGAAATAATATCTAACAATTGTAGATCAATAAAATGTGAGAAAAGACACAAATAGCCAATTTCAAGAATGAAAGATAGCCTGATTAGTGATGGCACAGTGGATAGAGCATTGACCTGGGACACTAAGGTTCCAGGTTTGAAACCCCAAGGTCGCCAGCATGACTGTGGGCTCATCTGGTTTAAGCTTAGGCTCTCCAGCTTTAGTGGGGGGTTGCTGGCTGTTGGCTTCAGCAAAGGGTCTACAAGTTGATATTTATCACCTTTCTCCCTTCCTGTCTGTCTGTCTGTCTCTCTCTAAAAACATTTTTTTAAAAAGGAATAAAAGAGGAACCCATCATACTTTTATGGTCCTATACTTTGTATAAGGTGAGAAGATAATTCAATGGGGAAAGAATAGTCTTTTCAATAAATGATGTTGAGAAACCCCTATTTCATACTACTTTTAAAGTGTAACCCAAAAGAGATAAAAAACCTAAATGTCAGAGCTAAAACTATAAAACTTTTAAAAACACTTGTGAACCGAAACAAAGAAAAGAACCAAACAAGACACCGAGCTACCAGAAAACAAAACATAAAATGTCTATAGGAAACCTTAAGTGTCAATAATTACCCTAAATGTAAATGGACTGAACTCTCCAATAAAGAGGCAGAGAGTAGCAGATTGGACAAGAAGCAAAACCCAACTATATGGAACCTTCAAGGACAAAAGTAGGCTCAAAGTGAAAGGTTGAAAAAT
Organism: Saccopteryx bilineata; assembly: GCF_036850765.1. NCBI lineage: Eukaryota > Metazoa > Chordata > Mammalia > Chiroptera > Emballonuridae > Saccopteryx > Saccopteryx bilineata. The sequence continues at coordinate 346,261,168 of NC_089490.1, read as the reverse complement.
GATTCTCCAAGCAAATAATATCCAAAGGAAAGCCGGTGTAACCATACTCATATCTGATAACACTGAGTTCAACAACAACAAAAATAACCAGAGACAAAGATGGATATTTCATAACTAGAAAGCCCGGCGGTCATACGAAATGACTGCTGTTCTAGATATTATAAATTGTAATTAAAATGATTTGTGCAAAGGTGTCTGCTAATTCAAACTGAATTACCCAGGGCAGGCGGCGAGGACATCCCTTTGCTTAGTGCCCCACGGGGTTTCTCCCTTCTACTTGCTTAATTACTTAAAGTAGAGTGCAGTGAAGGAAACCACTGGTGGTACATTTCTTAAGAGCCACCGCTAGCTCAATAAATAAAGGTGATTTAAATATGTTTTAATCCTTTTTGCATTTCAGTCAGCATTACTCTGTCGTTTTTTTGCATTTCTCTCCTGCCTTTGTTCAAGGGACTCATTTTGTCGAGACAGGCTTTTTTGTCTTGCATCTGAGGCAAGCCTTGTTTCTCTATGCTCATCAGTCTCATTTTGCCGAGAAAGACGCATTTGCTCTGCGACTGAAGCAAGCCTTGTCTTTCTCTGCTCAATGGTTTCTTTTTGTCGAGAAAGCCGTTTTTGTGCAGCTTTAGCTCCTTTTCTCTCCTCTTCAGTGCTGTATTTTCTAGGAGGCATTCTTAAAAGAAATTACATTAAGATGTAGTTTTTATGTAAAACAGATGATTGTCAATGCAAACAAATGTTCACCTTCCCCCTGACACGCTCAATTTGCGTTCAGCCTTAAATTGTTTCAAAAGCAGATGATTGCCAATGCAAACAAATGTTCACCTTCCCCCTGACCCACTCAATTTGCGTTCAGCCATGGCAACTTCACCCCATTGGCTAGTACAGTTATGCAAGCAACCAATAAGCTATCGGCGACAAACTGACACTTAAGCCGCATATAATAAAGATAATAAAGGGGACATTGTATCAAGAAGAGATAACATTTCTTAATATATATGCACCAAACCAGGGAGCACCAAAGTATATAAGACATCTACTAACTGATCTAAAAATAGAAGCAGACAAAAACACAATCATACTTGGAGATTTCAACATACCATTGATGGCTTTAGATAGATCATCCAAACAGAAAATAAATAAATAGCCTTAAATGACACATTGGACAAAATGGACATAATAGACACTTACAGGACATTTCATCCCAAAATATCAGATTATACATTCTTCTCTAGTGTGCATGGGATATTCTCAAGGATAGACAATATGTTGGGCCACAAAACTAACATCAACAAATTCAGGAAGACTGAAATTATACTAAGCATATTTTCTGACCATAAGGCTTTGAAATTAGAATTTAACTGTAAAAAGAAAGTAAAAAACCCCACAAAAAATGTGGAAATTAAACAATATACTTCTAAAGATGACTGGGTCAAAGAAGAAATAAAAGCAGAGCTCAAAAGATATACACAGCCTGACCAGGCGGTGGCACAGTGGATAGCGCGTCGGACTGGGATGTGGAGGACCCAGGTTCGAGACCCTGAGGTCGCCAGCTTGAGCACGGACTCATCTGGTTTGAGCAAAAGCTCACTAGCTTAAACCCAAGGTTTCTGGCTCGAGCAAGGGGTTACTCGGTCTGCTGAAGGCCCGTGGTCAAGGTACAAATGAGAAAGCAATCAATGAACAACCAAGGTGTCACAACGAAAAACTGATGATTGATGCTTCTCATCTCTCTCTGTTCCCATCTGTCTGTCCCTATCTATCCCTCTCTCTGACTCTCTCTGTCTCTGTAAAAAAAAAAAAAAAAAAAAAATATATATATATATATATATATATATATATTAAAAAAAAGATATACACAAGCAAATGAAAATGATAACACAGCCCTGGCCGGTTGGCTCAGCGGTAGAGCGTCGGCCTGGCGTGCGGGGGACCCGGGTACGATTCCCAGCCAGGGCACATAGGAGAAGCGCCCATTTGCTTCTCCACCCCCGCCCCCCCTCCTTCCTCTCTGTCTCTCTCTTCCCCTCCCGCACCCAAGGCTCCATTGGAGCAAAGATGGCCCGAGCGCTGGGGATGGCTTCTTGGCCTCTGCCCCAGGCGCTAGAGTGGCTCTGGTCGCGGCAGAGCGACGCCCCAGAGGGGCAGAGCATCGCCCCCGGTGGGCAGAGCGTCGCCCCTGGTGGGCGTGCCGGGTGGATCCCGGTCGGGCGCATGCGGGAGTCTGTCTGACTGTCTCTCCCCGTTTCCAGCTTCAGAAAGAAAAAGAAAAAAAAAAAAAAAAAAAAAAAAAAGAAAATGATAACACAACAACAACATATCAAAATTTCTAGAATGCAGCAAAAGCAGTAATAAGAGGGAAGTTTACATCATTGCAGGCTTATATCAAGAAACAAGAGAGATCTCAAGTAAACAACCTAACATCACATCTTAAGGAACTAGAAAAAAAAGAACAAAGGCAACCCAAAATCAGCAGAAGAAAGGAAATAATAAAAATTAGAGCAGAACTAAATAAAATAGAAAACAAAAAAACTATAGAAAAAAATTAATAAAACAAAGAGCTGGTTCTTTGAAAATATCAATAAAATCAACAATCCAGTGGCTAGACTCATTAAGGAAGAAAGAGGAAGGACTCATATAAACAAAATCTGAAATGAAAGAGGAGAAATTACCACAGATATCAGATATACAAAAGATGATAGTAGAATATTATGAAAGAATATATGCTACCAAATTCAAAAACATAGAAGAAATGAATAAATTCCTAAAACTATACAATCTTCCTAGACCAAGTCACAAAGAGGTGGAAAACCTAAATAGGCCTATGGGCAGGGAGGAAATAAAAAAACAATTAAAAACCTCCCAAAAAACAAAAGTCTAGGACCAGATGGCTACACTAGTGAAGTCTACCAAACATGCAAAGAAGATTTGGTACCTATCCTTCTCAAAGTCTTCCAAAAAATAGAAGAAGCAATACTCCCTAACACATTTTATGAGGCCAACATAACCCTCATACTAAAACCTGGCAAGCACAGCACACACATACACAAAAACTACAGACCAATATCTCTAATGAATACAGATGCAAAAATCCTAAACAAAATACTAGCAAATCAAATACAATGACACATTAAAAAAATAATATATCACTATCAACTGGGATTCATTCCAGGAGCACAAGGATGGTTCAACATATGAAAATCAATTAACATAATATACCACATTAACAAAACAAAGAACAAAAATCATATAATGATACCAATAGATGCAGAAAAGGCATTCAACAAGATACAATATCCCTTTATGTTTAAAACTCAATAAAACTGGAAAAGAAGGAAAGTACCTCAATATAATAAATGCCATATATGACAAACCATCAGCTATTATCATACTAAATGGTGAAAAAAATGAAGGCTTTTATTTTAAAATCAGGAACAAGATAAGGCTGCTCACTCTCTCCACTCTTATTCAACATAGTTCTGAAAGTTTTAGCCAGAGTGATCAGGCAAGAGAAAGAAATAAAAGACATCCATATCAGGAAAGAGGAAGTAAAGGTATCACTTTTTGCAGATGACATGATCCTGTATATAGAAAACTCCAAAGACTCCATCAAAAAACCATTAGAAACAATAAACCAATACAGTAAAGTCGCAGGATACAAAATCAATACACAAAAGTCTATTGATTTTCTTTCTTTTCTTTTTTTTTTTGTATTTTTCTGAAGCTGGAAACGGGGAGAGACAGTCAGACAGACTCCCGCATGTGCCTGACCGGGATCCACCCGGCACGCCCACCAGGGGTGACGCTCTGCCCACCAGGGGGCGATGCTCTGCCCCTCCGGGGTGTCGCTCTGCCGAGACCAGAGCCACTCTAGCGCCTGGGGCAGAGGCCAAGGAGCCATCCCCAGCGCTCGGGCCATCTTTGCTCCAATGGAGCCTTGGGTGCGGGAGGGGAAGAGAGAGACAGAGAGGAAGGAGGGGGGGTGGAGAAGCAAATGGGTGCTTCTCCTATGTGCCCTGGCTGGGGATCGAACCTGGGTCCCCCGCACGCCAGGCCGATGCTCTACCACTGAGCCAACCGGCCAGGGCTTCTATTGCTTTTCTATATGCCAATAATGAAACTTTGGAAAATGAACTCAAAATAACAATTTCTTTTACAACTGCAACAAAATAAATAAATAAATAAAATACCAAGGAATAAACTTAAAAGATGTGAAGGACATATATACTGAAAACTACAAAACATTATTGAAAGAAATTGAAAAAGACACAACGAAATGAAAAATAAAAAAATATTTCATGTTCATGGATTGAGAGAATCAACATAGTTAAAATGTCCATATAACTCAAAGCAATATACAAATTTAATGCAACCCCCACCAAAATTCCAATGTCATGTTTTAAAGAAATAGAACAAAAAATTACCAGTTTTTATGGGACCATAAAAAAACCCCAAATAGGCCCTGGCCAGTTGGCTCAGTGGTAGAGCATTGGCCTGGCATGCAGGAGTCCCAAGTTTGATACCCGACCAGGGCACACAGGAGAAGCACCCATCTGCTTCTCCACCCCTCTCCCTCTCCTTCCTCTCTGTCTCTTTCTTCCCCTCCTACAGCCGAGGCTCCACTGGAGCAAAGTTGGCCCAGATGCTGAGGATGGCTCCATGGCCTCTGCCTCAGGCGCTAGAATGGCTCTGGTTGCAACAGAGCAACACCCCAGATGGGTAGAGCATCGCCCCCTGGTGGGCATGCCGGGTGGATTCCAGTCGGGTGCTTGTGGGAGTCTGTCTGACTGCCTCCCCGTTTCCAACTTCAGAAAAATACAAAACAACCACCACAACAAAAAAAAAACCCCAAATAGCCAAAGCAATCCTGAGGAAAAGAATGAAAATGGAGGTATCATACTACCTGACCTCAAGTTATGCTATAAAGCTACGATAACAAAACAGCATGGTATTGGCAGAAACAAACATACAGACCAATGAAACAGAATCAAGAGCCTAGAAATAAAATTATATATATGGACAAGTCATCTTCGACAAAAAAGCCAAAAACACACAACAGAGAAAAGAAAGCATCTTCAATAAATGGTACAGGGAAACTTGGAAAGCCACATGTAAAAGAATGAAACTTGACTACAGTTTGTTCCCCTGCACAAAAAGTAATTCAAAATGGATCAAAGACCTAAATATAAGATCTGAAACACTAAATTACATAGAAGAAAACACAAGTACCAAATTCATGGATCTTGGCCATAGAGAACAATTTATGAATTTGACCCAAAGGCAAGGGAAGTAAGGGCAAAAATAAATGATATCAAAGTAAAAAAATATCAAAAAAGCTTCTGCACAACAAAAGAAACTGACGACAAAACAAACTGACAGCCAACTAAAAGGGAGATGATATTTGCAAACAACGGCTACAATCAGAGGTTAATATCCAAAATATATAAAGAACTCACAAAGTTCAGCAACAAACAAGCAAACAATCCAATTAAAAAATGGGGAGAGGACCTGAACAGATACTTTTCCAAAAGGACATAGAAATGGTCAACAGATATATGAAAAGATGCTCATCTTCACTAACTTTTTGAGAAATGCAAATCAAAACTATAATGAGATACCACCTCACACCTGTTAGATTAGCTATTCTCAACAAGACAATAACAAGTGTTGGAGAGGCTGTGGAGAAAAAGGAACCCTCATTCACTGCTGGTGGGAATGCAAATTAGTAAAACCATTATGGAAGAAAAGTATGATGGTTCCTCAAAAAATTAAAACTAGAACTAGCACATGTCCCAGCAATCCCTCTTCTGGGTATCGATCCCAAAAACTCAAAAACACTGGTTTGCAAAGACACATGAACCCCCATGTTCATCACAGCATTATTCACAGTGGCCAACATATGGAAACAACCAAAGTGTCCCTCAATAGAGGACTGGATATAGAAGATGTGGTACATATATACAATGAAATACTACTCAGCCATAAGAAATGATGACATAGTGTCATTTACGACAACATGGATGGACTTTGAGAACATTATACTGAGTCAATGAAGTAAATTAGAAAAGGTAAGAACTGTATGATTTCACACATGGGGGGGATATAAAACTGAGACTCATGGACATAGATAAAAGTGAAGTGGTTACCAGGGGAGGGGATGTAGGGGAGGAGGTTGGGAGGAGGGGGTGGGGGAAGGGTGTAAAGAGGGACAAATATAAGGTGACGGAAAATGATTTGACTGGGTGATGGGTATGAAACATAATCAACAGTTCAAATGCTACAGAAATGTTTACTGAAACCTCTGTACTCTTATTGATCAATGTCACTCGGTTAAATTTAATTGTCTAAATAAAATAAAATTTAAAAAGCCTGGCAAAAAAAAAAAGAAAAGAAAAGAAAAGACTTGGGAGTTTAGCTGGACCAACTGCTTGCCTTAGAAGGAAAGTGAGCAGAGAGTACCTTCGAAGTTGCCTGCATTGGAGATATGAGTAGAGCTCAACTAGTGGGGTTTACAGGAATTTAAACAGGACATGGATATTGGCAAAGTATGTTGACATAAATATGTTAAGGAAAAACATGTTAAGTCTGTTCTATAGACTTTACATCTGCTGTACCCTTAGGGCTAGAACATTTCTCTACACTCTACCCTTAGTCTTCACCTCACTAAATTCCTTGATGCAGATCTCAGCTTAAATATCACTCTCTCCAGAACCTTCCCCAACCTCAAATATTAGGTTAGATGTCCCCCAACCCCGTCATATACTTTATAGCACTGTTTATTGCTTCATAACACTAAACATGCTTATATTGTGGTTCTTTGTCCAGTATTAGTCTTCCCTACAAGTAACAAGCCCCATAATTGCAGAGGCCCAATATTTCTTTACACAGCTGTGTACCCAGGGCCTAAAAGAGCCTGATATATGGTAAGTGCTAAATAAATATCTATGGCTGAATGGGATTGACTCCTGCCTTAGCCTACACTCCCTCTACTTTCTCTACCCTGAGAATTCCTGAGCCCTGACACCTGTAATGCAGGGAATCAGAGGGCTGGACTTCAGGCCACAGCAGCTGGCTGGCATCCCCTCCTTTCTGTGACCCTGAGGAAATAGGTAGGGAAGCAGGGAGTCACCTTGTTGTAGGCCAGGCTAAGGTATCTCAGCTCTGGGAAGGGTGGGGCCAGCGTCTGGTTCCTGGACTTCAGTGACTTCACAGGAAGAATCTTGAATATGGGAGGAAGTGAATATATCTTGCTTGTCTTAAAAGAAGAAAAATATCAAAGTCAAAGTGCCTTGATGATAAAGAAGTTGAAAGCTGCCAAGGGCCAAGAGACTCTTCCAATGGCATATGGTGGAAAGAATGAGCGCTGACGATAGGCTTGTCAAAAGATACATGTTGGGTCATAAAGGAAGATGTCTCCAAGAGTGCATGGTTCTGGCTCCAAGTTCTCTGAGGTCACATGTGAGCTAATTCCCCAGTACCCAAAGTTCCAGTTTCAAGTTCCTTGAGGCCAATGGAAAATATAGCATTGGTGTAGATATTAGAGTGCTTGCCCCCACTTCTCATACTCTGCTCTATAGCAGCTTATCCTGAATTGGACCCTCCCTCTACACAACTGGGCAAACATTTCTCCAGAGGACAAAGGGACAGTTGCTTGCATTATTAAGGGGACTCTTCCTAGTGGGGAGATGGAGAAGAGTGACCTGAGTCTTGAACACCTGGGCTGAAGGGTTAGCTCACTCCTTTCGGGGATGGAACAACAGCTAAGTCCTGAATTACTTCAGGCAGGCTCTGGGCCTGAATGTAGCACAATGTGCCTCTAGGTAACTTGCAGGGTCATCTCAGCACAACCCAGCTTGCCTCAGGATCAACATGTTTGATCAAACAGAAAATTAAAATTGCTAGATTAATCACACCTAACTTAGTTCACTCACTGATTCCTTGAGCTAGATGGAATCAAAGAAAATTATAAAGTGCCGTATTTCCCCATGTATGAGATGCACCTTAATTTTGGGGCCTGAAATTTGAAAAAAAAAAGTATTACATAAAGTTATCGAACTCAAGTTTTATTCATCATAAAATTCAAACAACTCCTCATCACTGTCAAAACTCCCATCCATTAGCTTGTCCTCATTTGTGTCTGATGACAAATCACTGTCTTCATATATTGCCTCGTCCTCAGTTCCATCTATGGCATTTGAAATGCCACACTTCTAAATGACTTGACAATGATCTCAATCTTGATATTATCCCAGGATCTTTTCACCCAGGTACAAACTTCTCCTATAGTTGGTTTCTTCAATCTTCCTGCTGGTGTCAAATTGTCCCCAGAAGACTTCATCCATTGGTTCCATTCATTTCTCACGGCAGCTTTGAAGAGTTTGTTAATGGTGACATCAAGTGGTTGGAGGTGGGATGTCAAGCCTCCAGGTATGATGGCAAGTTTTGATTTTTGCACTGTAGCAATCTTCTTTGTGTCTTTTGTTATGTGTGCCCTGAACTGATCAAGCACCAATAGGGCAGGTTTATGTAAAAGCCCACCTAGTCTCCTTCTCCAAACTTTATCAAACCAAATCTTTATCCCATCATGATCTATCCAACCCTTGTCATGAAGATGGACAATCACTCCTCGAGAAATGTCTTCTTTTGGCATTGTTTTGCGTTTGAAAATCAACATAGGAGGCAGCTTGGTTCAGTCGGCACAATAAGCTAGAACAACTGTATAATGGCTCTTTTCATGTCTACTTATCTTCACAGTGTTCACCCCCTTCTTAACAGTTCTGTTACTTGGGACATCAAATTGAAGGGGGACTTCATCCATATTTGCAATCTGTTCCAGTTCAAACTGATGTGTCTTCCGACATTGAATGACAAAACGATGAGATTCAAGGACCTTCTGCTTATAGTTTTCAGGCATCTTTTAGGCAAGTCTGGTATATGTACGCATGCTTAGTCCATTCCATTTCATGAACCTGAAGCACCAGTTGTGTCCTCCTTTGAAATCAGTAACTTCTTTTTCATCAGCAATTCTTCTGGCCTCACGCTGAACCATCTTTGTGGACACAGGAATTCCAATTGCCCTTTGCTCTTCAAACCACATCTTCAATTCCCTCTCTAAATCAGGCCATTTTGCTGACTTGCCTCTCATTGCCTTCTTCTGCTGTGGTGTTTTCAGTAGTGTTTCTTCTTCCTGTAGCCAGTCTCAGATCGATTTCTCAGTTGGAGAAGGACTAAACTTACGTTCACCAGCACTATTTCCATTCACTTTTGCAAACTGGATCACTTTTAACTTGAATTCAGCACCATACAAAAATCTTTTCTGAGCCATTTCTGGGTAGAACGTGGCAAAATATAACCTACTGTAATATACCGGTAACAAGTGTGAAACAAAAGCGGGAAGTGCAAGTAAAAAAATCTACAACCACTGTATACAATGCACCCAGTTTTTAGACCCCAAGTTTTTTTTTAAAAAGGGTGCATCTTATACATGGAAAAGTACAGTAGATACTGGGCTAATGACTGAATTCAAATGAACTGGATTCTGTTCCAAGCTCCATTAGTAGTGACTACTTGGAGAGAAAAACCAGTATTCTGGACTAACAAAAATAAAGTGTCTAAGCCAGTGGCACCAAGGATCAGACCCTGGATGATGGTGTTTTTGGCAAGGATCACTCACTTTAGGGGGCTCTAGTTAGGAGTTAATAAAATTCATCCTGTGGGCAACCTCACTTCAATGCTTCCTTGATCACTGAGGCAGCAACCTCAACCTACGGAGCAGCCCCTGCTGTCCTGAAAGCGGGCCTGCGGCCGTGGGAGGCAGGCACCTGTCTGTGGTCCAGCCCTGCGTCTCCACAGGCCCGCACAGTGCCCGGTATGCGAGAGGTGCCCAGGAAACACTTGCTCAATGAATCGGCTTCCTCGATGCAGTATGTATAACTAACTGTCTCTCATGGCTCCATTAGCTTATTTTTGTTCATTAAAATTAATGTTCTAATTCAAGTCACAGACATAAAACAAACAGTTCCTACCTCTGAGGCTGAAAATCCAGGGTAAGATGTGAACACAACCTCTGCAACAAAAGAGAAACAGAACAAAGGTGGGGGAGAGCAGGGAGTGACCCCAGAGGCCAGGGTCTCGGTCTGCCGCCCACTGTGTGCAGGGTCCCTCCGAGAAGGGGTCCTCACTGGCCCTCAGCTCCAGTACTGACTGCGAAGAGGAGCTGGCTGTGACATCTGTCAGGTATACAGCCCTTTGCACTTAAAATCCAAACCCCTTGGCAAGTCCTCAGAGTTCCTGCCTCACCTGGCCTCTGCCTACTTTTCCAGTCTTATCTCATGCTACCCTGCGTCCTCACTTACTGTATTTCAGTAAGTAAGATACTTACTGAATACTCACAAACTGCCTTTTTGACTTTGCAATATATAAGCTCTTTCTAGCCTAAGAACCACTAGGCAGTCAGAATTGATCAGAAAGCAAACCGTTTCTTAGAAGAGAGAAATGTGGATATAAGATGTTGTCAGAGGATTTGAAAATACTAGTTGTTATATTAGTAGAAATAGAATGTGTTAAGACTGTGAATGCAGGAGAAAGACTAAGAATAACGAGCAGCACAGTAGTAAGGAAGAGGCTGCTGAGTGATTTTATTCTTGGGACCATCAGAATGAGATGAACCAGTACAGGGCTGAGTTCAACCTAATAAATCAGAGTGTTGGCTGAGACTACAATCTGTGCAGGCACCACTCACCTTCACTCCAGGTAAGAAGACCCCTTCCATATGTTAATGAAATTATACTGAAAAACATTACATGAAATGACATTAACAATAATATGGGTGGGACACATGGTATAAATAACTTCTCCAGTGATGAGGGACTAGAAAGGATTTTAGGAAAGGTTTGTACCAGGAACAAAGTAGGGATTAGCAGGAGGATGGGCCATGGTCACAAGTGTGGGTGCTGAAGAGAGACCGTCTGGGGAGGCAGAGAGCCCCGCCCCTAGGGAGATGGGCTGCATCATGCTCTGCCTGAATGTGTGTTCTGCCCGTGCCCACGGTCTCAGGAAGCAGCCCAGATACCAGACCCTGCATCCGAAGGTTCTCATTGGGGATTGTTCAACAAAAAGATGGACAATTAAGAATCTCTTAATATTTGAGGAAAATTAACACTATGAAAAAGTTATTGCATAAGAAAAACAGAAAAACTAGCATCTGAAAAGAAAAAAAACAGAGTTTAGTTTAACAAAAGAATAAAAGAATTTAAACAGAATAATTGTATCCTCTGAGGAATTCGAAAGGCTATTTCATTCCTAAAACTCTAGGGAAAAAACGCAAGGGAAAGACTCTATTAACAATTTTGTGAATTTAAAATATGATAATCAAATAAAAGACATAAAAAATGTGCTGGATAAATGAACAGGCCCAGTTGAAGAACTAATTCATAAAAGGAAAGGCAAAGCTGAGAGACTCTCTCAAAATGCAATGCAAAAGGCAAAGAAATATAAAGTATAACAGAGGAGGAATAGAAGATAGATACAGAGCTTTAAGCATATAATGGATTTCACAGGAAGATGACAAAGAGAACGGAAAGGAGAAAATAAAGAAAATTTCTCCAAGATGAAGGAAACCACACATACGTCTTTGATTGAAAGAAACTTTAAAATACCTCAGAGGATAAACAAAAAGAGTTGTATGTGCAGATGCATCTGAGTAAAATTTTCCAAGGATAAAAGGGATATATTAAATTTCAGTCAGCAAACATAGGTTTCCACAGAGAGATTAGAATCAGATTGGCAACAATAGGTCTGGCGGGCAAGGGAGTACTATCACCAAAGTTTTAAGGGGAAATAATTTCAAAGCTAGAATTCTCTATTCAACCAAACTAGCATTTAAGTCTGATAACAAAATGAAGGTGATTTTTCAATATTTTCAAAATTCAGAAAAATCTACTACATGTAAACTCTCTTTTAAAGAATAATTCAAACAGCAAAACGAAAAGCAACACACAAAAGGAAACTATCTTTGTGATTATGAGAAAGGGAGCTACTCTACTTTATTTTTTCTTCTTTTTCAAGTGAGAGGAGGGGAGATAGAGAGACTCCTGCATGTGCCCTGACTGGGATCTACCCAGCAACCCCCATCTAAGGCCAATGCTTGCAACCAAGCTATTTTTAGCAACTGAGGTGGAGGCCAGGACCTAGCCATCCTCAGTGCCTGGGCCTGGGCCAACTGTGCTCGAATCAATCGAGCCATGGCTGTGGGAGGGGAAGAGAGAGAGGGAGAGAGAGAGAAGAGAAGGGGGGGAGAAAAGCAGATGGTCGCTTCTCCTGTGTGTCCTGACTAGGAATCTAACCCAGGACATTCACATGCTGGGCAGGTACTCTACCACTGAGCCAACCGGCCAGGGCTAGGAGCTACTTCTTAAATAAGAGCCCAAAGGCATAAACCATATGGTAAAATTGTGTAATTTATTATAATGGACTCAACTGTATCCCCATCAAAATCATATGTTGAAGTCCTCACCCCAGGATCTTGAAATGTGATTATATTTGGAGATAGAGCCCTTAGAGAGATAATTAAGGTTAAATGAGGGCATTAGGATAGGCCTTTATCCAATATGAATGGTTTTCCTATATAAAAAAAAAAGGAGATTAGGACACAGACAATACAGACAGAAGGATGACCGTGTGAAGACAAAGCAAGAATGCGGTCATCTATAAACCAAGGAGAGAGGCCTCAGAAGAAACCAAACCTGCCAACACCTTGATCTTAGATGTCCAGCCTCCAGAACTAATACAGTTCTGTTCATTAAACCACAACCCCTTGTTGTTCAAGAATCAACTGTATGTGAATTTTGAATCAGGCAAAACTTATGTATGGTGATAGAATGAGAGTTATTCTTGGAGGAGGTACTGATTGGGAGGGTTCCACTTAGGATGCTAGAAATGTCCTATATTGTAATATGGGTGGTGGTTTAAAAAGTGTAAATATGTAAAAGTTCAAATTCTACATACCATTTCTGTATTTCACTCTATATATTTCTATAAATAAATGTTTAAAAATATATACGTGTGGTAATGGCACAGAAATAGAGAACTAGATCAGGGGAGCAGAATATGTAATAAAGGTGACACTTCTTTCCTTTTCTGCCTCTGAATGTTGCCATCTGGCTGCGGTCCTTGGCACTGCGGTGGCCATCTTGAGACCTCAATGGGAAGCAGCCTACCAGGACAAGCAAGCTGGCCAAGGATGGCAGAAAAGAGGATGGAAAGAACCTGAGACCCTTGAGAACATCAATGACTCCAGAATTAACCATCTCTGGAAAGCCTTACCTCTGAGTTTCTTGTTAACAAATCAACTTTTAATTGGATTTAAAAAGCATCTTAGCTGAGAAATAGTTAGGAAGTCACTGAAATAATTCATGTGAGACCTCTACATCCTCAGGCCCAATAGCTTAAGTGCAGCAGCTCCCCAGGGAGCCACAGACTTTCAGAATGAACTCGAAGAAGCTTAATCCCACCATGGGGCTAGCATCTCTGGAACAAGGGCATCATTCACCTGTCCGGTCATCATCCTTTCTCAAGGGCAGTACAGTATAATCCGGTTGCTCATCTGAGGCTTCAGACATTCTTGACTCGGGCTGCAGCATGGACTGGGGACCTTTCTGATGACTGCCCCTGCCCTCAAAGCAATCTCCCGACATGTCTTGGAGCAGAACCTGCTGTAGGTATGGGATCCGGAAAATCCTGTTTTGGTCCAGGCTTAACTTCTTCAGTCTTCAGTTAAGGAAAGTGAAATCAGAATCACAGCAATAATTAAACCTCAGGGACACTACCAAGCAACTTTAGGGACAGAACATGGAATCAGTCTTGGACACTTACTCCTCCTGTGTGACCTTGAGCCAGTGGCTTACCCTCTCTGGGCCTCAAAATCCCTCTCTCTAAAATGGGGATAATATTTATTAACTCTTCAAGGTTCTTGTGAAGATGAAATGAGACAATGTAAATGTGCTGGCACAAAGTCGTGGTCAGTAAATGGTAGCTGAATCCAAAGTAAATTTTCCAAGGCTCTAAAGCTTAACCATTTACGTGCCATTATTTTCATTACTTCAACCAAAAAAGCAGTTAAACTTATCTTTCTGATACTGCCTCTTTATTTTTCTCTCTCCTCTCTCAGGGTTAGGATCCTGCCTCTGGTAATATCTCCTCCTATCCTTTTTTCTCTTTGCTGCTTCTAATCCAGTCACGTGATCAGAAATGTCTGCTGATTCTCTACTTTTACGGCTGTGCTAAAGCTCAGAGGGGAGAAATGACTTACCCATGGCCACACAGCAGAGATAAGTGGTGGAGCTGGAATTTAGACCCAGGTCTCTGGCTTCCAGAGCAGCACTCAGGGTGTCAGATAGGCTGGGGGGTTATGGAGGGCCCTGCAGAGAGAGGCTGTGGCTTTACCTCCTGAGCCCAGCCAGGCTGGCGAAGCAATTGGGGTTGGAGAGTTTGTTGTCATCCAGCATCAGTGTCTCCAGTGCTGGGAACCTCAGGAGGTACCTCTTGTTTGTCAGCGATGTTACAGATGCCTCCCTGTGAGTGCAAAGATCTTGGTTAATGGGCAAAGGCAGGGGACAAACTTCACCATTCCCAAGAAGAAATGGAAGATAAAGAATCAATCAAGAGGTCCAATCAGCTTGAAAACTTCTATAGTGGCCAAGAAAGGTCCGTCAGAGAAGGGTCAGAACATGTAGCTCCCTTCCCCAACCCCACTCACACACACAGTCTTCTGCACGGAGAAAGGCTGCACACACTCACTGATGGCCTCCGTGAGACTGGGGTGGGACAGGACGGGGGGCACTTGCAGTGCTCATGGAAAATACCAGAGTGAAGCGGTCTAACCAAGTCGCGGGGAAGCATTCTGCAGGGGGAACAGTGCCAACTTTTGGGTCAGGACAGACACTGGGTATGTTCTGTCACCCCAAAGATGATTAGCACGAGAGCCCCAGGAGACGATGCCCTTGGCATGGACAGCAGCTTGGCCCCTGAGTGGGAGAGGTAACACAGGCTGGCTGCAGTGAGACTAAAGAGGCTTCATAAAATGTACACAGCAGGAAAAAACTGAGAAGTCCCTTTTTAATTTTTTATTTATTTATTCATTTTTTTTTTTTAGAGAGGAGAGAGAGAGAGAGAAGGGGGGAGGAGCAGGAAGCATCAATTCCCATATATGCCTTGATCAGACAAGTGCAGGGTTTTTTTGTTTTTTTTTTTTAATTAATTTTTTTTAGTTTATTCATTTTTAGAGAGAAGAGAGAGAGGAGAGAGAGAGACAGGGGGGAGGAGCTGGAAGCATCAACTCCCATATGTGCCTTGACCAGGCAAGCCCAGGGTTTCGAACCGGCGACCTCAGCATTTCCAGGTCGACGCTTTATCCACTGCGCCACCACAGGTCAGGCGAGAAGTCCCTTTTTAAACTTAAACTCTGAGGATTCCCAGAAACACCCAGGAGTGGGATGTAACAGGCTGAGGTTCTGAGTCACACAGTGGGGCAGGAGGTAGTGGCATTTTAGGTACAACCATTAATGTGACCTCATTTTTGTTCCCAGGTGGATGAGGCCTAGATAATTCTTTTTAAGTACACAAAGGTGGATGACTCAAACCATGTTTCCATTCTATCCCCTCCATAGACTCAAATAAACACACACAGAGACATCCAGTTACCAAGACCTATAGATACAAACAGCAAGAGGAAGCATTTCCTCAGAGCTTACTGCCTCCCTGGCATTGTGTTAGGTGTTTTATGTATGTCATCTCAGAATGGCACTATGGAGGGCAGGTGTTATCTCCTTTTCAGATGAGGAAACTCAAACTCAGTGACTTGCCTAAAGTCTCGTAGCTAGAATATGGTAGAGCTCAAATTTGAATGGAAACCCCAGGCCCTGTCCTGCAGCACGCACCTCTCACATCACATCTGCAAGCCCCATGTAGATTAAAGGGTGGGGATATGGAAGGGCAGCTGCTGCCTGGGCCAGAGAGAGCTTCATCAGGATAGACAGTGAGTTCAAAAGTCTGAAAGGACTACAAGAGCACACTGAAAGTCAGGAATACTTCAAAGGTGAATTTAAAAAGGGTATAATAGCCACTCATCCATCTATTCATGCTCAAGTATTTATGGAGTCAGGCACTGTGAATAATACAAAGAGAAAAAGAACAAACACATCCCTCACCTCAAGGTGCTTACCTTGTGGAGGAGGTGGACACACTGCATGCAGTGGGACAAGTGCTATAACAGAGGCAGGCGCAGAGCTTGTGGGAGTCACCCACTCTGGTGCTGAGAACCCAGGGAGGGCAATGTTTAAGCTAAACCACAAAGAACGGAGAGGGAATCTACTGTGCTCTTAACCACCGTGACAGAGGGAGGACAGGGAGAAAAATGATCTTTTTGTGGAGGAACTGTAATATATTTAGAAGTTCTGGCAGCCATGTTTCCCATCATGAGGCCCAGGGAGACACAATCAACTTGCCTATGCAAAAAAATGAGGTGAGCAGAGAAGAGCAGATGTGAAAGCCGAGACAGAACTTCCGGCTCCTCTGTAATGCCTAGGACTACATTTGGCATGTTCCTAAGGTACGGCTGTGAGATTCCCTAATGTTCTGCTAAATTCCTCCTTTTCTGTTACTCTAGTACCAACGGACTTCTGTGAGTTATAACCATGACAGTTCTGAAGAACAAGGGAGCAGGTCAGATGTGGTGTCAGAAAGAGCCCTGGCAGTGTGGGGGGAATAGGTCTGATGTCCAAAGACCTGAGACATTCAACAGAGAAGGAAAGAAGTCTTTGTTCATGGTATTTCTAGGTCACAGATGACTCTTTTTTATTCCTGAATGGGATCAACTTTCATACACTAAATTTTAAATTTCCACCTGAGAGCAATTACAGGGTGCACAGCAGCTCTGTTGATTTATAATTAATTGGCCAATCTTTATTTTATCCAGTGAAATACAAAACAGCTAAGCCCTCGAAAAATTCCTCATACCTTCCCCAATGGAGAAGTTGGCTCTGTCCTGTCTCCTGTGACAAGTTACAGTGCTTTGCCTTTTAAAAGTTTACCCTAATTATAACAGAAAAGTTTCATTTGTCTCCAAAACAGAGGTCTTAGAAAAGGGGGACAGTCCATAGGTGGGTGAGGAGGACAAGATGCAAGACTTTAGAGGAAAGTATCAGCCTCTCCCACTGATCCCTTCCTGTGGCAATTTTGGGAGAAGAGCGCTTTGAAGTGGCAGGAGTCTGTTCGTAAGTGGAGAGGCCGAGGCATCTGGCTGTTCAGAGTGGTGCTATTTTTATTATACCTTCTTTTGGCCAAAGGAATCAATGCCATTTAAAACCTGATGTAAATCCATTAAGTTAAATTAAGTTAAATCACTTAATTTTTTTAGAAGCTAAGAGTATTCTCCCCCGGGGCTGGATTCAGGAATGGGACATTTGTGAGTCGTTGTAGAAGCACGGGAAAGGGGATCAGGAATCTTGGGCTCTGTTTCTGGGGCTGCTGCTGCTTTGCCTGCAGTCAGCTCTAGTTGGTGCTGAGCACCTCTGGGCCTGACCACTTTATTTATCTGTATAATGAAAGGAAATTTCTTTTATTTTATATTGTAAGACTTCAGCTTAAAAATACTGCTCAACATGGGCCCTGGCCGGTTGGCTCAGTGGTAGAGCGTCGGCCTGGCGTGCAGGAGCCCTGGATTCAATTTCCAGCCAGGGCACACAGGAGAAGTGCCCATCTGCTTCTCCACCCCTCCCCCTCTCCTTCCTCTCTGTCTCTCTCTTCCCCTCCGGCAGCCGATGCTCCATTGGAGCAAAGTTGGCCCGGGTGCTGAGGATGGCTCTGTGGCCTCTGCCCCAGGCGCTAGAGTGGCTCTGGTCGCAACAGAGTGACGCCCCAGATGGGCAGAGCATCGCCCCCTGGTGGGCATGCTGGGTGGATCCTGGTCGGGCACATGCGGGAGTCTGACTGCCTCCCTGTTTCCAACTTCAAAAAAAAAAATATGGTTAACATGTATTTTTATTTTCTGTTTCTCTTTTTAAAAAATTTTTATTGTCCTGGCCGGTTGGCTCAGAGGTAGAGCGTCGGCCTAGCGTGCGGAGGACCCGGGTTCGATTCCCGGCCAGGGCACACAGGAGAAGCGCCCATTTGCTTTTCCACCCCTCCGCCGCGCCTTCCTCTCTGTCTCTCTCTTCCCCTCCCGCAGCCAAGGCTCCATTGGAGCAAAGATGGCCCGGGCGCTGGGGATGGCTCTGTGGCCTCTGCCTCAGGTGCTAGAGTGGCTCTGGTCGCAACATGGCGATGCCCAGGATGGGCAGAGCATCGCCCCCTGGTGGGCAGAGCGTCGCCCCATGGTGGGCGTGCCAGGTGGATCCCGGTCGGGCGCATGCGGGAATCTGTCTAACTGTCTCTCCCTGTTTCCAGCTTCAGAAAAATGCAAAAAAAAAAAAATTTATTGATTTTAATTTATTGTGTTTACATAGATTCAAATGTCCCACCGAATATATCACCCTACCCCTGTGATCCCCTTGACACACTTCTTTGCTCTCTCCCTCCAATACCCTCCCCCCTTCCCTCCAGGATTTGCTGTCCTGCTCTCTATAACACTGTTATGTATATATAATTTCACTAATCTCTCTCCCTTCTCGGATCCCATCCTCTCATCCCCTTTCCCTCTGACCACTTTTTCTCTGGTCCCTTTGATTCCGCCTCTACCTCTATTCCATTACTCAGTTCACATTGTTAATTAGATTCCTCAAATGAGTGAGGTCATATACTTTTCTTTCTCTGCCTGGCTTATTTCACTTAGCATAATAGTTTCCAGGTCCATCCATGTTGTTGCAAAAGGTAAGACTTCCTTCTTCACAGCGTATTCCATTGTGTATATATGTACCACAGTTTTAATCCACTCGTCCACTGATGGACACTTGGGCTGTTTCCAGATCTTGGCTATTGTAAACAATGTTGTGATAAACATGGGGTGTATTTCTTCTTTTGGATCAGTGATTTAGTATTCTTAGGATATATTCCTAAAAGAGGGATAGCTGAGTCAAAAGGCAGTTCCATTTTGAATTTTTTGAGGAATCTCCATACTGTTTTCCACAGCGGCTGCACCAGTCTGTATTCCCACCAGCAGTGCAGGAGGGTTCCCTTTTCTCCACATCCTCACCAGCACTTATTCTGTGTTGTTTTGTTTATGAGTGCCATTCTGACAGGTGTGAAGTGGTATCTCATTGTGGTTTTAATTTGCATTTCTCTAATGATTAGAGATGTTGAGCATTTTTTCATATGCCTATTGGCCATCTGTGTGTCCTCTTTGAAGAAGTGTCTTCATTTCTTGTGCCCATTTTTTAAATTATTTATTCATTTTAGAGAGGAGAGGGGGGGAAGAGAGAAAGAGAGAGAGAGAGAGAGAGAGAGAAGGGGGAGGAGCAGGAAGCATCAACTCTCATATGTGCCTTGACCATGCAAGCCACGGTTTTGAACCGGCAACCTCAGTGTTTCCAGGTTGACACTTTATCCGCTGTGCCACCACAGGTCAGGCTAGAACTTTTGTGCCCGTTTTTGATTGGATTGTTTACCTTCCTGGTGTTGAGTTTTATAAGTTCTTTATAAATTTTGGTTATTAACCCCTTATCAGACGTATTGTCGAATATGTACTCCCATTGTGTAGTTTGTCTTCTTAGTTTGTTCATATTGTCTTTAGCTGTGCAAAAGCTTTTTAGTTTGATATAGTCCCATTTGTTCATCCTGTCCTTTATTTCACTTGCCCGTGGAGATAAATTAGCAAATATACTGCTGCGAGAGATGTTGGAGAGCTTATTGCCTACGTTTTCTTCCAAGATGATTATGGTTTCACAACTTACATTTAAGTCTTTTATCCATTTTGAGTTTATTTTTGTGAATGGTGTAATTTGGTGGTCTAGTTTCATTTTTTTGCAGGTACTTGTCCAATTTTCCCAACACCATTTGTTAAAGAGACTATCTTTACTCCAATGTATTCTCTTACCTCCTTTGTCAAATATCAGTTGTCCATAAAGGTGTGGGTTTATTTCTGGGTTCTCTGTTCTGTTCCATTGATCTATATGCCTGTTCTTATGCCAGTACCAAGCTGTTTTGAGTACAATGGCTTTGTAGTATAATTTGATATCAGGAAGTGTGATACCCCCCACTTGATTCTTCTTTTTCAAGATTGCTGAGGCTATTCATGTTCTTTTTTGGTTTCATATAAATTTTTGGAATATTTGTTCTATATCTTTGAAGTATGCCATTGGTATTTTAATAGAAATTGCATTGAATTTATAGATTGCTTTGGGTAATATAGACATTTTAATGATGTTTATTCTTCCTAACCAGGAGCACGGTATATGCTTCCACTTGTTTGTATCTTCCCTGATTTCTTTTATCAATGTTTTATAATTTTCTGAGTATAAGTCTTTAACCTCTTTGGTTACATTTACTCCTAGGTACTTTATTTTTTTGTTGCAATAGTGAAGGGGATTGTTTTCTTAATTTCTCTTTCAGACAGTTCATTGTTGGTGTATAAAAATGCCTCTGATTTCTGAATATCAATTTTATATCCTGCCTCCTTGCTAAATTCATTTATCAGATCTAGTAGTTTTTTGACTGAGACTTTAGGGTTTTCTATGTACAGTATCATGTCATCAGCAAATAATGATAGTTTTACTTCTTCTTTTCCAATTCGAATGCCTTTTATTTTTTCTTCTTGTCTGATTGCTGTGGCTAGGACTTCCAGAACTATGTTGAATAAGAATGGTGAGACCTGTGGTGGCACAGTGGATAAAGCGTCGACCTGGAAATGCTGAGGTCGCCGGTTCAAAACACTGGGCTTGCCTGGTCAAGGCACATATGGGAGTTGATGCTTCCAGCTCCTCCCCACCTTCTTTCTCTCCTCTCTCTCTCTCTCTCTCTCCCTTTCTTTCTCCTCTCTAAAAAAAAAAAAAAAAAAAAAAAAAAGCCTGATCTGTGGTGGCGCAGTGGATAAAGCATCAACCTGGAAACGCTGAGGTTGCCGGTTCAAAACCCTGGGCTTGCCTAGTCAGGGCACATATGGGAGTTGATGCTTCCTTCTCTCTCTCTCTCCCCTCTCTATAATAAATAAAAATTTTAATAATAAAAAAAGAATGGTGAAAGGGGGCACCCCTGCCTTGTTCCTGATCTTAAGGGGATTGCTTTTAATTTTTGCCCACTGATTATGATGTTGGCTGTGGGTTTGTCATAGATGGCCTTTATCATGTTGAGGTACGTTCCCTGTATTCCTACTTTGCTGAGTTTTGATCATAAATGAGTGCTGGATTTTATCAAATGCTTTTTCTGCATCTATTGATATTATCATGTGATTTTTCTCCTTCCTTTTGTTTATGTGATCAGTCACACTGATTGATTTGCAAATACTGTACCAGCCTTGCCTCCCCAGAATAAATCCCACTTGATCATGATGTATGATTTTTTTTCATGTATTGCTGGATCCAGTTTGCTAATATTTTGTTGAGGATTTTAGCATCTAAATTCATCAGGGATATTGGCCTATAATTTTCTTTCTTTGTGTTGTCTTTGCCTGCTTTTGAAATCAGAATTATGCTCGCCTCATAAAGGGAGCTTGGAAGCGTTCCTTCCACTTGAATTTTTTGAGATAGCTTGAGAATAGGAGTTAGTTCTTCTTTAAATATTTGGTAGAACTCACCTGTGAAGCCATCTGGCCCAGGGTTTTTGTTTGTTGGAAGTTTTTTGAAAACTATTTCCATCTCATTTGTTGTAATCGGTCTGTTTAGGTTTGCTGATTCGTCCAGACTGATTTTTGAAAGATTATATATTTCAAGGAATTTGTCCGTTTCACCTAGGTTGTCTAATATTTTGGCATACAGTTCTTCATAGTATTTTCTTACAATCTTTTGTATTTCTGTTGTGTCAGTTGTTACTTCTCCACTCTCATTTCTAATTTTATTTGAGTCCTCTTTCTTTATTTCTTGGTGAGTCTAATGAAAGGTTCATTAATCTTGTTTACCTTTTCAAAGAACCAGCTCTTGGTTTCATTGATCTTCTGTATTGTTTTTTAGCCTCTATGCCATTTATTTCTGCTCTGATCTTTATTATTTCCTTTCTTCTACTTCCTCTAGGCTTTACTTGCTGTCTTTTTCTAGTTCTTTTAGATGCAGGGTTAAGTTGTTTGAGCTTTTTCTTGCTTCTTAAGGTATGCCTGTAATGCTATAAACTTCCCTCTCAGGACTGATTTTGCTGTGTCCCATAAATTTTGAGTTGTTGTATGTTCATTTTCATTTGTTTCAAGGAAATTTTTTATTTTTTCCTTGATTTCATTGTTAACCCATTCCTTATTTAATAACATGTTGTTTAGTCTTCAAGTGTTTGAATGTTTTTTTTCAGTTTTTCTATTGTAGTTGATTTCTAGTTTCATGTCATTGTGAACAGAGAAGATGCTTGATATAATTTTAATCTTATATTTTTGAGACTCGTTTTGTGTCCTAACATGTGGTCTATCCTAGAGAATGTACTATGAGCACTTGAAAAGAATGTATATTCTGCTGCTTTAGGGTGAAAGGTTCTGAAGATATCTATTAAATCCAGTTGATCTAGAGCAGCAGTTCTCAACCTGTGGGTCGCGACCCCGGTGGGGTCACCTAAAGCCATCGGAAAATACATAATTCATATCAGGTATTTACATTCCAAATCATAACTGTAGCAAAATTACAGTTATGAAGTAGCCACCAAAATTATTTTTTGGTTTGGGGTCACCACAACATGAAGAACTGTATTGTGGGGTCACGGCATTAGAAAGGTTGAGAACCACTGATCTTGAGTGTCCTTTAAGGCTGCTGTTTCTTTGTTAAATTTCTTTCTTGAGGATCTATCCATTGATATTAGTGTGGTATTAAAATCCCCTACTATTATAGTATTGCTGTTGATCTCGCCCTTTATGTCCATCAAAATCTGCTTTATATATTTAGGTGCTCCTATATTAGGCACATAGATATTTATAATGGTTATATCTTCCTGTTGAATTGCTCCCTTTATCATTATGTAGTGACCTTCTTTATCCCTTACTATAGCCTTTGTTTTCATGTCTATTTTGTCAGATATAAGTATTGCTACCCCAGCTTTTTTTTTCATTTCCATTTGCTTGAAATATTTTTTTCCATCACTTCACTGTCAGTCTATGTGTATCTTTTGTTTTGAGGTGAGTCTCTTGTAGACAGCATATGTAAGGGTCCTGTTTCCTTAT
The DNA here is from genome assembly GCF_036850765.1 of Saccopteryx bilineata. Classification (NCBI taxonomy): domain Eukaryota; kingdom Metazoa; phylum Chordata; class Mammalia; order Chiroptera; family Emballonuridae; genus Saccopteryx; species Saccopteryx bilineata. The sequence continues at coordinate 346,237,893 of NC_089490.1, read as the reverse complement.
CCATGCAGCTACCCTAGTCTTTTGATTGGAGCATTTAATCCATTTACATTTAAGGTTATTATTGATATGTAGTTATTTATTGCCATTTTATTCTTTAAATATACATTCCTCTTTTTCTAGATTTCCCCCCCTTTGTTGTGTTTACAACAGGTTCCCTAACATTTCTTGCAGCATTGGTTTGGTTGTAATGAATTCCTTGAGTTTTGTTTTTGTTTTTGTTTTTTTTTGTCTGGGAAGCTTTTCATTTCTCCTTCAATTTTAAATGATAGCCTTGCTGGATAAAGAAGTCTCGGTTGTAGGCTCTTGTTTTGCATTATTTTGAATATTTCTTGCCATTCCCTTCTGGCCTCCAGTGTTTCTGTTGAAAAGTCAGATGTCATCCTTATAGGGGCTCCTTTGTAGGTGATTAAATGCTTTTCTCTTGCAGCTTTTAGTATTCTTTCTTTATCTCTTAACTTTGGCATTTTAATTATGATGTGTCTTGGTGTACATTTCTTTGGGTTCCTCTTTAGTGGGACTCTTTGTGCTTCTTGAACTTATGTAACTTTTTCCATCACCAATTTAGGGAAGTTTTCAACTATGATTTCTTCTATCAGGTTCTCTATCCCTTGTTCTTTCTCTTCTCCTTCTGGAAACCCTATGGTGTGGATGTTGTTTCTCTTCATGTTGTCACAGAGTTCTCTTAGAGTTTCCTCAGACTTTTTGAGCCTCTTTTCTTTTTGCTGCTCTGCTTCCATGCTTTCATTTATCTTGTCCTCTAAATTATTGATTCAATCCTCTGCTTCATCCACCTGCTGTTAATTCCTTCTAGTGTAGTCTTCATTTCTGATACTGTATTTGTCATTTCTGATTCTTTTTTATGATTTCAATGCCCTTTTTGATGCTTGCTATCTCTTTAGGTGCTCATTATGTCCATCCATTGTTGCTCTAAGATCCTTGAGCATCCTAACAATCATTATTTTAAACTCTGCATCCAGTATCTTGGTTATTTCCATCTCATTCAGTTCTTTTTCTGGGGATTTCTCTTGTTGATTCATTTGGATTGCATTTCTCTATCTTCCCATTTTGTTTGTGTATAGACTGCTCTTTTGGGTGTGCTGTTTGTGTAGCTAGCTGAGTATAGGGTTGGTGTTGTCTGTCCCCAGCTTCCAGTTGTGTTGTTTCAAGATCTTCTTGGGTTGGCATCAGCTGTTGTTTGTAATCTGTTGTGGGCTACTTGTCTGCTCCTACGCTCTGTTATTTGTGTCAGTGTTTTCTATGCCTTAGCTGGGTCAGGTGTGAGGAACCCTTCCTTACGATACCACTCTAACTAGGGTTGTTAGGTCCTGAGCTGATGCTCTCTGTATCTGGTCAGTGGATGTGCCAGCTCTTGACCTCCCTGGCCGGAACCTGGCCCAGACCAGTGGGGGTCACTACCTATGACTGGCCCTTAGCAACCTTCTTGGAGCTACAGGCGATCCAGATTTTGTGGCTGCCTCTGATGGGCCCAGGTGCTGTTGTAAATATCAGTTGCACTCCTAGGCTGGCTGTTATCTACCCTTGGCCAGTGGGTGTGGCCTCTGTGTTCTCGAGGTGTGGTGTGCCTGCCAGCCCACTGGCACTGCCACCACCTTGAGCATTAGGGTACAGGCACTGCCAGGTGTGCGGGCTGCCTTGTTGGGCGCCACCCACACCACTGTGAGCATGCAGCTGCCGCCACTGCTGCAGCTGGGCCGCCCTCCCTTTAGGGGGTACTCAGCAGCATGGGGGGGCAGTGTATCCCAGACCTCAGCACTCAAAACCTGTTTCCCTGATGCACCCCCTGCTTCTAAGTGACTCTTTGCTCTGACTGGAGTAGGAGAGCCTTCAGTGGGCGGGGTAATTGCTTCCCTTCACTGGTGCTTCTCCCAGGAAAAAATGGCCACTTAAGATTTAAGGAGTGACACAGCAGCACAGAGGTTAGGGTGGCTGTCTCCACAGTCTCTCCCTGTGCCTCCGGGATTACACTCTCCTCTTGCAACTCCAGTCCTCATAGCACTCCCCGCTCCCAGAGTAAGTAGCTGTGAATGAGGTTTTCTGCATGGTCCCTTTAAGACGAAGCCTGGGTCTGAGAGTTCTGTCTCCTTTTCGCAAACGGTAACCTGGCTCTTCTCTCAGCTAAATACCATCTGTACGTATCTTCTAGTCTCTGGGGTTCTAGACTGGGGCTCCGGTCCTAGGGCTGAGGACCCACAACTCTCCAGGCAACCCACCCTGCTGTAAGAGTCCCTCTGGGCTGCCACTCACTCCTGGGAGTGGGGCAGCCCTTTCCACATCTCCGCCCTTCCTACCAGTCTCAGTGTGGCTTCTTCAGTGATCTCTTCAATGGATTCCTCTTAGTTTAGTCCAAAGTTGGTTTTTCAAGATGACTGCTCCTAAATTAAGTTGTAATCCACTTTGGTTCTAGGAGGTGGGAGTTGTAACATCCGCCTACTCTGTCACCATACTCTGGTCTCTCTCTTTTTTTAAGGGTCCCAATATTTTCTTCTGCACCCAGGGCCTCAACTGACCTTAATCTGCCTCTGGTCAGGGCACACAGAAGAAGTGACCATCTGCTTTTCTCCCCCTCAATCCCCCTCCTCTCCCTCTTTCCCTCCTGCAGCCAGTGGCTCGATTGGTTTGAACAGGGCTGGGCACTAAGGATAGCTTGGTTGGTCCTAGCACTTTAGCCTCGGGTGCTAAAAGTGGATCCCAGTCAGAGCCCATGCAAGAATCTGTCTCACTATCTCCCCTCCAATCACTTTTAAAAAAATAGAATATATGGATAAAAAATATATATATTAAAAACAATCTTTAAGGCATTTGGGAACTAACCAGCTGTGAAAAGTTGGGGGGATGACAATATTTGGGAGAAGAGATGCGAAGGGGTTTGTGCAGTATTTGGGGCCACTTTTCCAGTAGGACTGTGTGCTGACCCCAGAAGTGGCAGAGAAGCTGAGAAAGCCTCACAACCAGAATGAAGGACACAGAAATCAATGAATGAAAATGAGAGCAGCTCCTCTTACCTGTGTACCTAACAATCCACTTGCAGCATTTTTGCTTCTCATCCTACAACTGAACTCTTCTGAGTCAGAAGAGGTCTTAGTTTCCTAAGAAGGAATGCTTTTACAGGGGACACAAGACTAGTGCCACTTAACTAGAGGTTGAGTGTGCTACTGGCTCCTTGAGTTCCTTGTTCCACTGAACCCACTGGCAGGGAAAGAGGGGTTTCCTATATTCACTGGGTGATTGGTACTGATGATCAAAAGTAGACATGATTTATGTTATATCTGAGGGCAGAAAGGAATATGATTGGAACCCCGGGAATTATCTGGTATTCTTCTTAGAAGTGTCAGGTTCAGTAGTCAAAGTTAATGGATTTTTTGCAAGAAGGAAAGAGTTCTGGAGAGGAATGGTGGTGATAGTTGCACAATAATTTGAATATACTTAATGCCATTGCGTGTACTCTTAAAAATGATTAAGATGAGATAGTTTCTGAAAGGGAAAGGAAAAGGGTCTGAGCTAGTCCTTGGAATATGTACAGAATATGCATAAAAAGAAAATGCAATGGTCATAAGCATGGTCTGTGGGGTCAGAAGGACTTGGTTCAAATCTAGGCTCTGCCATTTACTAGCTTTGTAACTCTGGGTGAGTTATTGAACCTAGCTGTGCTTCAATTTCCTTGTCTATGAAACAGGATAACAGGACACTTACCTCAAAGGATTGTTGAGAGGATTAAATGAGTTAATATGTGTTAAGAACTGAAAACAGTGTCTGGCACAGACACCGTTATTATTAAGAATGGAAGAACCAGTACATTGTGGCCAGAAGGCACAGACTCAGCATATGTACAAAATGAGAACATGTAAAGCTTAGTTAAGAGGGTTCATGAAGCAATATCCATAATTTACCACTGACAAATCAAGAGGTAGATAAAGCAACTTGCCAGACACTTCTCTCTTTCCCAATAGCACAGAGAAGTGGGGGACACCCATCTGAGTCCACCCTATCCTTCGGGGCCCTGTTCCCATGGTTGCCTTCACTGGGAGTCTTGGTAGATGGCATTCTCCCTGCTTTGAGCACTCACAGTCTATCTGTACAGCACTTCTGACCTGCTTCAGACTATTTCCTTGGTTACGTGGACCCGGACAAAGGTTCATGAGGGGACATTTAGGATGGACTCTTGGATGTAGAACTTACTGCTCTGTGACAGCCAAATTAGGTGGCAGGGAGGTGAGCCCATTGCCTGTGAGGAGCAGGACACGGAGGTGTGGCAGAATCCCCAGAACACAGATGGCTTCTGCAGTCAGGTTGTTAAAGGAAAGATCCAGGAACTATAGTGCAAAAATAAAAAATATATAAGAAAATAAGTACTATCTGTGACAATGATTTTCATACAGGAGGTGGGAAATAGGTTTTTTTGTTTTTTTAGAGAGGAGAGAGGGAGAGACAGAGAGACAGAGAGAAAGAGGAGAGAGAGAAAGGGGGGAGGAGCTGGAAGCATGAACTCCCATATGTGCCTTGACCAGGCAAGCCCAGGGTTTCGAACCGGCAACCTCAGCATTTCCAGGTTGACGCTTTATCCACTGCGCCACCACAGGTCAGGCCTTAGTTACTGTTTTTTTAACCTTCTTGGGTGGGGGCCCATCAACCAAGGCTAAAGCAATCCTGACTCTCTGGATTAACATTTAAGGTCTACTAGAGTCAGTTCTCAACCTATTTGCCAGACTCAGCTCCCACTGCAAACCTTTATTTATCCTGTGTGCCAGCCAAAGTGACTCTTCCCCATTCCCTGCTTCCCCTTACCTTTTCACTAAACCAGGAATGCCCTTTCTCCAGGTATCTCACTCTAAGCCCCAAAAGACCAGTTCAAAAGCTGCCTCCTTATAAAACCTTTCCTAATTCTCCAGCTAGATAGAATCTCTCTCCTCTGATTTTGAGTACTTTACTAGACTGCTCTGGGGGGTTTTCTCACAGTAGGCCAGACATCTGCAATAGCCAGATACATGTCTGAGGAATAAAGATATTGGCACATGGATGTGCCCAACAGAGTCCTGGCACAAAGTGGTGGACTAGATCATGACCCTGAGGTCAAGGGTCATGCCACCGTATCTCTGTATCCTTGTAAAGTAGTTTAGGTGGCACTAAGTAGGTACACATAAAAAATCATCTGAAATGAACTGGCTTATGAGGATAATGGCCCAACTTGTCATACTATCATCAACTACCTTCTAACTGGCCACGCAGATTTTTAACATTTTTTATTTATTGATAAGAAAGAATGAGAGAGAGAGAGAGAGAGAGAAACATTGATTTGTTGTTCCACTTATTATGCATTCATCCATTGATTCTTGCATATGCCCTGACCACAGATCGAACCCACACCTTGGCATATAAAGATGACAATCTAACCAACTGAGTTACCTAGCCAGGGTAGCCACTCAGATTAATGAGATAGTTGATGGGGTCAGGGACCAGTAAAAAAACTGAGTTTGTCTCTACAAAGACAAGGGCAATTGGGATAAATAATATCAGCCCAGTTTTGTTTTCTCTCTTCTGAGCCTCTCTAAACACTCATTTTAGCTCTTATGTACAAGTCTATTCCCTTCCCTTCTCTTCCACCCACTGGAGCTTGTTGAATTCAGCATCTCATCCAGCTGGTCCTGGTGCAAGGTCTTTGGTCAGCCACTTAAGTATTACACAGCCAGACATATACAAATGACTGCAGGTCACTGTCAGAGGACTGAGTTTGGCCTGACTCTACTGTAGTAATTAAATGAAGGACTCTGTAGACCTGGATTAAGTCTTGGCTAACTGTGTGATCTTGGGCACATTACCTAACCTGAACTTCCTTATCTATAAAGTGAAAAATACTAATGGGCTTTTATGATGAATTATGTAGGTAAAGCCTTTACCATGGATGCTAGCACACAGTAAATGCATAGTTGATGTTAATCGCAGTCACCATCACCATCCCTTCATTCAAGGCCCCTATAATAAAGGTTTACTTTGAACCAGTTCCTGCCCTCTGCAAGTTCACTGCCTAGTCAGGCATCTAGATACATATATATGCTGGGATAGATGTCTGAGCACAGGCCAATGGAAGGAATGATCATCTCTACCAGGGATCCAGACCAGTTTCATAGAGCAGGTGACACTTAAGTTCAGAGACTAGTGGGGATTACCAAATTGTTAGGAGCAAAGAAAGATGCAGTGCAGCAAGTGGCATGTACAGAAGCCAGGCGGCAGGAGGCAGCCTTGCTTATTCTGATAACTGTAAGTGGTCTGGCTATAATGAGTCCATGTTATTAAGAAAGAGCTTGATAAGACTGGACAGGCTGTGACAGGTGCCAAGCACTTAATGAGTGCCAACTTCATGCCACCAGCAGCAAAATCCAAGTTTTGAGAGTTCACACAAAGGGGTGATTCCATTTGGCAGGGCCAAAGAGAGAAACAAGCCTTCAAGGAGGAAGACTTGAAAAGCTAGCTCAGATGAGCACAGGTAACAGTGGGGAAAATTCTCTCCTGCATAGCATATGTGGGTAGTCAGCAGACAATGGATTCTACCTCCCTAGAATCTCCCACACTTGTTCCTTCTAATCCATTTTTCATACAGCATCCATAGTGGTTTTTCTAAAATACAGTTCTGACCCTCAGTTCTAAACCCTTCAATGCATCCCTATTATTCATAGGAAAAGGTTCAAATTTAAACTCCTTAGCAAGACTTCCAAGGTTCTCCACAGCTTCTCTTCTGTTACCTCTTCAAGCTCATCTATCTACACTCTGCTTTGTCTCACTCTCCATTCTAACCATAGTGAGCTGTTTCACCAATGTTCTAGCTCAGCAGCTGGCAAACTAAGGCCTGTGAGCTAAGAAAGATTTTTATATTTTTAAATGGTTAGGAGGAAAATCAAAATAAGAATGATATTGTGTGAAAATTATGTGAAATTCAAATTTCAGCATCATAAAGCTTTAGTGGAACACAGCCCTATGTATGTGTATTATCTATGGTTGCTTTCCTTCTACAACAGCAGAATTGACTAGGTTTGACCATATGGACCACAAAGCTGAAAATATTTACTGTCTGGCCTCTTATAGAAAAAGTTTGCTGATCCCTGTTTTAGCTGCTATAGCTATTTAAAGTTGGGTCCAAATTTGCTTTCCATAGAATTAAAGGCAGGCCTGACCAGGCAGTGGCGCAGTGGATAGAGCATTGGACTGGGTTGCAGAAGACCCAGGTTCGAGACCCCAAGGTCGCCAGCTTGAGCGCGGGCTCATCTGGTTTGAGCAAAAAGCTCACCAGCTTGAGCCCAAGGTTGCTGGTTCGAGCAAGAAGTTATTCGGTCTGCTGAAGGCCCGTGGTCAAGGCATATATGAGAAAGCAATCAATGAACAACTAAGGTGTTGCAATGTGCAACGAAAAACTAATGATTGATGCTCCTCATCTCTCTCCGTTCCTGACTGTCTGTCCCTGTCTATCCCTCTCTCTGACTCTCCTCTGTCTCTGTAAAAAAAAAAAAAAAAAAAAAGAATTAAAGGCAGCTCAAAGAAATGAATAGTCTTAGAATCACAAGTCACAGAACTTCACAGCTGGCCAAGAATTTACAGAGGGGGGAAACATAGGCCTCAGAGGGAGCATTATTTGGCCAAGGAGGTATGCCAAAGTAGTGGCAGAACCAAGGCTAGAAACAAGTTCCCCTGACTCTCAGGGCAGGACTCCAGCTGACCCTTTTTCAGACCTGGTTGCAGAGAATCAAATCATTGCAAAAATTAAGTTTTTCTAAATTGACTCCTGAAGAATTCTACTCTGAGTGGCAGCCTTCTGGCAAACAAGGGCAGAAGACTCCTAACCTGGCTCCTGTATCTGCTGAGTCACATCAAATTTGATCATACATCAAAATATTCATTACTGTAAGCTGCAAATTCAGAACATTTGACAGGTTTATTCTTTTCCTCAAGGAGCCCTTGCAAATCACAGAGATGAAAACAAGTAATTGGCCAAAAGGTTTGATCTTCTCATTTATATTCTGCATTGTAACTTGGGTCTGTTCTCTTATGTGAATAAATCCCCTTGGGTAAGGCTGGGTCTGCTGAATAAATACTATTCATCAGAATCTATCAAGCTATGAAGTAGGGCAGGAGTCCCCAAACTTTTTATACAGGGGGCCAGTTCACTGTCCCTCAGACCGTTGGAAGGCCGGACTATAAAAAAAAACTATGAAGGCCTGACCTGTGGTGGCGCAGTGGATAAAGCGTCGACCTGGAAATGCTGAGGTCGCCGGTTCAAAACCCTGGGCTTGCCTGGTCAAGGCACATATGGGAGTTGATGCTTCCAGCTCCTCCCCCCTTCTCTCTCTCTGTCTCTCTCTCCTCTCTCTCCCTCTCTGTCTCTCTCCTCTCTAAAAATAAATAAAGTAAAAAAAAATCTTAAAAAAAAACAACAAAAAAAAACTATGAACAAATCCCTATGCACACTGCACATATCTTATTTTAAAGTAAAAAAACAAAACGGGAACAAATACAATATTTTAAATAAAGAACAAGTAAATTTAAATCAACAAATTGACCAGTATTTCTTTTTTTCTTTTTTTTTTTTTGTATTTTTCTGCAGTTGAAAACGGGGAGGCAGTCAGACAGACTCCCGCATGCGCCCGACCGGATCCACCCGGCACGCCCACCAGGGGGCAATGCTCTGCCCATCTGGGGCATCACTCTGTTGTAACCAGAGCCACTCTAGCGCCTGAGGCAGAGGCCACAGAGCCATCCTCAGCGCCCAGGCCAACTTTGCTCCAATGGAGCCTTGGCTGCATGAGGGGAAGAGAGAGACAGAGAGGAAGGAGGGGGGAGAGGTGGAGAAGCAGATGGGCGCTCCTCCTGTGTGCCCTAGCCAGGAATCGAACCTGGGACTTCTGCACGCTCTACCATTGAGCCAATTGGCCAGGGCTATGACCAGTATTTCAATGGGAACTATGGGCCTGCTTTTGGCTAATGAGATGATCAATGTCTGGTTCCATATTTGTCACTGCTAGCCGTAACAAGTGATATGACGCACTTCCGGAGCCATGACGCATGCGTCCCGCGTCACTGGAAGTAGTACTGTACATGAGCGATGCTGCACTTTGTGGCACCACCACATACAGTACTCCAGGACCACCAGTGAGCTCCTCTCACTGACCACCAATGAAAGAGGTGCCCCTTCCAGAAGTGTGGCAGAGGCGGATAAACGGCCTTAGGGGGCCGCATGCGGCCCACGGGCCGTAGTTTGGCGACCCCTGAAGTAGGGCCTCCAAGAAGTCAATCAGGATCACTGCAGATCCAAGCTAGTCAGCTGTGTGTCAGAGCCTATAGTCATGTCTTCTCCCCATGGCGTACTGGCATATGAAATAAGGGTTTGAAATAGTAGGTGTGAGAAAGACAAGATGCCTGGCACCATGCGTGACAGAAAGATCAATAACTGCTTTTTAAAAGCAAAAATAATGAATAAATAAAAGTTCCCAAGAAGCTCCCAGACCTGTAAGTCAGGGTAATGGCTCCCAGTATCTCTGGAGCATCTGGAACCTGTTTCCCACTATCTATACAAAAACTAGTATAAAATGTTTTTAATATAGAATAAAATTGCATCAGTTGTAAATTTTTCTATTTTATTGGACTTTTAGGAGCTATGTTTCCTGGACAAGTCTGAGGACCACTCCTGTTCAAACCATAGAAATCCCTGTTATCCTCAATATAATCTGAAAACATGGAGATAAGGAACTATTACATTCAGTATAGCGTGCTTTAAGAATGCAAGGAGGACCTGGCCGGTTGGCTCAGTGGTAGAGCGTCGGCCTGGCGTGCGGGGGACCCGGGTTCGATTCCCGGCCAGGGCACATAGGAGAAGCGCCCATCTGCTTCTCCACCCCCTCCCTCCTTCCTCTCTGTCTCTCTCTTCCCCTCCCACAGCCAAGGCTCCATTGGAGCAAAGATGGCCCGGGCGCTGGGGATGGCTCCTTGGCCTCTGCCCCAGGCGCTAGAGTGGCTCTGGTCTCGGCAGAGCGACGCCCCGGAGGGGCAGAGCATCGCCCCCTGGTGGGCAGAGCATTGCCCCTGATGGGCATGCCAGATGGATCCCGGTCAGGCGCATGAGGGAGTCTGTCTCTCCCCGTTTCCAGCTTCAGAAAAATACAAAAAATAAAAATAAATAAATAAAAGAATGCAAGGATACGGTCCTGGCTGGTTGGCTCAGTGGTAGAGCATCAGCCTGGCATGCGGAAGTCCCAGGTTCGATTCCCGGCCAGGGCACACAGGAAAAGCGCCCATCTGCTTCTCCACCCCTCCCCCTTTCCTTCCTCTCTGTCTCTCTCTTCCCCTCCCACAGCCGAGGCTCCATTGGAGCAAAGATGGCCCGGGCACTGGGGATGGCTCTATGGCCTCTGCCTCAGGCGCTAGAGTAACTCTGGTGGCAACAGACTGACGCCCCGGATGGGCAGAGCATCGCCCCCTGGTGGGCATGCCGGGTGGATCCCGTTCGGGCGCATGAGGGAGTCTGTCTGCCTCCCGGTTTCCAGCTTCATAAAAATACAAAAAAAAAAAAAAAAAAAAAAAAAGATATATAATCCTTTTTAGGAGAATTGTCATCCCAAGCACTTAAAATTTTTTAAACTTTGGTATATAAAGGACATCAACTTTATAAAAAAAAATTCACTCTGTAGAAGGTCTCTCTTGGTATCTCTCTTTCTTTGACTCTGGCAAGACCAGATTAAGTGAGGCTTTGGTGAAGAATGGCTGACCACTGATGTTTGCAGATTAAATAATTTAAGTTACCAACTCTCTGAGACAATGACATACAGACATTTTGCTGAGGTTTGAATCAGAAACACTTTTGCTATAAGGCTAATGTGTGGGGAAAAGCTCATTATTCAGCGAGGGAGCCTGGCCAGATGCCCAGCCCCACACCTCGCTCCAGCTCTGTTGTCCTCTACTCTCCTTGTATACAATGGCTCTCAGGTAGTAGCAAAAGCTGTTTCTTTGTGAAAAGTGTACGCAAGTTTTCACTGAAGTTGAAGAGATGATTAACTTAAAGTACGAGAACATGCACAGGAAATGCACAACTATGGGAAATTTAGGAGAAAGCCAAGAATGCAAACTCATTTTCCTGTAGAGTATTTTCAAATCTGGGTTTTAATGAACAGCGGCAGATGTTCAAATGTCAAGAGTCTGCTATAGAACCCACAGGAGTCCTGTTTTGTTTCACATTCATCTCTGGGCTTACAGACTAGGCCTACAGCCTGCCTTGTTCAAGCCCGGTGGACCCAATCTGGCTCAGAGACCAAGAAGGGTCTCTGGACTCAGGCCATAATGCCTCTGGTTTGGCTGGTCAATCTGCTGTACTTAGCACTTAACTTCCATGTCTCCTCAACCCCCACTGGATCCAGATCTCCCCTCAAGCTCCCCTTCCTTTCATGTAATACTCTGTTTAAACTCACTTTTCTACATAGAATCCTTTCAACATGACAGCATTATTTTCCAGGACCATGCACCACCACCACCACCAACCCTATTACCCCCATCACTACACCAACTCCACCATCCTCCCCAGAGGACTGCTCTGAAGCAAAGGTCTGGCTATAAAGGCCCAGAGAGCCCTTTCACACAGTTATAAGCAGCAGAGAGAGACACTTTTACACCATTCCTTACAGGGAAACAGGTGGGCACCAAAAACTTCCTACCTCCAACTTACTTCCAAGAACTCAAAGTCTCCATACTTCACGCGGACTGTTTTGATGCCGTTAAGTGCAAGCTCCAGTTCCTTTAAGACTGGAAATGTGTGAAATGTCTCTATAGGGGGAGGAGAAAGAGAATCATCAGCTTGTAAAGGACTTAAGAGAAAGATTTAACAGTGATCATTTATCAGGTTCCCACTGGGTAAGGCCAGGCATGGTCGGTATTGGGTGCTTTACATACATGACCTCTAAATCTCCAACAGTCCTGTCTGACCAGGTGGTGGCGCAGTGGATAGAGCGTCGGACTGGGATGAGGAGGACCCAGGTTCAAGACCCCAAGGTCACCAGCTTGAGTGCGGGCTCATCAGGTTGGAGCAAGGTTCACCAGCTTAAGCACAAGATCTCTGGCTCAAGCAAGGGGTCACTCGGTCTGCTCTAGCCACCCCCCCCCCCATCAAGGCACATATGAGAAAGCAATCAATGAACAACTAAGGAGCCACAATGAAGACTTGATATTTCTCATCTTTCTCCCTTTCTGTCTGTCCCTATCTGTCCCTCTCTGTCTCTGCCACAAAAAATAAATAAATAGAATAGTTTAAATCTCCAACAGTCCTGAAAAATAGAGATTACTAGTTCCATTCTACTGCTGAGGAATCCAAGGCTCAGCCAAACTAAGTGATTTGCTAAAACAGAATTTCTGGTAAGTGAAGGGCCAAAAATCGAATCTGTGTCTAACTCCAAAGCCCATTTAAAGAGTATAATAAAGTATGATACAAAGGTAATAATTTCTGGTTATCAAAGTAAAACAAGTCCACCAAAAACATTTTTTTAAAACCCCACAGAAAAATAATAGTTGCCTTTAATCTTAATACCCAGAGATAACTGTTGAAAGTTTCATGTATACACCCCAGACCTTTTCTCTGGTGTGCACTGACACATACACACTTCTTTTTACAGAAATGGAATCATACCATTCACTGTACTATGACTCACTTTTTCCCCTTAACAATATGAGTTATAGATTACTCCATGTCAAAATATGTAGATCTATATAATGTCTGAATTATGTTCTACAATAGAGACATACCCTAGTTTATTTAACTGTTTCCCTATTGATAGCTTTTAGGCTATATGGATAAAAGGTAAAAACACTTTTCTCCTTCTGCGTGGCAACTGGACCTTGGGTTAACTTTCTAGCCCATTCCCCTTGTAAATTGAAACAAATGGTATGAAAACTGTTACTAGGCAATATTGCTGTGGTAAAAACCACAGCGGGACTAGGAGAAACTATAAATGAACAATAAACATCTGAAAGAGACACTATAACTTTGAGCTTCCCTGTCACAATGACAAAAAACTACTCAGATACCAAATGAAATGCACCTAGGGGCCAAGGTGAGGCAACAGTCCTGGTTGGCAGATCAAAGGACTGAAGCCCCATCTCCAGCCTTACTCAGATATTAGCAAGTACAAAACACTCAAGGAAGTGGAAAGACGACGTTTTCAGGGTGTGAAATAAAGAACAAGGAATATGCTGACTCCTAATCTCTGTTCTGAGAGCCTAAACATTTTCTATTTCTAAATCTTAGCCTGCTATTTTGCTGTTTCCAGCATGCACTGTCTCCAGGTCAGAGAGACCCCTGGACTCTCATCCACTCAGGGCTTTCACCCTAGGGCACCTCGCTGTCTCTAATTGTTATTCTAACTTTGCATGTTTTCACAGCATGTTCCTACACTTCCCTGCAAGTGGTGACTCCTATCATTGGACATGTTCTTTATCATAGGACATGTCCTATCTGAGCAACTCTCAGAGCTATGTCTATGGAGTGTTACAGTAGCTATTTGTTCCTAGGGGGAATGAAGTTTCTACTTTCTTCACCAGAGTGGCTTCTGCATCCACCCAATAAGTCTCACTGTCTTGGATGTGAGCTGGTGCCACAGAGAATGGCTCAGGGATGGTTACATGGATTGCTACACAAAATGCTATGAGGATTTCACTGAAAAGGAACTGATGATGCTGTGTGGCTGGCATACTGTGTAGTGAACCTGGTGTCAAGTGTGGTCCTGTAAGTCAGACAGTTCAGTAAAGCCTAAAAAAAACAAAGTCTTGGTAGATATTTCAGGATATTTCCAATGAACATCCTATACAAGTGTGTTTCTATAGAATAAACTACTGGAAGTGGAACAACTAGATTAAAGGCAATGACTATTTTGCCTGACCTGTGGTGGTGCAGTGGATAAAGCGTCAACCTGGAACGCTGAGGTCTCCAGTTTGAAACCCTGGCTTGCCCAGTCAAGGCACATATGAGAAGCCAATTATTGAGTTAATGCTTCATGCTCCCCTCTTCTCTCTCTTTCTCTCTCTCTCCCCCCTCTATCTAAAATCAATAAATAAAATCTTTTTTTAAAATCTTTATTTATTTATTTATTTTTTACAGAGACAGAGAGAGAGAGAGTCAGAGACAGGGATAGACAGGGACAGACAGACAGGAATGGAGAGATGAGAAGCATCAATCATTAGTTTTTCGTTGCACTTTACAACACCTTAATTGTTCATTGATTGCTTTCTCATATGTGCCTTGACCGCGGGCCTTCAGCAGACTGAGTAACCCCTTGCTGGAGCCAGCGACCCTGGGTCCAAGCTGGTGGGCTTTTGCTCAAACCAGATGAGCCCGCGCTCAAGCTGGTGACCTTGGGGTCTTGAACCTGGGTCCTCCACATCCCAGTCTAACGCTCTATATACTGTGCCACCGCCTGGTCAAGCAATAAATAAAATCTTTTAAAAAAAGAAAAGGAAAATAAGGCAATGGCTATTTTAAGATACATGCTCAAATTACCTTCTGAAGATGTTGCACCAATTTATTACATCTCTGCCAATTGAATACAGGAGTGTCCATTTCCCTACCAATGCCAACTGCCTTCAATCCTCATTTTTTGTCAATATTTGATAGGTAAAAGATAGTACTTTGATGCAGCTTTATTATTAGTGAGGTTGAACATCTTTTCATATTCCTGTTGGCCTTTGTATTTCAAACCCATATTCTGGACAGACACTGTTTCCTTAAGGGCAGGGACTTTGTCACATGCTTCTTTAAAAATACCCCTCCAAGTCAATATGTTCAGACTGAACTCATCCTACTTCTTCCCAAATCTGCCTCTCCTCTAGTGCTGTCTCAGTGAATCGCCTTGGTTTCCTCCCTCTCCATATGCCCACTAGTTACCAAGTCCTGTTAGCTCTACCTCCACCTGAATCTTTCTCTTAACCCTTTTCACTCCTATTGCCAAACCCTGCTTCAGGCCTCCTCTTCCCTCCCCTGGAAAAATGAAACCATCTCCCAGCTTTCCTGGTCTCTACCTTCTTCTTCATTTATAACCCACCCTCCTCAGAGCCACTGCAGAGGCTCTCTATTTAAAAGTTGTTCAGCCTGACCTGTGGTGGCACAGTGGATAAAGCATTGACCTGGCAACACTGAGGTCGCTGGTTCGAAACCCTGAGCTTGCCTCATCAAGGCACATATGGGAGTTGATGCTTCCTGCTCTTCCTCTCTCTCTCTCTCTCTCTCTCTCTTTCCCTCTCTCTCTCCTATCTAAAATGAATAAATTAAAAAAAAAAAAAAAGCTGTTCAAGGCTCTCTTTGCCTATGGGATTAAGTCCACACCACCCAGGGCCTTTGATAATCTAGTCCCTACATACTTTCTAGTTTCCTTTCTTCACTACCTACATCTCCTGCAAACATACAAAGCTTCTTCAGGGACCCTGATCAGGCACTGCTGTCCCACATCTGCCCTGTCAACCTGAAATGCCTCCTTCATTCCCGAGTCTCTCCTATCTATCTGTTAGATCTCAGCTTAGGTGCTCCTCTTCTCGGAAGTTTCTCCAGACACTCTAGCCCAGGTTGATGTCCTGCTTATATACTTCCATAACATTTTGTGATTCCCTCTATCATTGCATTTACCACACTCTTCTATGACTGTGTCTGAGTCAATCTCTCCCACCAAAGTATATGACTCACCAGAACAGGACCTGGGTGCATTCATTTCTAAAAGCCAAACATTCACATAGTCCTGACACCCAGCAGGGGTCGCTGTGGATTTGCTGAACAAACAAGAAGGCTTTATGCTCCAACAGAAGCTCTTATGGATGCAAAAATGTCTTTATATACTCATCTTATCTGAGCCTACCAAGCATCCTCCCTTTGGGAGGAAGAAAGGAAGAGAACTATTTCCATTTACAGGTAGAGGAGCAGCAGCTCACAGAGAACTGTTCTAAGTAGGCAGTGCCTGCTCTGGGCTGGAACCCAGGTCTGTGTGTTTTCCAGGGCCCAGCTTGGTGTACTCCAAAAAAGAGATGAGGTGCCAGTCACTGATGGACTGACAGGCAAGTTCTAACATGAGTTCGAACAAGAGGCAAAAGATAGTTTTCAGGAAGGAAAAGCTCACCTAGAGGCAGCAGGTTTTCTGAGGCATTGATGTAAATCACAGAATCAAAATGCTTGAAGTCCTTTTCATTAGCCTGTGGGAAGGCATTTCGAAAGAATGTTTAGAAAAGTATAATGAATGACATTCTGAAGATCCATGTAACCACTGTCCAGCTCTAATAAGTCAGAATATGTATTTTGCTATCTTTGCTTCCAATCTCTTTCCTTTTCTTTTTTAGAGAAAGGGAGGAAGGGAGGGAGAGCAAGGAGAGAGAGGAGAAGCATCAACTAGTAGTTGCTTCACTTTAGTTGTTCATTGATTGTTTCTCATACATGCCTTGACTGGGATGGGGGTCTCTTCAAGCTGAGCCAGTGACCCCTTGCCCAAGCCAGTGACCTTGGGTTTCCAGCCAGCAACCTTTGGGCTCAAGCCAGCCACCTTGGGATCATGTTGATGATCCTATGCTCAAGCTAATTGAGCCTGCGCTCAAGGCGGCAACCTCAAGGATTTGAACCAGGGACATTCACATTCAAGGTCTACATTCTAACTACTGTGCCCCCACTGGTGAACCTGCTTCAAATTTCTTTAAAGTAATAAAACATTTCACAGTTTCCCTGACACCCATATCCTTCTCCAAACACACTCTCCTCCCTCTCTCCCACAGATGACAGCTCTTCTGGATTGGTAATTATCATCCCCATACTACACACACACACACACTACATATATGTGTATCCATAAACCACAAATAAATTATTTATATATTTTTAAAACTATATTAAATGCAGTCATACTGTAGATATTCTGCAACCTGCCTTTCTCACTCAACACTATATATATATGTATTTTTTTTCATTTTTCTGAAGCTGGAAACAGGGAGAGACAGTCAGACAGACTCCCGCATGCGCCCGACCGGGATCCACCCGGCACGCCCACCAGGGGCGACGCTCTGCCCACCAGGGGGCGATGCTCTGCCCATCCTGGGCGTCGCCTTGTTGCAACCAGAGCCACTCTAGCGCCTGAGGCAGAGGCCACAGAGCCATCCCCAGCGCCTGGGCCATCTTTGCTCCAATGGAGCCCTGGCTGCAGGAGGGGAAGGGAGAGACAGAGAAGAAAGTGCGGCGGAGGGGTGGAGAAGCAAATGAGCGCCTCTCCTGTGTGCCCTGGCCGGGAATCGAACCCGGGTCCTCCGCACGCTAGGCCGACGCTCTACCGCTGAGCCAACCGGCCAGGGCTCAACACTATATTTTTGAGATTTACTTGTGTTGGTGCATGCAGCTCTAGTTCATTCACTTTAACTGTTGTGTGGTATTATACAAGCAATCTCTCTTCACATGCCATGGAAGGCCTACAGACCAAAAACACAGGCTACAATATCCTGTGCTCACATTGGCTAATGGTAGACCACGCACTTGGCTCTGAGATACCTATTAGCCAGTGCAAAGAAAGAAACATGACTCATTACATTAGTCACAGTATCTACAAGTTAAGAACAAAGCAGCATCTTGGGAGAACCATTACCACTCCTGGCACTGAAACCTGACAGAAATTTCTCCTGTAGGCTCCTTTGATGGGAACTCCGTTACACAATGAATCATACCCCAACAAAATTCTATGGCTAATTCAAATCCACTTCCACAAGTCTATTTCCTTTAATTCACCTCACATGGGACAATACCAACCTTAGAGCAAAAAGTTGTGTCTTAATGTTGTTTCCATCCAATGATTCCTTGTCTGACCCTCTCCCTCCCTTGTGAACAGATTCCCATTTCCCAGGGACGCTGGAGAGCCAATGGACAAGGAGCCAGGAGCCACCCCAGGTCTGGCTCAACCCAGCTACATGACTCCTGGCTGGCCTTACCTTGGAGAACTTGAGGCCACTAACGTTAATGGTGCACAGGTCTGATGGCTTGCTCACGCAGTGGTGCTTCAGCTGGAACACAGTGCAGAGAGTCAACTCTCAAGGCCCCCAAAAAGCTTTTGTTTTTGTTTTCAAAGTGAGAAGAGGGGAGATAGTAAGGCAGACTCCCTCATGCACCCCAGCCGGGATCCACAAAGCAACCCCACTCTGGTGCCTATGTTCAAATCAGCTGAGTTATCCTCAGCACCTGAGGCTGACTCACTCAGACCAACTGAGCTATCCTCGGTGCCCAGGGCCACATTCGAACCCATCGAGTTACTGGCTGTGGGAGAGGAAGAGGGAGAGAAGAGGGGCAGGGGAGAAGCAGATGGTCACTTCTTTTGTGTGCCCTGACTGGGGATCAAACCTGGGATTATCTATACACAGGACTGATGCTCTATCCACTGAGTCAACCAGCCAGGGCCCCAACAAAGTTTAAATGATTGGCCCGAAGAACAAATGACTCCCTGTTGAGGAAGGCAGCCTGGTACAGCAGAAAGCGCATGGGCTTTGAAGTTGTTCAGAACCTGATAGGTAAAATGGCTACTCAGTCACCACTTTTCTTAAGCACAATGCAGGCCTGAAGGAGGAAGAAGGACTTGCCTACTCAGTAATGCCGCTCAGACCTCCCTGGTAGCTGGATGCTGATAAGGGACGATTGGACTAGGGTACATACAATTTTAAGAAACTGTGACGCCACTCCCAACCACAAACAGAAGAAGCGATCTTGCAGCTGCCTTTGCCCAAGGCCCTTTAATGAGTCCATATAACCTCCACCCCATCTGTCCCTCAGGGCTGACACCTTTCGCTGGTCTCAGCCCGTCTGCACCCAGGCGTTTTTTAAAAAATCTTTCCTTTTGGAACACACTAGCCTTGTGTTTTGGTTTGGCCTGTGGTTTCTGCCTTTCAGTCTGGTGCCAAAACCCAGGAGGTATGTGTACCAGAGACTAGTTGGGGGTCTAACCATGACTCTGGGAAGGGTGAGGTTTGCAACCTGGGGAGCAGTGAGCAGTGGCAGCTAATCTCAGGCTTACCCCCGGATCCTGCCTCCCTTGCTCATAGAGTTGTGGGACTAGTTCCCCCCCTCCGCCCTCCCACCCTCTGGCCATGCCACCTGAACCCTCCAAGAAGAGAAACTCCCTTTCCCTGTATGGAGACTGCAAAGCTAGTATCCACAGTCACCATCTGTTGGGCAGATAAAATATATTATGCTCACTTTGTTAAAGATGGCGCTGCCCACATGGAGGCCGTTGCCCAGGTGATATTAATGTGTGTCTCTGTGGGCTGTGGGCAGGTAGAATCCTTGTAGCCTGGGGCTTGGTTTTGGGATTAAGTTTTTCCCACCCTTTTTGATGTGGGGTGGTACAATCCCATCATGTCTCTGATAAGTGACTTTGTATTAGAGACTTCCTTATTTTCTATATTGGATTAAAGGTTTTGATTTCTACACTATAAAATAGGGGCAGAACGGGAGCTTGCTCTCTCTTGGTTCCTGAGATTAGCAGAGAGGAGAGAGCAGAGAGCAGAGAAAGGCCACGTGGAGGAGGCCAGGAGAAGCAGCCAAGATGGCGGAGTGTTGAGTGAGAAGCCAGTTTGTGCAGAGTTTGTGCAGGGAGAAGGAAGGAGATGGGGAACAGAGGTGAATAAATCTGGTGAGCTAGAAACCTTTGATTCTAGGAAACTCGGATAAGTCAGTAGCTTTGTGAGCACTGAATGTGAGTGGGTTTTGGAGCCCAGTGTGTGTTTTT
Organism: Saccopteryx bilineata; assembly: GCF_036850765.1. Taxonomy (NCBI): domain Eukaryota; kingdom Metazoa; phylum Chordata; class Mammalia; order Chiroptera; family Emballonuridae; genus Saccopteryx; species Saccopteryx bilineata. Next base: position 346,218,127 of record NC_089490.1, on the reverse strand, counting down.
TGCTTGCCTGCCGGGTGCAAGCTAGGATTAAAGACTATGGCCCACCAGTTTTGGGCTCCGTTGTTTCTTTACTGACTGTCCGAATCCAATGCGAACCTGCATGGGCCAGGCTGCTGTGCTAGTGGCCTTACTCTGCTCTCCAGCCTGCTCTCTGCTCTAATGCTAATCTCAGGAACTGAGAGAGCAAGCTCCTATATAGTGCAGAAATCAAAACCTTTAATCCAATATACAAAATAGGGAAGTCTCTGATACAAAGTCCACCCCACATCAAAAAGGGTGGGAAAGGCTTAATCCTAAAACCAAGCCCCAGGCTACAAGGATTCTGCCTGCCCACAGCCCGCCCCCAACACACATTAATATCACCTGGGCAACGGCCTCCACGTGGGCAGCGCCATCTTTAACAAAGTGAGCATAATATATTTTATCTGCCCAACAGTGGCTGTAGCAATTTTGGGATCAAGAAGGTATTGAGCCCAAGAGGACAAGTTAACATGCTGAGGCTATAAGAGCAAAAAGACAGAGGAACCTGGACCTTGAAAGATGTCATTAAGCCAGATAATTAACTTATAGTGGAATAACAATGCCTCTGGATTCTTTTTATTTGAAATAAAAGCTCCTAGTTGGTTCAAATTACTTACGAAGTTACTGAATTAGTCAATAAAAGATGATAATGACTCTGATTAAGGTGGTGGCAGTGGAGATGAGGAGAAGAGTACAGATTTGACAACTATTAAATAGAAATGACAGGGCTTGGTAAGGGTGGGCTGGGGGTGGAGAGAGAGAGAGACAGGGGTCAAGGGTAAGCCCAGCTTACTGGTTTAGGGACAGGGTAGATAACAGTGCCATCACAGAAACAGTGGAGGAAACACTAGAAGAGAGGTAAGTGTTGGGGCCTGGAGTAAGGGGACTGGAACAGTATGTCAATATGAGGTGCCCGTGAAACATCCAAGTGGAACCATCTAATAAGTGGGTAGGTGGTATCACATTACTCTGAAAAACATCCTTGTTGCCTCTGCTATTCAAAATGGCAACCTGTTTCTGCCCCTCCTTAGCACTGTTATTTTAGTCCTCCTCCCCAAATGTGAAGTGAACAAAATCACAAAAGAAATTCCATAGGACTCTGCAAAAAGCTTACACTTCATCACTCGAGGTGAAATGCAATCAGCTATCTCCTCAAAGCTCTTTTAACATCTGATCTGTGCAGAAACCCATCTCTTGGGAACCATAAGTGAGCCTGAGAACAAACTAGGCTGCCAGAGAGTTCTTTGTAGGGAGCTACGAGAACTGGACTGCACATTAATATTGGCTTAAATATGTCTTTCTCTGCAAAGCCACTGAGGCATGTACAGAGCAAACGTGAAATTAACCTGACTAGTCTCCAACACAACCATCCCCAACACCTCTTGCTCATCAAGAGATCTCCCCAGAGCAGGAGATCTGTTCTAATCCTGAGTAGACCAGAGTTTTAATTACTAGCAGTAATTTACCTTGGCCAAGGCAAATTAGCCCTCAGGGCCTCATCTGCATGATAACAACTTAATAGGGATAATAATAGCTACCCCACAAGGTGGAGATAAAGAAAGCTTTACACATAAAGTTTTGGGTCCCTTGATCATCCTACTACTCAATTTGCCACTATAACAGTTTGGGGTGTGTTGGGGGTGGTGTACCAGAGTGGAACCACCAAGACAGCTATCAGCTGATATTTCCAGCCATTCTAGCATTTACTCTCACCAGAAAATCCCCGTCTAGCACATAGCCAGGAATGTCCACTTGTTTTTTCCATCGAGAGCGTTTCTTCTTTCTGACTGCAAAAGAAATCTTCTGGCTTTCCTGACCTTGAGCTGGTGCCCCAGCCACACCCTTGGGCTTCTTGAGGTTACATTTCCGAGTCACTAACCAGTGTCCTCGGCCTGTTGAGAAGATCAGAACAGTGAGAAGCAAACTCTTTCAAAGCCACAGCTAGTGTACTTGCACATTATTTATCTATAATGCTAAAATTAAAAATGGCTCCTCATTACCTAATATGCACCAGATACTGTGTGATACTGCTGGCAATAGGCGGTGGGGGGGAGGGAGATGTCTACATACCTATTTCAATGAATTGGCCCCCAAATCCAGTGAGGATATGGTACTGTCTCATTTCACAGATGAAAAGGTTAAGACTCAAAGAGGTGAAAGGAGGGTGTTATATTGAGTGGGACACTCCCAATGCCATCCCCATCTGGGGCATGGACCTTTGTCTTATATCTCAATAGCCCTGACTCTTGGAGACTCCAGTCTGAGTTGTTGCCAAACACCCAACACAGCCAGGAAGGCCCAGAGTGCGTCAGGAGATGAACATGAGGGAACAGAGGTGAGGCTGGGAGGTCAGCAGAGTCAGATCAGAAAACGTCTTGAGGACCAGAATAAGGAGCTTAGGTTATAATGGGGTAGGCCTATAGCAGAAATAGTATCTATGGGAAGGTTATTTTCCCCTCATAATTTTTCATTTTGAGATAATTTTAGACTTCCAGAAAAGTTGTAAAACTAGTACAGAGTTCCTGTACAGCTTTCATTCAGTTTCCCTAATGTATTACATAATCATAATACCATGATTGAAACCAAGAAATTAACCCTGGTATAATATTAGTAACTAATCTACAGCCCTTCTTTGAATTTTGCCAGTTTTCTCACTAATGTGTTCTTTTTGTCCCAGGATCCAATCCAGAATCTCATATTTCCTTTAGTTGTCATGTCTCCTTAGTCTCCTCCAATTTGTGACAGTTCTTTGGTCTTTCTTTTTTCTTAGGTGATCTTGATACTTTTGAAAAATACTAGTCAATTATTTTGTGAAATGTCCCACAATTTGAATCTGTTTGGTGCTTTCCATAACTCAGCGACAGCTCTGCACTTTGGCAAAATTACCACAGAAGTGATACTATGCTCTTGTCAGCATATCAGAACAGAGGGTATGTCTTATTGTGGTGACGTTCATTTTGATCACTCAGGAAAGGTGGTGTCCACCTTGTTTCTACAAGTTACTTAATTTTCCCTTTGTATTTGCAAAGTGCCTTGAGACTATACAAATACCTGTTTTTCATTATTCTTTGACCCACTAATTCCAGCACCTGTGATGGTTAATTTTAGGTGTCAACTTGGCTATGGTTTGGTAAGGAGTTATTCAGTCAAACACTAATACAGGTGTGGCTGTGCCTGACCAGGTGGTGGTGCAGCAGATAGAGCATTGGAATGGGATGCAGAGGACCCGGGTTCGAGACCCTGAGGTCACCAGCTTGAGCGCGGGCTCATCTGGTTTGAGCAAAGCTCACCAGCTTGAGCCCAAGGTTGCTGGTTTGAGCAAGGGGTCACCTGGTCTGCTGTAACCCCCCCCCCCATCAAGGCACATATGAGAAATCAATCAATGGACAACTAAGGAACTGCAACAAAGAGTTGACGTTTCTCATTTCGCTCCCATCCTGTCTGTCTGTCCCTCTCTCTGACTCTCTGTCTCTACCACACACACACACACAAAATACAGGTGTGGCTGTGAAGGTATTTGTAGATGTGGCTAAGAGCTACAATCAGTTGACTTGAAGTAAAGGAGACCATCCTTGATAATGTGATAATGTGCAGACATCTCAGCCAATCAGTTGAAAACCTTTCTAAAAGCAAAAAATGAGGTTTCTCAGAGGAGAAAGATTTTTGCCTTTAGACTGTAGCATTGCCTGGCCAGGCGGTGGTGCAGTGGATGGAGCATCAAACTGGGATGTGGAGGACCCAGGTTCGAGATCCCGAGGACACCAGCTTGAGCGTGGGCTCATCTGGTTTGAGCAAAGCTCACCAGCTTGGACCCAAGGTCGCTGGCTTGAGCAAGGGGTCACTTGGTCTGTTGAAGGCCCATGGTCAAGGCACATATGAGAAAGCAATCAATGAACAACTAAGGTGTCGCAACAAAAAACTGATGATTGATGCTTCTCATCTCTCTCCATTCCTGTCTGTCCCTATCTATCCTGCTCTCTGTCTCTGTAAAAAAAAAAAAAGAAGAAGACTGTAGCATCAATGATAAGCAATCAATGAACTAAGGTGCCATAACTGTGAGCTCATCTCGGTCCCTTGTCTGTTTCTCACTAAAAAAAAAAAAAGGCTGTAGCATTAGCTCTTTCCTAAGGTTTTAGTCTGCTTCCTCTATAGATTTCAGATTTGCCAGCCCATCACGTTATATAAATTACCTAAAATATGTAATGTGTATATACATGTGTACATCTATATAGTACACAAATACATATATGTACTGTATTTTTCACTTCATAAGATGCCCCTGACCATAAGATGCACCTAGGGTTTTAAGGAGGAAAATAAGAAAAATATATTTTGAACCAAATCGTGTGTTAAAGTATTTAATAAAACATACCACAATAATATTTCAACAATGTAAACTCAACCGCAGTTTTAACAACTATTAGCACTGTTATTAACAAATGAGAAGAGACTGATGTTCAAACACTCTTCTAGTTGTCCAGGAGCCCCAGGAACTCATCATCTCTAGTGTCAGAATTTAAGAAGCTCAGTTATTCACAATCACTGGTATCACTTTCTTTGCTATTTTCATATATGATACCATCTTCAGTGCCATCTGAGGCACTGCTAATGCCACATTTTTTGAATGCCCATATCACAGTTTCATTCTTCACTGACTGCCATGATGTTTTCACCCATTCACAAACTTGAGTGATAATGGGTCTCTTCATTCCTCCAGTTGGTGTCAGATCATGATTACCAGCAGCCATCCATTTGGTCCACTCTTCTTGCATAAAGACTTTAAATGGAGTGACGTCACGGAAATGGCGCCGTGAGCAGCGCGTCCGACAGATCTCCCCAAAATCACAACAAATGTATCAACTAGAAACAGAAAAATTTATCCTCGGAGCATTCCGGAGTTCCACACAAACTGAAAGCGAAAGGACTGTTATCACTTGAATCTGAGAGATGAGGGTGTGGAGGAAGCTACCGCAGGGACGTTCATTCAAGCCGCAGAGGGAGTGCGCCTGTGGTGAGTCAGCCCACACTCGGGAGCGGCGAGCAGCCGCCGGCGCGCGCCCGGTCCGGTTGCAGAGAGAGCACCGCTAACGTTCCCAGTGGCCCGCGCACTGCGAGTGAGAGTCCCCAGCCACCGGTGCCCGGAGCACCCCATTTGCGCGCGTGCCCTGGGCATTCCACGCACCCAGAGCACCCTACTGGCCCGCACACCCAGGGTGCCCCATTATCCTGTGCCCAGTGTGCCCCAGCCACCAGCGGCGGGGCAGCGGGAGAGGCGCCAGGGCGGTCTTCCCTACTTGGGAGATTCTCTCTGTGGGCGGGGCACCTCACCCAGCCATTCAAGCTAACAATCAAGCGTTGGGGGAGGGGCACGCAGGCAGCCTGAAATACCTTCGGGAGCACAGCTGCGACCCAATCACTGAAATTAGCTTAACCCATGAAATCTGCGCACCCTCGGTTCTAATGGATAAGATCTCTCTCAGTTCAGCGATCCAAGACAAGAGGCGTGATATTTTTTAGTGCCTCTTGCTAAAGGGGCGGGGGCAACTTCTGATTGATAGAGCCTCCATATTCAGGGATAAACGCTAACAAGAGGGACTTGGCAGATAATAAGATCTATACTACACTAGTCGCAAGCAGACACTAGTGCCTCTTCTTCCCAGCAAAAACAGGCAACAAAGTGTGGAAAGCCTGGGTTGAGTGGTCCAACTGAATGCTAGGCGCTGAACAGTCACCTTGACAACAATTGACTCCCACCCCCGACTGATTACACTGGAGGCTCTGACTGCCAGAGCCTTTCCCAAAGCCTTGCGCTGAGTGGGGATAGAGTGGGGATTTCCTAGCTCTTTGAGCCTCTTACTCCCCAGGCAGAAGCAGTAGCAGCCTTATAGCTGGATCACCAGGCTGCTAATTCAGGAAGGGGGGACTAGGAGAGAGAATCCAGGAAAGCAAACTCACTCATCGTTGGACCCTGCAAACGCCAACAAGCCTTGACTACCAGCAAGACTAAAGCCAATGATATGACATTGCCATAGAATCCCATCAACCGCAAATCCCTACCTAAGTGTGACCCAGGGGCAGAGCCTGGGGTACAGAGTCACCGACCAGGAAGAGGGAGAGAAAAGAAAAAGGAAGAAGTTAACCTCTCAAAATCAAGAAAAATCCACAGACTTTACAACTTGTTCCACTAATTTTTTGTTGTTGTTGTTTGTTTCTTCTATCTTATTGCCTTTATTATTATTATTTCTATTTCCTACACCTCGGTCCTTCTATTCTCTACCCATCTTATGCTTCCCTTTTCTTGAACTACACTACCCATGAGTGTTACATTTTATTTCTCTTCTTCATCCTCACCCTCCTTTAAGGTTATACTCCAAAACACTTAACTCTCACTCTCTCCTCTTTTGTTTTTTTTTGTTTTGCTTTATTGTTTTTTTCTCTTCCTTTTTTTTTCTTTCTTCGTTTTTCTCTTTTTCTTTTTTTTCTTTTTTTTTTTTTTAAATTTTATTTATTCATTTTAGAGGGGAGGGAGAGAAGGGGAGGGGGAGGAGAAGAAAGCATCAACTCCCATATGTGCCTTGACCGGGCAAGCCCAGGGTTTCGAACCGGCAACCTCAGGGTTCCAGGTTGACGTTTTATCCACTGCACCATCGCAGGTCAGGCTATACATGTGGGTTTTTTTTTTAAATTTTTTTTTTAAATTCATTTTAGAGAGGAGAGGGGGAGAGAGAGAATGAGAGAGAGAAGGGGGAGGAGCAGGAAGCATCAACTCCCATATGTGCCTTGACCAGGCAAGCCAGGGTTTTGAACCGGCAACCTCAGTGTTTCCAGGTTGACGCTTTATCCACTGCGCCACCACAGGTCAGGCATCTTTTTCTTATTTTTTCCTTTCTATTCGTTTTTTCTTTTCTCGTTTTACTTTTCCTCCCATTTAATCCTCAATCACGAACAAATTAGTTAATTTGGGACTCAAGGGTTTTTTTTTTTTTGGTTTTATTTTTCTTTTTTGCTTTTGTTTTTTTTTTGTTTGTTTGTTTATTTTTGTGGCATTTTGGGTACTTTTTACGTTGCTTTTTAACTCATTAGCATTCCTCCCAACCCAAGGTCTCCATTGTATTTAGTCTTTGCTCCACTTAATACAACAGATTTTTACTTATTATTTTTATTTTTTTTCTTCTTTATTATTCTTTTTTTCCCTCCTTTTTTCTGGTTCCCTCTTATCCCTATCATTATATCTCTTAGTCGACCATCACTTACAAGCAAATCATCTTATGCTTGTCTAAGATTTTCTTCCTTTTTTTTTTTTTTTGCATTTAGTAGGTCCCTACTCCCTTTTTTTGCCCCTTGAACTCTTCACCCCAAATCAGGCACTCCATTATAGGCAGTTTTTGTTACATTTAGCATAATATAATTCACAGGTCATCACGATATTTCCCTGAGGAGGGGAGAAGAGGGAAAGAGAAGAAAGAAAAAAGGGGGGGGAAATAATAAATTATTACTGTTTTTTTTTTTTTGTGGGGTGTTTTACTTTTTTTTTTTTTTTTTTTTTACTTTTTACTCTTTATTAATTCTAATTAGTGCTATAAACAAGACCACCCTCAGATGCCAATAAGAAAGAGGAAATCGAATATTATGGATACAAAAGAAAGAGAGGTAACACAAATAGATGTGGAAAAATCTATGGAGAAAAGACTTAACATATTGGAAGCCTTGGAGCTAAATGACAGAGAATTTAAAATAGAAATCTTAAAAATACTCAGAGATATACAAGAAAACACAGAAAGGCAATTTAGGGAGATCAGAAAACAACTCAATGAACACAAAGAATATATTACCAAGGAAATTGAAACTATAAAAAAAAATCAAACAGAAATGAAAAACTCAATTTACGACCTGAAAAACGAGGTAACAAGCTTAGCTAACAGAACAGCCCAGATTGAAGATAGGATTAGTGAAATAGAAGACAAACAACTTGAGGCACAACAGAGAGAAGAAGAAAGAGACTCAAAAATAATAAAAAACGAGAAAGCCCTACAGGAATTGTCTGACTCCATCAGAAAGAATAACATAAGAATAATAGGTATATCAGAGGGAGAAGAGAAAGAAAATGGAATGGAGAACATACTCAAATAATAGATGAGAACTTCCCAAGCCTGTGGAAAGAACTAAAGCCTCAAATTCAAGAAGCAAACAGAACACCGAGTTTTCTTAACCCCAACAAACCCACTCCAAGGCACATCATAATAAAAATGACACAAACCAATGACAAAGAAAAAATTCTCAAGGCAGCCAGGGAAAAGAAGAGTACAACATATAAAGGAAGGCCTATTAGATTATCATCAGATTTCTCAGCAGAAACTCTACAAGCTAGAAGAGAGTGGACCCCAATATTTAAAGCCCTGAAAGAGAGGAACTTTCAGCCAAGAATACTATACCCATCAAAACTATCCTTCAAGTACGAAGGAGATATAAAAATATTCACAAATACAGAAATGAGAGAATTTATCAGCAGAAAGCCCCCACTCCAGGAAATACTAAAGGGGGTTTTCCAACCAGATTCAAAGAACAAAAGAAAACAACACCACAAGTAACAGCTCCACCAAGAACACAATAAAACCAAACTTAAACTGTGACAACAAAGGAAAAAAGGGGCGGAGAGGATGGAGATTAACAGTAGCAAAGGATGATGAAGTGCAGAAATACTCATAAGATAGGGTACTACAATGAATATGGTAGGTACCCTTTTCATTACTTAATGGTAACCACCCTTGAAAAAACCACCAAAAAAACACTTGACTTAAAAAAGGTAGCAACAGAGGAAAGAAGTATGGAACACAAACAAACAAAAACAAATGATAGAAAAACAAAAGAGAAGAATCAAACAAGATACAAAACTAACAGAAAGCAATTTATAAAATGGCAGTAGGGAACCCACAAGTGTCAATAATTACACTAAATGTAAATGGATTAAACTTACCAATAAAAAGACACAGAGTAGCAGAATGGATTAAAAAAGAAAATCCAACTATATGCTGCCTACAAGAAACACATCTAAGCAACAAGGATAAAAACAAATTCAAAGTGAAAGGCTGGAAAACAATACTCCAAGCAAACAACACCCAAAAAAAAGCAGGTGTAGCAATACTCATATCTAATAATGCTGACTACAAGACAGGAAAAGTACTCAGAGACAAAAATGGCCATTTCATAATGATTAAGGGGACACTGAATCAAGAAGACATAACAATCCTTAATATATATGCACCAAACCAAGGAGCACCAAAATATATAAGACAGCTACTTATTGACCTTAAAACAAAAACTAACAAAAATACAATCATACTTGGAGACCTCAATACACCGCTGACGGCTCTAGATCGGTCATCCAAACAGAGAATCAATAAAGATATAGTGGCCTTAAACGAAATACTAGAACACCTGGATATGATAGACATCTACAGGACACTTCATCCCAAAGCGACAGAGTACACATTTTTCTCTAGTGTACATGGAACATTCTCAAGAATTGACCATATGTTGGGCCACAAAGACAATATCAGCAAATTTAGAAAAATTGAAATTGTACCAAGCATATTTTCTGATCATAAAGCCTTGAAACTAGAATTCAACTGCAAAAAAGGGGGGGAAAAACCCACAAAAATGTGGAAACTAAACAACATACTTCTAAAAAATGAATGGGTCAAAGAACAAATAAGTGCAGAGATCAAAAGATATATACAGACAAATGAAAATGAAAATACGACATATCAGAATCTCTGGGATGTAGCAAAAACAGTAATAAGAGGAAAGTTCATATCACTTCAGGCCTATATGAACAAACAAGAGAGAGCCGAAGTAAACCACTTAACTTCACACCTTAAGGAACTAGAAAAAGAAGAACAAAGACAACCCAAAACCAGCCGAAGAAAGGAGATGATAAAAATCAGAGCAGAAATAAATGAAATAGAGAACAGAAAAACTATAGAAAAAATTAATAAAACAAGGAGCTGGTTCTTTGAAAAGATCAACAAAATTGACAAACCCTTGGCAAGACTCACCAAGGAAAAAAGGCACAGGACTCAAATAAATAAAATCCAAAATGAAAGAGGAGAGATCACCACAGACATCATAGATATACAAAGAATTATTGTAGAATACTATGAAAAATTATATGCCACCAAATACAACAATCTAGAAGAAATGGATAAATTCCTAGAACAATACAACCTTCCTAGACTGAGTCATGAAGAAGCAGAAAGTCTAAACAGACCAATCAGCAGGGAGGAAATAGAAAAAACTATTAAAAACCTCCCCAAAAATAAAAGTCCAGGCCCAGACGGTTATACTAGTGAATTCTATCAAACATTCAAAGAAGACTTGGTTCCTATTCTACTCAAAGTCTTCCAAAAAATTGAAGAAGAAGCAATACTTCCAAACACATTTTATGAGGCCAACATAACCCTCATACCAAACCCTGGCAAGGATGGCACAAAGAAAGAAAACTACAGACCAATATCTCTAATGAATACAGATGCTAAAATACTAAACAAAATACTGGCAAACCGAATACAACAACATATTAAAAAAATAATACATCATGATCAAGTGGGATTCATCCCAGAATCTCAAGGATGGTTCAACATACGCAAAACGGTTAACGTAATACACCATATCAACAAAACAAAGAACAAAAACCACATGATCTTATCAATAGATGCAGAAAAGACTTTTGATAAAATACAACACAATTTTATGTTTAAGACTCTCAGCAAAATGGGTATAGAAGGAAAATATCTCAACATGATAAAGGCCATATATGATAAACCATCAGCCAACATCCTATTAAACGGCATAAAATTGAGGACTTTCTACCTTAAATCAGGAACAAGACAGGGTTGTCCACTCTCTCCACTCTTATTTAACGTGGTGCTAGAAGTTCTGGCCAGAGCAATCAGACAAGACAAAGAAATAAAAGGCATCCATATCGGAAAAGAAGAAGTAAAGGTATCACTTTTTGCTGATGATATGATCCTATACATCGAAAACCCGAAGGACTCCACAAAAAGATTATTAGAAACAATAAACCAATACAGTAAGGTCGCAGGATACAAAATTAACATACAAAAGTCCATAGCCTTTCTATATGCCAACAATGAAATATTAGAAAACGAACTCAAAAAAATAATCCCCTTCACGATTGCAACAAAAAAAATAAAATACCTAGGAATAAACATAACAAAGAATGTAAAGGACCTATATAATGAAAATTACAAAGCATTGTTAAGGGAAATCGAAAAAGATACAATGAGATGGAAAAATATTCCTTGTTCTTGGATAGGAAGAATAAATATAATCAAAATGGCCATACTACCCAAAGCAATATACAAATTTAATGCAATTCCCATCAAAATTCCTATGAGATTTTTTAAAGAAATGGAACAAAAAATCATCAGATTTATATGGAACCATAAAAAACCCCGAATAGCCAAAACAATCCTAAGGAAAAAGAATGAAGCTGGGGGCATTACAATACCTGACTTTAAACTATATTATAGGGCCACGATAATCAAAACAGCATGGTATTGGCAGAAAAATAGACACTCAGACCAATGGAACAGAATAGAAAGCCCAGAAATAAAACCACATATATATGGTCAAATCTTTGATAAAGGGGCCAACAACACACAATGGAGAAAAGAAAGCCTCTTCAACAAATGGTGTTGGGAAAACTGGAAAGCCACATGCAAAAGAATGAAACTCGACTACAGCCTGTCCCCGTGTACTAAAATTAATTCAAAATGGATCAAAGACCTAAATATAAGACCTGAAACAATAAAGTACATAGAAGACATAGGTACTAAAATCATGGACCTGGGTTTTAAAGAACATTTTATGAACTTGACTCCAATGGCAAGAGAAGTGAAGGCAAAGATAAATGAATGGGACTACATCAGAATAAAAAGTTTTTGCTCAGCAAGAGAAACTGATATCAAAATAAACAGACAGCCAACTAAATGGGAACTGATATTTTCAAACAACAGCTCAGATAAGGGCCTAATATCCAAAATTTACAAAGAACTCATAAAACTCAACAACAAACAAACAAACAATCCAATAAAAAAAATGGGAAGAGGACATGAACAGACACTTCTCCCAGGAAGAAATACAAATGGCCAACAGATATATGAAAAGATGCTCAGCTTCATTAGTTATTAGAGAAATGCAGATCAAGACTACAATGAGATACCACCTCACCCCTGTTAGATTAGCTATTATCAACAAGACGGATAATAGCAAATGTTGGAGAGGCTGTGGAGAAAAGGGAACTCTCATCCACTGTTGGTGGGACTGTAAAGTAGTACAACCATTATGGAGGAAAGTATGGTGGTTCCTCAAAAAACTGCAAATAGAACTACCTTATGACCAGCAATCCCTCTACTGGGTATATACCCCAAAAACTCAGAAACATTGATACGTAAAGACACATGTAGCCCCATGTTCATTGCAGCACTGTTCACAGTGGCCAAGACATGGAAACAACCAAAAAGCCCTTCAATAGAAGACTGGATAAAGAAGATGTGGCACATATACACTATGGAATACTACTCAGCCATAAGAAATGATGACATCAGATCATTTACAGCAAAATGGTGGGATCTTGATAACATTATACAGAGTGAAATAAGTAAATCAGAAAAAAACAAGAACTACATGATTCCATACATTGGTGGAACATAAAAACGAGACTAAGAGACATGGACAAGAGTGTGGTGGTTACCAGGGGTGGGGGGAGGGAGGACATGGGAGGGAGAAAAGGAGAGAGTTAGGGGGAGGGGGAGGGGCACAGAGAACTAGATAGATGGTGGCGGAGGACAATCTGACTTTGGGCGAGGGGTATGGAACATAATTTAATGACAAAATAACCTAGACATGTTTTCTTTGAATATATGTACCCTGATTTATTAATGTCATCCCTTTACCATTAATAAAAATTTATTAAAAAAAAAAAAAGACTTTAAATGAAGACCTGAAGATGGCAGCGAAGTAGGCAGATGCACGGACTCCCAGCTCATACCACTGAACTGGATTATAAACTAATTTATGAACAATCAGTGTGAAAAACCAAATCTGGACTACAAGAGCAGCTCTCAAAAACCAAGGAGCAAAGAAGAAGCCACAACAAACCTGGTAGGGAGCACCTGAATCTCCCCTGCTTACAGGAATGGAGGGGGTGAGGCTGAGAGTGCAAAAGGGATCTCACTCCAAGGAAAAGAGCAGTAAATACTGCTCACAGCCACTTGCCTGGCGACCAGGGAATGAGGTGTGTTGAAAGGGCCGGCTTGTCTTCCAAAAAGAAAGGGGAGAGAGAGAGACAGATGGTGAGGGGCAGAGAAATGCAGGGGACCTGAAAAGCTGACTCATTCAGTGCTAGAGGCAGCCATAGTTGGCTGGGAGGGGCTGATCCTTCCATAAAGTGAAATACAAAGTGCTTCCAGGTCACAGATCTCCAGACATCTCTCCAGCTCCAATCAGCGCAACGAGACACAGCTGAAAACAAGAAGTGGGTAGGAGGGGCAGTAACTCAGGTCTCCATGGAGATCTGAGATAAACTTCCCCCTACTGAAGCTGAGAAAGCAACCCGCCCCCAGAGAGATTAACTGGCAGAAGAGGACTTCAGAGCCTCAGGTTAAACCCACCGCATTCCGGAATACAGTTTCAAATAAGCCCCCTGCTGAGATCAGCAAACAAGACAATCACCTGTAAGAAAACAAACAAATCAAGACTTCAAAGCAGCCCAAATCCAAAAGTGGATTACAAATAATAGCTGATGCCAACCCAAGAAGACCTAGAAATAACACAATTGAAAACTGGAGGCAGCCTGGCCTGTGGTGGCGCAGTGGATGGGGCGTTGACCTGGAAATGCTGAGATCGCCGGTTCGAAGCCCTGGGCTTGCCTGGTCAAGGCACATATGGGAGTTGATGCTTCTAGCTCCTCCCCCTTCTCTCTCTCTGTCTCTCTCTCCCTCTCTGTCTCTCTCTCCTCTCTAAAAATGAATAAATAAAGTAAAAAAAAAAAATTAAAAAAAAAAAAAAAAGAAAACTGGAGGCAGACAACACCAAGCCTAGACTCAACCAGCTTGACAAACAAAACACCCAAATACACAGATATAATGAGAAGACAGAGAAGTGTAATACAAATGAAACCACAAGAGAAAGATCCAGGAAATGAACTGAGTGATATGGAAATAACCAAACTTCCGGATGTGGAGTTCAAAATAATGATTGTAAGGATGCTTAGGGATCTTAGAATAACAATGGATGGTCATTATGAACACCTAAATAAAGAAATAACAAGTATAAAAAAGGATATTTAAATATTAAAAAAGAATCAGTCGTAGATGACAAATACAATATCAGAAATGAAGACCACAATGGAAGGAATTAAAAACAGGATGAATGAAGCTGAGGATTGAATCAGCAAGTTGGAGGACAACTGGAATGAAGGCATGAAAGCAGAGAAGAAAAAACATAAGAGACTCAAAAAGTCTGAGGAAACTCTTAGAGAGCTCTGTGACAACATAAAGAGAAATAACATCCACATTATAGGGGTTCCTGAAGAAGAAGAGAAAGAACAAGGGATAGAGACTTTGTTCAATCATATCATAGCTGAAAACTTCCCTCAATTAATGCAGGAGAAACTCTCACAAGTTCAAGAAGCACAGAGAACTCCATTAAAGAGAAACCCAAAGAAACCTACACCAAGACACATCATAATTAAAATACCAAAGATAAGTGATAAAGAGAGAATATTAAAAGCTGCTAGAGAAAAAAAGGCCATCACCTACAAAGGAGCCCCCATAAGGATGACATCAGACTTCTTAACAGAAACACTTGAGGTCAGAAAGGAATGGCAAGAAATATTCAAAGTAATGCAGAACAAGAACCTACAACCAAGACTACTTTATCCAGCAAGGCTATCATTTAAAATTGAAGGAGAAATAAAACTTTCCAGACAAAAAAACCCTCAAGGAATTCATTACAACCAAACCAATGCTGCAGGAAATGTTAAGGGGCATGGTGTAAACCAGGGGTCCCCAAACTATGGCCCGCGGGCCACATGCGGCCCCCTGAGGCCATTTATCCGGCCCCCCGATGCACTTCCAGAAGGGGCACCTCTTTCATTGGTGGTCAGTGAGAGGAGCATAGTTCCCATTGAAATACTGGTCAGTTTGTTGATTTAAATTTACTTGTTCTTTACTTTAAATATTGTATTTGTTCCCTTTTTGTTTTTTTACTTTAAAATAAGATATGTGCAGTGTGCATAGGGATTTGTTCATAGTTTTTTTTATAGTCTGGCCCTCCAATGGTCTGAGGGACAGTGAACTGGCCCTCTGTCTAATAAGTTTGGGGACCCCTGGTGTAAACAGATCAAAGTGAGAAAAGAATAGAGCAAAAGAGAAATACAGCTTTAAAGAATAAAATGGCAATAAACAACTACATATCAATAATAACCTTAAATGTAAATGGATTAAATGATCCAATCAAAAGACATAGGGTAGCTGCATGGATAAGAAAACAGGACCCGTACATATGCTGTCTATAAGAGACACACCTTAAAACAAAAGATGCACATAGACTGAAGGTAAAAGGATGGAAAAAAACATTTTATGCAAATGGAAATAAAAAAAGCTGAGGTAGCAATACTTATATCAGACAAAATGGAATTTATTTATTTATTTATTTTTTTATTTTTATTTTTTTCATTTTTCTGAAGCTGGAAACAGGGAGAGACAGTCAGACAGACTCCCGCATGCGCCCGACCGGGATCCACCCAGCATGCCCACCAGGGGCGACGCTCTGCCCACCAGGGGGCGAAGCTCTGCCCATCCTGGGTGTCGCCATGCTGCGACCAGAGCCACTCTAGCGCCTGGGGCAGAGGCCACAGAGCCATCCCCAGCGCCCGGGCCATCTTTGCTCCAATGGAGCCTCGGCTGCGGGAGGGGAAGAGAGAGACAGAGAGGAAAGTGCGGCGGAGGGGTGGAGAAGCAAATGGGCGCTTCTCCTGTGTGCCCTGGCCGGGAATCGAACCCGGGTCCTCCGCACGCTAGGCAAAATGGAATTTAAAACAAAGAAAAAAGTAAGAGATAAAGAAGGCCACAACATAATGATAAAGGGAGCAATCCAACAGGAAGATATAACTATTATAAATATCTACACACCTAATATAGGAGCACCTAAATATATAAAGCAGACTTTGATGGATATAAAGGGCAAGATCAACAGCAATACTATAATAGTAGGGGATTTCAATACCCCACTAACATCACTAGATAGATCCTCAAGAAAGAAAATTAACAAAGAAACAGCAGACATAAAGGACATACTAGATCAACTCAATTTAACAGATATTTTCAGAACCTTTCACCCTAAAGCAGCAGAATATACATTCTTTTCAAGTGCTCATGGTACATTCTCTAGAATAGACCACATGTTAGGGCACAAAAGTGGTCTCAACAAATTTAAGAAGATTGAAATCATAACAAGCACTTTCTCTGATCACAATGGCATGAAACTAGAAATCAACCACAACAGAAAAGCTCAAAAATTCTCAAACACATGGAAACTAAATAGCAGGTTGTTAAATAACGAGTGGATTAAGAATGAGATCAAAGAAGAAATAAAAAAATTCCTAGAAACAAATAATAATGAGCATAAAACAACTGAAAATTTATGGGACATAGCGAAAGCAATACTGAGAGGGAAGTTCATACCACTACAGGCACACTTTAAGAAGCTAGAAAAAGCTCAAATAGACAACTTAACCCTGCATCTAAAAGAACTAGAAAAAGAACAGCAAGTAAAGCCCAGAGGTAGTAGAAGGAAGGAAATAATAAAGATCAGAGCAGAAATAAATGACATAGAGGCTAAAGAAACAACATAGAGGATCAATGAAACCAGGAGCTGGTTCTTTGAAAAGGTAAACAAGATCGATAAACCTTTAACTAAACTCACCAAGAAAAAGAGAGAGAGGACTTAAATAAATAAAATTAGAAATGAGAGTGGAGAAACAACAACTGACACTACAGAAATACAAAATATTGTAAGAAAATACTATGAAGAACTGTATACCAAAAAACTAGACAACCTAGATGAAATGGACAAATTCCTTGAAACATATAATCTTCCAAAATCAATCTGGAAGAATCAGAAAACCTAAACAGACCAATTACACCAAATGAGATCAAAACAGTTATCAAAAAACTCCCAACAAGGCCCTGGCCGGTTGGCTCAGCGGTAGAGCGTCGGCCTGGTGTGCGGGGGACCCAGGTTCGATTCCCGGCCAGGGCACATAGGAGAGGTGCCCATTTGCTTCTCTACACCCCCTTCCTCTCTGTTTCTCTCTTCTCCTCCCGCAGCCAAGGCTCCATTGGAGCAAAGATGGCCCGGGCGCTGGGGATGGCTCCTTGGCCTCTGCCCCAGGCGCTAGAGTGGCTCTGGTTGCGGCCTCTGCCCCAGGCGCTAGAGTGGCTCTGGTTGCAGCAGAGCGACGCCCCAGAGGGGCAGAGCATCGCCCCCTGGTGGGCAGAGCGTGGCCCCTGGTGGGCGTGCCGGGTGGATCCCGGTCGGCGCATGCGGGAGTCTGTCTGACTGTCTCTCCCCGTTTCCAGCTTCAGAAAAAAATTTAAAAAAAAACAAAACTCCCAACAAAGAAAAGTCCTGGGCCAGATGACTTCACAAGTGAATTCTTCCAAATATTCAAAGAAGAACTAACTCCTATCCTTCTCAAGCTATTTCAAAAAATTCAAGAGGAAGAAAGACTTCCAAGCTCCTTATATGAGGCAAGCATAATTCTGATTCCAAAACCAGGCAAAGACAACACAAAGAAAGAAAATTATAGGCCAATATCCCTGATAAATTTAGATGCTAAAATCCTCGACAAAATATTAGCAAACTGGATCCAACAATATATGGAAAAAATCATACACCATGATCAAGTGGGATTTATTCTGGGGAGGCAAGGCTGGTATAATATTCGCAAATCAATCAATGTGATTCATCACATAAACAAAAGGAAGGAGAAAAACCACATGATAATTTCAATAGATGCAGAAAAAGCATTTGATAAAATCCAGCACCCATTTATGAACAGAACTCTCAACAAAGCGGGAATACAGGGAACATACCTCAACATGATAAAGGCCATCTATGACAAACCCACAGCCAACATCATACTCAATGGGCAAAAATTAAAAGCAATGCCCTTAAGATCAGGAACAAGGCAGGGGTGCCCCCTTTCACCACTCTTATTCAACATAGTCCTGGAAGTCCTAGCCACAGCAATCAGACAAGAAAAAGAAATAAAAGGAATCCAAATTGGAAAAGAAGAAGTAAAGCTATCATTATTTGCAGATGGTATGATATTGTATATAGAAAACCCTAAAATCTCAGTTAAAAAACTACTTGACCTGATAAATGAATTCATCAAAGTGGCTGGATATAAAATTAATATTCAGAAATCAGAGGCATTTTTATATACCAACAATGAACAGTCAGAAAGAGAAATTAAGGAAATAATCCCCTTCACTATTACAACCAAAGAATAAAGTACCTAGGAGTACATTTAACCAAAGAGACTAAAGATTTGTACTTGGAAAATTATAAAACATTGATAAAAGAAATCAAGGAAGATACAAACAAGTGGAAGCATATACCGTGCTCATGGTTAGGAAGAATAAACATCATTAAAATGTCTATATTACCCAAAGCAATTTATAAATTCAATGCAATAGCAATTAAAATACCAATGACATACTTTAAAGATATAGATCACATATTCCAAAAATTTATATGAAACCAAAAGAGAACAGGAATAGCCTCAGCAATCTTGAAAAGGAAGAATAAAGTGGGAGGTATCACACTTCCAGATATCAAGTTATACTACAAGGCCATTGTACTCAAAACAGCCTGGTACTGGCGTAAGAACAGGCATATAGATCAGTGGAACAGAATAAAGAACCCAGAAATAAACCCACAACTTTATGGACAACTGATATTTGACAAAGGAGGTAAGAACATACAATGGAGTAAAGACAGCCTCTTCAACAAATAGTGTTGGGAAAATTGGACAGGTACCTGCAAAAAAATGGAACTAGACCACCAACTTACACATTCACAAAAATAAACTCAAAATGGATAAAAGACTTAAATGTAAGCCGTAAAACCATAAGCATCTTAGAAGAAAACATAGGCAGTAAGCTCTCTGACATCTCTCGCAGCAATATATTTGCTGATTTATTTCCACGGGCAAGTGAAATAAAAGACAGGATAAACAAATGGGACTGTATCAAACTAAAAAGCTTTTGCGCAGCTAAAGACAACAAGAACAGAATAAAAAGACAAATTACACAATAGGAGAAGATATTTGACAGTACGTCTGATAAGGGATTAATAACCAAAATTTATAAAGAACTTGTAAAACTCAATACCTGGAAGACAAACAATCCAATCAAAACATGGGTGAAAGAAATGAATAGACACTTCTCCAAAGAGGACATACAATGGCCAATAGACATATGAAAAAATGTTCAACATCATTAATCATTAGAGAAATGCAAATTAAAACCAAAATGAGATATCACCTCACACCAGACAGAATGGCGCTCATCAACAAAACAACACAGAATAAGTGCTGGCTAGGATGTGGAGAAAAGGGAATCCTCCTGCACTGCTGGTGGGAATGCAGACTGTTGCAGCCACTGTGGAAAACAGTATGGAGATTCCTCAAAAAATTCAAAATGGAACTGCCTTTTGACTCAGCTATCCCACTTTTAGGAATATACCCCAAGAACACCATAGCACTGTTTGAAAAGAAGAAATGCACCCCCATGTTTATGGCAGCATTGTTCACAATAGCGAAGATCTGGAAACAGCCCAAGTGTCTGTCAGTGGACGAGTGGATTAAAAAGCTTTGGGACAGCCTGACCAGGCAGTGGCGCAGTGGATAGAACGTCGGACTGGGATGTGGAAGACCCAGGTTGTTTTTTTTTTTAATATTTTATTTTTGTATTTTTTTGTATTTTTCTGAAGCTGGAAACGGGGAGAGACAGTCAGACAGACTCCCGCATGCGCCCGACCGGGATCCACCCGGCACACCCACCAGGGGCGACGCTCTGCCCACCAGGGGGCGATGCTCTGCCCCTCCGGGGCGTCGCTCTGCCGCGACCAGAATCACTCTAGCGCCTGGGGCAGAGGCCAAGGAGCCCTCCATCCCCAGCGCCTGGGCCATCTCCGCTCCAATGGAGCCTCGGCTGCGGGAGGGGAAGAGAGAGACAGAGAGGAAGGAGGGGAAGGGGGGGGTGGAGAAGCAAATGGGCGCCTTTCCTATGTGCCCTGGCCGGGAATCGAACCCGGGACTTCTGCACGCCAGGCCGATGCTCTACCGCTGAGCCAACCGGCTAAGGCAAGACCCAGGTTTGAGACCCTGAGGTCGTCAGCTTGAGTGAGGGCTCATCTGGTTTGAGTAAAAAAAGCTCACCGGCTTGGGCCCAACGTCACTGGCTCAAGCAAGGGGTTACTTGGTCTGCTGAAGGCCCGTGGTCAAGGCACATTAAAAAAAAAGAAAAAAAAAAAGCTTAGGTACATATATACTATGGAATATTACTCAGCCATAAAAAATGATGACATCGGATCATTTACAACATACATGGACCTTGATAACATTATACTGAGCGAAATAAGTAAATCAGAAAAAACTAAGAACTATATGATTCCATACACAGGTGGGACATAAAAATGAGACTCAGAGACATGGACAAGAGTGTGGGGGTTACGGGGTGGGGGGGAGGAGAGGGAGGGGATTGGGGAAGGAGAGGGGCACAAAGAAAACCAGTTAGAAGGTGACGGAAGACAATTGGAACTTTGGGTGATGGGAATACAGCATAATCAAATGTCAAAATAACCTAGAGATTTTTCTCTGAACATATGTACCTTGATTTATCAATGTTACCCCATAAAATTAATTTTTAAAAAAAGTAGCTTGGTACTCAAGCATCAGCCGAAAATATGGTTACTGGGTGAATCCTGGTCGAGGTGCATGTGGAAGTCTGCCTCACTATCTCCCCTGCTCTCACCTAAAATAAAAAAATAATAAAACAAAAAGATTAGGCCCTGGCCGGTTGGCTCAGTGGTAGAGCGTCGGCCTGGCGTGCAGAAGTCCCGGGTTCAATTCCCGGCCAGGGCATACAAGAAAAGCGCCCATTTGCTTCTCCACCCCCCCCTTCTTCTCTGTCTCTCTCTTCCCCTCCCGCAGCCAAGGCTCCATTGGAGCAAAGATGGCCTGGGCACTGGGGATGGCTCCTTGGCCTCTACCCCAGGCGCTAGAGTGGCTCTGGTCGCAGCAGAGCGACGCCCCGGAGGGGCAGAGCATCGCCCCCTGGTGGGCAGAGTGTTGCCCCCTGGTGGGCGTGCCGGGTGGATCCCGGTCGGGCGCATGCAGGAGACTGTCTGACTGTCTCTCCCTGTTTCCAGCTTCAGAAAAATACAAAAAAAACAAACAAACAAAAACAAAAACAAAAAGATTAAAAAATTTAAATCATGCTAGGGAAGAGGGAGGGCAGACTAAAGGAGATGATTCAGGGAGGGCAGACTAAAGGAGATGATTCCTCCAAAATGCCATGTATAGCGTGACCAGCAAGTCACTTATCTAGAGTAAACAAAGGGTACTTCTCCTTGCTCTACTCTTTCAAAGCAATGGATCCAATCCAGTGAACCATACTTCCTTGGCAGTACTCCTCCTGTATGGCTCTGCTCAGTGTTGTGAGGAGTCCTTACTGCAGAGGAGTTTTTATTTATTTATTTTTTATTTTATTCATTTTAGAGAGGAGAGAGAGACAGGAGGGGAGGAGCCGGAAGCATCAACTCCCATATGTGCCCTGACCAGGCAAGCCCAGGGTTTCGAACCGGCGACCTCAGCATTTCCAGGTCGATGCTTTATCCACTGCACCACCACAGGCCAGGCTGCAGAGGAGTTTTTAATTAGATAAAAGTTTGAAGGTCCTGGTCGGTTGGCTCAGTGGTGGAGCATCAGCCTGGCGTACAGGAGTCCCAGGTTCGATTCCCGGCCAGGGTACACAGGAGAAGTGCCCATCTGCTTCTCCACCCCCCCCCCTTCCTCTCTGTCTCTCTCTTCCCCTCCCGCAGCCAAGGCTCCACTGGAGCAAAGTTTGCCCGAGCACTGAGGATGGCTCTGTGGCCTCTGCCTCAGGCGCTAGAGTGGCTCTGATTGCAACAGAGTGAAGCCCCAAAATGGGCAGAGCATCGCCCCCTGGTGGGCATGCCGGGTGGATCCCGGTCGGGTACATGCGAGAGTCTGTCTGACTGCCTCCCCGTTTCCAGCTTTGGAAAAATACAAAAAAAAAAAAAAGAAGTTTGAAAAATTACTTAGCTGGGTTAAGTTTAAGCCATTTTATTTAGGATCTTGTCAGAATATAATTAATCATCAAAGAGGAAACAGAGAGGAAGATGGCTCACAAGAGGATGGGACTGGGGGCTGAAGTAGCTAGACATGTGGAAGAAGTGTGAGAAGACCAGGGCTTTGTGGGATGGGAAGGGTTGGGATAACTGGAATGAAGATTGGAACATTCTCGGCAAATAAGAAAAAGCTATGTGAAATGAGAGCACTATGGAATCAATAGGGTATAAATAAAGGAAGGGTTGTCCGAAGGATACGTGGAGGTGAGACTGTGAAGACAGAACAGCAGGTGAGGGAACCAGCAATGAGAAGTCACTGAACAGAAGGGAACACAGTGGTTAGACATGCCCTTTAGCAGGCTCCCCAAGGCTCCTGAGGGAAGATGGGCAGGAAAGGATTGGGTGGGACAGGGAACAGAAGTCAAGGCGCTGGAGAAAAACGGCTGTGAGAGACATTCTACAGCACAAGCTGGCTGTGAGCCAAGGGTGCCAATTTTTGAAGTCAGCTGACCTTCCTCCGGTTTCTGAAGCAGACTTTTGGCTGGAAAGCAGTTGTAGAGGTAAGGTTTCCCATCATCCAGTTTGTAGATTCCCGAGGAGGACATCTCCCTGAGAGCCAAGCAAGGAAAAAGAGGAAGTATAAGAGTGAGAAAGTACAGCACTGCTCTCTCATCTCAACACAGCTTGTGAGCCCCCCAGGACCACCGCACAATACATACCCCCTATCTGGGAGGCCTAGAGGCCCACTGCCCTGCTCCAGAAATAAGATGCCCCCCCCTTTGTGTGTGTGTGTGTGTGTGTGTGTGTGGACAAGCAAAAGCTTTATTTAGAGCGCTCCCGGGTGAGGTTCACTGGTCTGCACGACAGGGGCCAGGGAAGTCGCACAGCTTCTCCCACCTGGGGATAATTTATAGCGTTGGTAGGGTGGTGGTAGGTGGCAAAATTTCATTGGCTGGTAGACAGTTGTTCTTTTTCAAAATGTTCCTGGGCTGCTTCTTTTGGCAGGCATGGGCGTGTGTGTTTCCTCATGTGACCTTCCCCCATTGCCAACCGACCTCACATTCCAACCTTTTATGTTAGATAGGGGCGCCGCTATTCATCTGGCTACTTCCTGCTGGCTAGGGGCATCATGGGGAAGGGAGGTCGGAAGGTGGTGGCTCTGAGGGGAGTCAAGTATATGGGTGTAGGAGCATCTGGTTGACTGTGACTCGAGAAACCTTGCGGATGCAGCCCTGACGACTGAGGGTGATAGGGTATGGGAGCTGCCAGGTGATGTTGAGAGAGATGGCGACCTGCTGGACTATTTGGGTAGTGAAGGCCGGGCCATTGTCTTACTGGATAGTAGTTGCGGGATGATACGTTCAACAAGAATGGAGGCAACGGTGTCTGCCATTTCTCAAGAGGTGGGAAAGGCTTCTATCCACCCGCATAGGCTGCCCGTCGTCGTCCGTCAGGTCCCTGTACAGAGCTCCCATCTCTAAGCTGCCCCTTTAACCCTTTGGGTAGTACAAATGTTCATGTACGTCCTCGTGCCTCCTGACCATCCAGAGTACAATCATAACAAAAATTTTTATTTTAAATATGTGTGAGGCAACATTTAAAAAGGGCAAATGTATGTTCATCTTGTTTCCATAAATTGGTTATCAAACAAACATGATTTTAAGTTACTAAAACTGGAACTGGAACTAATTTCATTTTTTGAAAAAAAACTCACTCCTCGGGGTCAGCGAGCATGAATAAAACTCTCTACTCAAAGGGTTAAATGAAGCGGGAGACAAGGCCTTGGGTGTTTTAGTTCAAATCAATCCTAACCCAGTGGATCAGTAGCAAGAGCATCATCACCTTTGGGCTTAGGCAGACCCGTTTTGAATACTGGCTGTGATTTTCCTTGCTCCATGAGTGGGAAAGTTACTCTATCACTCTAAGCCTATTCCCTCACCTGTAAAATGTGGGTAATAACACCTACCATAATAGACAGATAAAAGGCTCGAGGTAGAAAGGTAGTGCCTGGTACATATTAAGTGCTTACTAGAAATGTTCTTTGTTTCAACAGCATTCAGGGAAGAGAGGACTCACATTTTAGGCAAATGAGATTTGAACTGGATAAGTCAGATTTGAGGGATGAGCTAAACAGAAAGGCCATACATAGGACTGAGGACATAGTAGTAGGCATGTCTGGCGCAGTAAAGAAACCTGACCCAGGAAGGAGATGTGTGTTTGGGAGTCCTGGACAACAAGGCTAGAAGAAAGCATGGTGTCTGCTCCTGAAGGATCTTCATTCAGCACCAGGCTAGGAGCTCAGGTTTCGTCTTGTAAATAACCAAGAGCCATGTATGGTACCTGAACTGGAGAGAGCAATGATCCAAGCCATGCTTTAGAAAGAAGAGATCTCATCAAAATAATGCTAGCAGAAATGGCTTTTCATTAACTGGTCAATGAGTCATAATTCCAGCTCAGAAATACTGTTCAATGTACTTTTCTCTGTCTCTTGCTGATTTCATTAAATCTTACACCGCCACCCCCGAACCCCAGTCCAATACTGCAAGTCTTCTGACTGGATTTCCATTGACCACGAAGGCCAAATGCTTGATCCTGGTCTTGAAGGCCCCTAATTCCAACACTTCCTGCTCCAGTTAGCCCTACCCATCAGGCTCACAGGATCATTTCCTATCCCTACAACATACCATTCACATTCAGTCTTGCTTGCCTTTGTTCTTAGCCTTTCCATCTTAGTTCATCTGCTTGATCTTGTCCTATGACATTCGGCTCAAATACCAATTCTTTTAGGAATAAATTTCTAATAAAAGATATAAATTTCTTAAATCTTGAGCGCTTAGAGATTTGAGGGTCTTCATTCACAAGACCCAGTCTTCCCCAGATCTGCTTTGGGAGAGCTTGAGGTAGCAGAGGTTCGGGAACCTATAAGCACCGAGCTTATAGGGAAGCTCTGGGAAGAATGTGGAACCCTGGAGGATCTGGGAAGAGGTTCACTCAGTAAAAGGAAGGGCAGAGGGGAAGCTGGGATCAGGTGTCCTCAGGAAATGTTTCCTGGAACTGACAAACTTCAGAAGTACAGTGGTGCAGTAGGAAGGGCAACAATTTTGGAGATGGGAGGATTAAATTTGAGTCTGGTTTCTGCCATTAAGCTGAGTGCCCTTGAGCAAACCAGTTTATCTCTTTGTGCCTAAGATGTCTCACATATGAAATGAGGATAAAAACCTGCACTGCAGAAAAGTATAAAAATTAAATTAGGTAAAAATAGAAAAATAACTTTTTACATCCAGTCCAGATGTCACCTCTTCCACAAAGCCTTCCCCTTCTGGTGCGAAATAATTGCTGCTGTGGCTAAACCCTGGAGTATCTCTTCTGTACCTCTCTCCTGGATGGACCCTGTCTACCTCAGAAGATTACTAACACTCTGGAGGGGTCGGCTTCAGTGGCCTATGAACCTTCAAGTCTGGACACGCGTCCAATTTACTGTCTCTCCTCCACTCCTGGAATGCTCCCAGGAAATGTCCAATAAACATGTGTGAGCCAAATGAAGGATACAATGGTAATCCCAGGGCCCAAGGTTTTTTTTTTAGTTGTTGTTGTTTTTTTAAAGATTTTATTTATTGATTTTAGAGAGATTATATAGAGAAAGGCAGTGGGGGGAGCAGGAAGCATCAACTTGTAGTAGTCTCTTTTCACATGTGCCTTGCCCAGGCAAGCCCAGGGTTTCAAACCAATGACCTCAGTATTCCAGGTTGACGCTTTATCCACTGTGCCATCACAGGTTGGGCAGGGTCCAAGGGTTTTTATACATATTTCTGAGTCTCCTAATTAGATTATAAGCTCCTCCAGAGGAAGGACAGCATCTATGATGTCTATCTCTTTATTCCCAGCATCTGGCACATAACAGATTCCATATATGTAATCTTAAAAATAAAAATTGTGGAATAAATGAGTGATGTTGACAGTTTTTTTTTGGTCCAACACAGGACACTCTGAATTTTTATTTCTTTGTGTGTGTGTGTGTGTGTGTGTGAGAGAGAGAGAGAGACAGAGACAGAGACAGATAGGGGCAGACAGACAGGAAGTGAGAGAAATGGGAAGCGTGAATTCTTCATTGCAGATCTTTAGTTGTTCATTGACTGTTTTCTCATATGTGCCTTGACTAGGGGCTACAGCACAGTGAGTGACCCCTTGTTCAAGCCAGCGACCTTGGGCTTTAAGCCAGCAACCTTTGGGCTCAAGCCAGAAACCATAGGTCATGTTTACAATCCCACGCTCAAGCCAGCAACCCTCCACTCAAACTGGTGAACTTGTGCTCAAGCCAGCAACCTAGGGGTTTCAAACTTGGGTCCTCTGTGTCCCAGTCTGACACTTTATTCACTGCACCACTGCCTGGTTAGGTGGCACTCTGAATTTCTTGATCCTTGACCACCCTGAAAAGAATTGGAATCCTCTCCTTTGTTCCCATGACAACCTGTTCTTGTCCCAGTGTAGTACTTATTACTTTATTATAATTGTTTGCTCCCCTTACCAACTTCCCATCTACTATGGGGCCTGTGATACATTACTCACCTATGTAATTCCAGGGCCTAGCATAGAGCCTAGAACTCACTAAAAATGTGTTGAGATGAATGGATTGATGGATGGATGGGGAAAGATCAACAGTCATTCACCGAATCTGTCTTTCAGGAAATCTTTCTTGTAACCAACCCCACCTACCTGCCAGATAGGTGAATAACTGAATGAATAAATAGCTGGCTGGGAAATGTTAGAGATGATGACTATTGGAGAAGGCTCAAGTAACTTATAGAATATAAAAAACTGGCTTCTAGTTTGCATAGTACTTACTTGATCTTTGATCTTGGAAAATACCCCTCGACTTCCTTTTTCTTTTTTTTCTGTACCTGTAAATAGATATTACACTCTTCAGCCTGCCATTCAGAGTTCTTGACCTTTCTCATTAATTATATTCTGCTACTACCCTTCTCTCCAAAATGTGTCTCACTTAAGGCCTAGAAAAATACTGCAGGACTAAAAAGCCCAGAAGTAGATTGATATAGATGTAGAAATGGAGACAGAGACATACATGGGAAGGTGGAACAAGAAAATAATATTATGACAATGGAGTGGGGCTAGAGTACTTACATAAAATGTGCAAATCACAAGTCAGTAAGGAAAGGATTGGTTTATATAATCTTTTATACAAAACAATTGATAAACAGTAGTAACAGTAGCAAAAGACAATGTTGAAAGATAAGACATAATCTTGGAAAGACATATCTTGCTATGCACATAACAAAAGAGTGAATCAGACTCATGTTCAAGGGGACATATAGACCTGCACACTACTAAACTGAGAAAGTGTGATTTACAACTAATGGTCTAGAAAGGGCACATAACCTTCAGGTTTATTGTCTAGAATATAACCCAAAGAGAAATATGAACTTTATTTGGATGGTGGAAAAAGTCCAAGTACCAGACTTAGAGGCTGCCAGCCTAGTTAGTTTCAGCTACTGCTGGTCTCCATCTCAAACTTGAAGCAGCTAATCTCAATCTAATTGTAGCGCCTCCCAGTTCTAAACACACACGGAGACACGCGAGCACGTGCACACACATGCACACAAATGCTTCTCATCTGCTTGTCGCATTCCTTTGGCCTATCCCACTCTGCCCCTCTTCTTTGCCTGGCTTACGCAGATGTCCTCTCTGCAGGTTGACCCTTCCCTGTGCTACCACCTTAGGCCCACCTCTTAATGCAGGCACTCTGTCCCAGTATATTATACTGTTTTGCTTAACTGCCTGTTCTCCACTCCAAACATCGCCAACCCTAGGCTGTGAGCTCCTCTAAGGCCAGGCCTGGGTCCTGCCTACATCTCTGTCCCCCGCACCTCATATATCCCACTGAAGAGACTCAATGAGTGTTCACTGAACTAAAATGAACCATGAACACAATGCTATGTAGCACTTTGTTATGTCTGTGAAGGAGGAGGAGGTAAGGACCAGGGAAGATTTCACAGAGCAAGCAGGTGACATTAGAGCTGGGTCTTGAGAAATAAGAAGTTATAAAAAATTAAAATTAAAAAAAAGCTACAGAAGCATCTGAGTGCATTGCTTCACAGAGGTGAGGAAATTTATTTTATTTTTTTTACAGAGACAGAGAGAGAGAGTCAGAGAGAGGGATAGACAGGGACAGACAGACAGGAACAGAGAGAGATGAGAAGTATCAATCATTAGTTTTTTGTTGCGACACCTTAGTTGTTCATTGATTGCTTTCTCATACGTGCCTTGACCATGGAGCTACAGCAGACCGAGTAACCCCTTGCTCAAGCCAGCGACCTTGGGTCCAAGCTGGTGAGCCTTGCTCAAACCA
Organism: Saccopteryx bilineata; assembly: GCF_036850765.1. Taxonomy (NCBI): domain Eukaryota; kingdom Metazoa; phylum Chordata; class Mammalia; order Chiroptera; family Emballonuridae; genus Saccopteryx; species Saccopteryx bilineata. The sequence continues at coordinate 346,189,275 of NC_089490.1, read as the reverse complement.
GATGAGCCCATGCTCAAGCTGGCGACCTCAGGGTCTTGAACCTGGGTCCTCTGCATCCCAGTCCGACGCTCTATCAGCTGTGCCACCGCCTGGTCAGGCAAGAAATCCTGTCTAATATTGTTTAGTGATAATTACCAGATGAATGCTAGCTTCACCAAGTCAGGTATTCTACCATTTTTATTCAATGAAATATCCCCAGTGACTGCTACATAGTAAACACTATAAATATCTGTTCCATTATTTGGACACTAATGAGGGGTTTATGGGGTTATAAAACAAGTGATGCAATGTAACTGAGCATGGTATAATACAATCCTATTATGTGATAGCTCTGGATCACTAGGAGTTCCATGAGAGTAGGAAACAGAGCTGTCTTGATCCCCCTGTATCCCTTAGTACAGTTCTGGGGAATGTTGGTTCTCAAAAATTTTTGTGGGAAGCCCTGGCCGGTTGGCTCAGCGGTAGAGCGTCGGCCTAGTGTGCGGAGGACCCGGGTTTGATTCCCGGCCAGGGCACACAGGAGAAGCGCCCATTTGCTTCTCCACCCCTCCGCCGCGCTTTCCTCTCTGTCTCTCTCTTCCCCTCCCGCAGCCGAGGCTCCATTGGAGCAAAGATGGCCAGGGCGCTGGGGATGGCTCTGTGGCCTCTGCCTCAGGCGCTAGAGTGGCTCTGGTCGCAATATGGCGACGCCCAGGATGGGCAGAGCATCGCCCCCTGGGGGGCAGAGCACCGCCCCTGGTGGGCGTGCCGGGTGGATCCCGGTCGGGCGCATGCGGGAGTCTGTCTGACTGTCTCTCCCTGTTTCCAGCTTCAGAAAAATGAAAAAAAAAAAAATTTTTTTTTGTGGGAAAAGTGAATAAAAATCTAGAATACTATTACATCCTAAAACTGTAAAAGCAGAGCAGCAGAGAGAACATACCACGAGTTTTGGTGTTAAAAAATAAATCTGGCTTGACCAGGTGGTGGCGCAGTGAGTAAAGTGTCGGACTGGGATGTTGAGGACCCAGGTTCGAGACTCCGAGGTCGCCAGCTTGAGCACGGGCTCATCTGGTTTGAGCAAAGCTCACCAGCTTGGACCCAAGGTCGCTGGCTCGAGCAAGGGGTTACTTGGTCTGCTGAAGACCCGCGGTCAAGGCACATATGAGAAAGCAATCAATGAACAACTAAGGTATCGCAACAAGCAACGAAAAACTAATTATTGATGCTTCTCATCTCTCTCTGTTCCTGTCTGTCCCTGTCTATCTCTCTCTCTCTGACTCTCTCTCTGTCTCCGTAACAAACCCCCCCCCCAAAAAAATCTGGCTTCTAAATCAAGTTCTGATACATACTATCTGGCCTTGAGTAAGTTCCTAACTTTACTCATCTGACAGGGTTGTTATGGGACTAAGTCCATGTAAAGAAGATGTGGTAGGCCCTGGCCGGTTGGCTCAGTGGTAGAGCATCGGCCTGGCGTGTGGGAGTCCTGGTTTCAATTCCCGGCCAGGGCACACAGGAGAAGCGCCCATCTGTTTCTCCACACCCCCCCCCCTCCTTCCTCTCCGTCTCTCTCTTCCCCTCCTGCAGCCAAGGCTCCATTGGAGCAAAGATGGCCCGGGCACTGAGGATGGCTCTGTAGCCTCTGCCTCAGGCGCTAGAATGGCTCTGGTTGCAACAGAGCAACACCCCAGATGGGCAGAGCATCGCCCCCTGGTGGGCATGCCAGGTGGATCCTGGTTGGGCGCATGTGGGAGTCTGTCTGACTGCCTCCCCGTCTCCATCTTCAGAAAAATACAAAAAAAAAAAAAAAAAAAAGAAGATGTGGTATATACCCACTAGGAAGTATTAGTATTACTCAGCCTCATGGCTGCCCTCAGACCCCTTGTGAAACCCAAGATAGTCAAAAAGAAGACCAAAAGTTCATCTGGCACCAGTCAGGTTGATATGTCAAAATGAAGTGTAACTGGCAAAAACCCAGAGGCACTGACAATAGGGTGCACAAAGGATTCAAAGGCCGGATCTTAATGCCTAACATTGATTGCGGAAGGAACAAGAAAACAAAGCACAGGCTGCCTACTGGCTTTCGGAAGTTCCTGGTCCACAACATCAAGGAATGTGAAGTGTTGTTGAGGTGCAACTAATCTGTGAAGATTGCTCACCATCTCTCCTTCCACAACCACAAAGCCAATGCAGAAAGAACAGCTCAACTAGCCATCAGTCACCAATCCTGATGCCAGGTTGTGCAGCAAAGCAAATGAATAGAAAACTTATGTGCACACTGCATGTGGGTTAGTAAAGCCATAAAATTATGCCATCTGGCATTTCAAAAATAAAAAATGAATAAATAAAAGGAATGAAATCTCGCAATTTGTGACAATATGGATAAACCTAGAACAGGGGCCGGGAAACTTTTTGGCTGATAGAACCATGAACGCCACATATTTTAAAATGTAATTCCATGAGAGCCATACAATGACCCATGTACGTTAGGCATTATCCAATAAAAATTTGGTGTTGTCCCGGAGGACAGCTGTGATTGGCTCCAGCCACCCACAACCATTAACATGAGTGGTAGGAAATGAATGGATTGTAATACATGAGAATGTTTTTTATATATATATATATATATATATATATATAATTTTTTTTTTTTTTTTTTTTTTTTTGAATTTTTCTGAAGTTGGAAATGGGGAGGCAGTCAGACATGCGCAGCATGCGCCCGACCAGGATCCACCCAGCATGCCCACCAGGAGGCGATGCTCCGCCCATCTGGGGCATTGCTCTGTTGCAACCAAAGCCATTCTAGCACCTGAGGCAGAGGCCAAGGAGCCATCCTCAGCACCTGGGCCAACTTTGCTCCAATGGAGTCTTGGCTGTGGGAGGGGAAGCGAGAGACGGAGGGGGAAGGGGTGGAGAAGCAGATGGGCGCTTCTCCTGTGTGCCCTGGTCAGGAGTCGAACCCAGGACTCCTGCACGCCAGGCCGATGCTCTACCACCGAGCCAATCGGCCAGGGCCTGTTTTATACTTTTAACGTTATTTTTTTTTTTATTAAAGATTTGTCTGCGAGTCAGATGCAGCCATCAAAAGAGCCACATCTAGTTCGTGAGCCATAGGTTCCCGACCCCTGACCTAGAAGGTATTATGCTAAGTGAGGTTAGAGAAAGACAAATACAGTATGGTTTCACTTAAATGCGTTGTTGTAAGGTACCAGAAAGCTAAAAAATTAATATTCAAAATTCATCTGGACTTGGTGTCTCTATGTAAACCCGTGGAATTGAGGTATTGAGGTACGGGTACTTTACAACAGTGTAATCTAAAAAAATAAAACAAACGAACAAACAAAACATAAACAGACTAATAGAAACAAAGATCAAACTGATGGTTGCCAGAGAGGAGGAGTATGGATAGGTGAGAAAGGTGATCAAGCTTACTGTGATCTTTGCACAGTGACAGATGATTACTAGACTTAGTGTCGTGATCAGGTGGTAAGGTATATAAATGTCGAATCACTATTTTATATGCCAAAAACTATCATAATATTATATACCAACTAAACTTACATTAAAAAAAATAAGTATACGCACAGAGGACACTGCCTGGCAGACAGCAGTCACTCTATAACACGAAAATACTGCTAACGGCCAAGACACCAGAGAGAATAACTGGTAAGTGCTGTAACTGGGACAGAGAGAAAAGGATGAAGAACAAGCTCTCGCCCTACGTTTGGAAATTTTACATTTGGCGCCGAGGAGATTGTAACACCTCAGGCAAACTCAGTTTCCAAGTCGCACCTGCCTCTGGCGTCGCTTCCGCCTCCGAGGCGTTCGCGGGGGCGACGTCCCAGTCTGGCGGGATGAGCGCCTGAGAGCCTCACGGGAATGTCGGAGCCGCTCCACGGTGGCGGTAACGCCTCCCAGTACCTCCTCCACTCCTTAGTAACCACGACGCGGTGGCGAGCCGTGTGGACAGCAACCGGCAGCAGGAGGGCCTAACTACTACAAATCCCGGCAAGCCCCGCGGCCACTTCTGCCGGCAACCTCGCGTCAGCCCGCTGTAAACTACCAATCCCGGTGCACTCTGCGCAGCGCGTCACGCCGTGCACTTCAGCCAATCGGCTTCGGACAAGTAGTGGGAGGGAGACGCTGAGGCAGACAAGATGGCCGCGGCGGCTGCACAAGGCGGGAGGAGTGGTGGCGGCGGAGGCGGTAGTGGGTCTGGCGGTGGCCCTAACTGCGGGACAGGCAGTGGGCGCAGTGGCTTGTTGGATAAGGTGAGAGGCCTATTCTTGGGAACAGTTCAGGCCAGCGGAGTGTCGGGAGGCAGCGAGCCCACCTTCCCATCCCCGCCCCCCTTCAGAGGGTTCTCTAGGGAGTAGGGTCTGGCCCACCGTGGGGACTTTACGGGCGCTTGCTGCCCGCTCTCTCCATGCTGTCAGATTTGAGCTCTTTTCTCGGAAGTGTACCTGGGCCTTAATGCTGGTCACCACATCTTTCTAGGAAAATTTGATTATTTCCACATTTCAGCGCGGCCGTGGCTTTTCCTCGGAGGTGCCGGGGGCTACTGTTCAATGTGCTCATTTCACCGATGGGGAGAACTGAAGTCCGGAGGAATGAAAGCCGCTGCTGGGAGTCAGTAGTCCCCAAACTCCTCCCCATGAGTACCACCCTTGGGTCGCTATGGATTCCTTACTGCTTCGTAGCGTTTTGTTTTCTGAAGTTTCTAGGCATTTTATCACGATACCTCGAATACTGAACTTATTTGGGTTTTGACTTCCCCTTTTGGACTGACAGGAACCTTTTAAAACTTAATCTTTTGCCATCTTCACAGTACCCCCCCCCCCCCCCCCCCCCACACACACACACTGCCCGCACTTCTCCCCTCCTGCTGCCTCCAAGTGCTCTGGGTGAATCAAATTCTCGAGTTTGCAGTTTGTTCCTGCTTGCCTCTTTCTCCCTCTGCCCATCCACTTTTCAAACTGCCGTCCTAGCAGCAAGGGTTTAGAAGAAAAGGAAAATCTGTTCTTGGATTGGCCCCTCTTGTCCTTTGCATAGCTTTTTGGAAGCAACGATTGCATGGAGATCTGCATCCTAGCACTGGTTCTGCTTTTGCTTCTAATTAGCTGTGTGACCTTGAAATATACTTGTTTTTCCTATGTTTCCTCATCTGTGAAAGGAGGCAGTTAGCTTTAATGTACCCTAAGGTCCCTTCCAATTCTCTCGTTGTAGGGCCCTGAGCCAGTTTGATGAGAAATGTTAAGCATAGGGTCTGTGATATAGTAAATAGGTTCTTTTTTTTTTACTTTGAAAACAGCTTTTATACTTCCCTGTGCTTAACGCACTGTAGATGCTTAAGAGATAAATACATGATCATATTGAGGGGTCCTGATCTTTTTGCTTCTCTTTTTGGGTGCTATTGATTTTGAATTAGATGGTTCTCACACTCTTACTCCTTAACCGACAGGAAGTTGAGATGGTAAATTGCTCCAAGATGTGAGAGTGTTTGGGATTGATTGTCATTTTCATACACAAATCCTGCCTTTCTACTGAGTGAGCACCTTATATATCCTGTGCTCATCCTATCCTGTTGACTGCTTCTCTCTTCCATCTATTTGGATTGTCCCCAGCAAACATTAAGCGTGGGCATTATGCTACGGTAGTGCTTGATGAAAAGTATACGGCATCATTGTGTTATTGAAAGAATTTGGGTTTGGGGATCATAAGATTTGGGCTTTGAAGTAGCTCTGCTACTTTCAAACTGTATGAAGACTTAGTTAACTTTACTAAGACTTTTCTTCTTCATCCGAAATGTTAGGGTTTTGGGGAGAATCAAATGAGATGGTATGCATTAATCTCTGTCACCTATAGTATCTAATAAAAATATGTGATGGCAGAGGAATAAATCAAGAATCCTATTGTCAGAAAGTATATACTCAATATTGTTGAATATACGACATGGGATACCCAAAATATTAAACATTGGAGTGTTTTGTGTATTCAAATTGTGAACATTATACAAAAGTTCAAATGAGAGAGAAAAGGATCCCTGAGATCTAATTGATAAGGGGGTAATGGCCCCAGGGGATGACCTTTTCTGAGAATAGTGCTGAGACCTTAATTTTGGGGGAGAGAGAAGGACCACATACACCAGTTAATGTCGTAGAGCAGAGATACACAGATGATGTCTGATGTTTCTCGGGTAGTGAGTTGACTGGATGGTTCTTCCGAGAAACCTGTAGTGACAAAATTGAAAAGGGCATGGATTACTTGAAGGTAGTAGTAAGCAAGTGTTAAAGATTTTTTTTTTTTTTGTATTTTTCTGAAGCTGGAAACGGAGAGGCAGTCAGACAGACTCCCGCATACGCCCACCAGGAGGCGATGCTCTGCCCATCCAGGGCTTTGCTCTGTTGCAACCAGAGCCACTCTAGCGCCTGAGGCAGAGGCCATGGAGCCATCCCCAGCGCCCGGGCCATCTTTGCTCCAGTGGAGCCTTGGCTGCAGGAGGGGAAGAGAGAGACAGACAGGAGGGAGAGGGGGAGGAATGGAGAAGCAGATGGGCGCTTCTCCTGTGTGCCCTGGCCGGGAATCGAACCCGGGACTCCTGCACGCCAGGCCGACGCTCTACCACTGAGCCAACCGGCCAGGGCCACGTTAAAGATTTTTGAGGCTAAAGTGGCTTTAGGAAAATTATTCAGATAGTTTGGAGAAGTAAAAATGAAAAGCCTTCTAGTAAGGCCTTATGTCATAGTAGTGTATAGGGTTTAATGTAAAAAGAAAAGTTAGAGTTCTTGTGTAGCATGTCAAAAGCTACATGACCTTGGATAAGTTATTTGGTATTACTGAACTTAAAATCTCCTTATGTAAATATCGTGGATGCCGATATATACACATACATATTACAGACTTGTAAATATTAAATTGTATAATATTGGTAAATAATGTTATTTGTAAAGGGCTATAAAAAGAATGACAAGGTGATGAGAACCCCCAACTTGAGTAACAGAAATATTTATTTTATTTTATTTACTCATTTTTAGAGAGGACAGAGAGAGGGAGAGAGAGGGAGAGAGAGAGAGACAGAATGGGAGAGAGAGGAGAGAGAGAGACAGAGAGAGAGAAAGAAGGGGGGAGGAGCTGGAAGCATCAACTCCTATATATGCCTTGACCAGGCAAGCCCAGGGTTTCGAACCGGCGACCTCAGCATTTCCAGGTTGATGCTTTATCCACTGCGCCACCACAGGTCAGGCCAGAAATAGATTTAAAAAGGGAAAAAAAGCCTCACAAAGGAGCACTTGGTAGAATTAACCAAAAAGTGAGACAGAAGTAAATCAAGAAAGGTTTAGGTATTTTCTTTTGGAAAACTTTATTTCTGCCTTACATTGAGTTGTTCCTCTTCTGAATTCTCTAGCATTTATGGCACCGGGTAATTAAACTGTCACTTAATGTCATAACTGCCTACTATCATACCAGTTTGTATTTGTCCAATTTCCAATGAGAGGTTCTGGAATAAGTACATGCAGTACTTACTGAATTAAGCAGAGAAAAAACTTCAGCTCTGCCACCTCAAGTTTTCAAAAACAACCTTAGAAGATGGTACCTCTAATTGTCTAAAAACTCAGGGTACAGGCCCTGGCTGGTTGGTTCAGCGGTAGAGCATCAGCCTGGCGAGTGAAACTCCTGGTTTGATTCCCAGCCAGGGCACAGGAGAAGCGACCATCTGCTTCTCCACCCCTCTCCCCCAACTCCCCCACAGCCATGGCTCCAAAGGTTCAAGCAAGTTGGCCCCAGGTGCTGAGGATGGCTTCGAGGCCTCGCGCAGAGCAACAGAGCAGTGGCCCCAGATGGGCAGAGCATCGCCCTGTAGGGGCTTGCCAGGTGGATCCTGGGCGCATGTGGGAGTCTGTTTGCCTTCTTGCCTCTCACTTAATAATCAAACAAACAAACAAGACAACAGTGTACTGAGGAAGAGAACATGGGGAAAAATGTTATTCTCAATGGAGCAGGATCTGAATTAATAGAGAAGCTTCTGCTCTGTGGGAATGAGAGACTGTTTTCTTACAATCTCTGATTTGTCTTGACTTTTTGGGAGGGTTTTTATTTTTATTTCCTGCAGCTATAGTTTTACTTGCTATAAACAAATGCAATAAAGAGATTCAAATGTGCTTATAGTTTTCCTTAAGCAGGTGTAAATTTCTGTTTCTGTGAAACCTACTTTAAGAACAAAGCAATTCTAGCCTGGCCTGTGGTGGCACAATGAATACAATATTGACCAGCTCAGATTGCTGATTGTAAACTCTGGGCTTGCCCCTTTAAGGCACATAGGACAAGCAATCAATGAACAACTAAAGTGAAGCAACTATGAGTTGATATTTCTTGTTCCTCACCCCCCCTCTGTAAAATCAATAAATAAAATCTGAAAAAAAAAGAACAAAGCAATTGTAGTTTCCTGATCTTAAAAATAGGTATGCAGGTATATTCTATACTCCATCACAGAATAACCTAGATCATTGCAATAAGTTATTTTGCCCCAAATACATCAAAACATTTTGTTCTACATAGCAGGCTCAAAAGAAAAACTGCTTGCTTAGTTTGTTTTGGCTATTAAATCAATATGTTGCATTAAACCATTCTTCCCAGAAACTATCCCCAAATCCTTTTAACATTATCTGAGTCTCTTTCTCCTGACTGGATTTGTTTTGGCTATTAAAAAGTGGTATTAAATCATGCTTTCTAGAAACTATAGTCAGACCCTTTTAACCTCATAGCTGTATTTCTGTCACCTCACTAGACTGTCAGCTTAATCTTAAAGTCCATCTTTTATAGCTTAGTAGTTGAGAACACAGGCTCTGGAGCCAGGCTATCTGTGTTTTTGAATGTCTCTACCACTTACCAGGTATATGTTCTTTGGCAAGTTAGTAAATCTCAGTATGTGTTTCCTCATCTGCAAGGTGGTGATAATTGTAGTATTTTAAAAGGTGGTGTCTGGCACATAGTAAGTACTTAACAAAATACATATAACTACTGCTAAATAGTGGTTATTCTGGGCTCTAGCTTCCTTATATAAATATTTTTTATAACATGATATGGAGACTGGACATCAGACCCCATTGAGTTCTAGTTAAAAATACAGATATCTGGACCTCATCCTAGACCTGAATCATTCTCTGAAGGTGGGACCTGTATAGCTGCATGTTTTCACACAGAGCTATTTATTTCCTCTATATTTTAACAGTTACTTCCAGTTACTTCTGGGTTGAGGATTACTGTCCTAGATGACTTGTGATATTTTAAGGTTTTTTTGTTTTGTTTTGTTTTTTAACTATCCTGCTTAATCAGTAGTGGTTTCTCGAAAATATTTATAATGAAGAGACTTCAAAGCTCATCTGTGTCAGCCTCCTCATTCTATAGACATGGATACGTCTGGAAAGGGGAAGAGGAAGCAACTTGCCCAAGACCATACCTCGAGCTAGTAACAGTCCAGCACCTGGTTTCCCCAGTTCTTAATCCTGTTGTCTTGCCTTACTTAGTACATTGCCTTTCATTCTGGAACAGGCCATGTTCTAGCTAATATAATAGTGGAAAGAGCATCTGTTTTGAGATTGACCTGTGCTTAAGCCTTGGTTTTGTCACCTACCAACCTGTAAACAGGTCATGTATTCTCCTTTACTCTCAGTGATGGTATCTTTTTATTTTTATTTATTTATTTATTTTTTTCCATTTTTCTGAAGCTGGAAACGGAGAGACAGTCAGACAGACTCCCGCATGCGCCCGACCGGGATCCACCCGGCACGCCCACCATGTGGGCGATGCTCTGCCCACCAGGGGGCGACGCTCTGCCCACCAGGGGGCGATGCTCTGCCCATCCTGGGCGTCGCCATGTTGCGACCAGAGCCACTCCAGCACCTGAGGCAGAGGCCACAGAGCCATCCCCAGCGCCCGGGCCATCTTTGCTCCAATGGAGCCTTGGCTGTGGGAGGGGAAGAGAGAGACAGAGAGGAAAGCGCAGCGGAGGGGTGGAGAAGCAAATGGGCGCTTCTCCTATGTGCCCTGGCCGGGAATCAAACCCGGGTCCTCCGCACGCTAGGCCGATGCTCTACTGCTGAGCCAACCGGCCAGGGCTCAGTGATGGTATCTTAATTTGCCAGACTTCTGGGTGGTATGTCTGTATCCTGACCTAGCTCTGAGAAAGACGATGAACAGTTTTTTTCACGGTACTGTAAGTCTGTGCGTGTTTAAAGAAACAGGGTGCTGGCCTTTTAACACTTGCAAACAACTTTAGTAGCATCTCAAAACTCATTTTTTACTTTAAAATGGAAAACATTTTTGTCAAAGGACACTATCAAGAAAGTAAAAAGACAGTATACAGAATGAGAAAAAATGTTTGAAAATTATATATCTAATAAGGGTCTAGTATCTAGACTATATAAAGAATCTTATAGCTCAATAATAAAAAGAGCCCAATTTTAAAAAGAATAAAGGATGTGAATAGACATTTCTGCATAGAAGATAAACAGATGGCCAATAAGCACATGAAAAGATGTTCAACATATTAGTCATTAGAGAAATGCAAATCAAAACCACAATGAGAAACCACTTCACACCTCCAAGTATGACTATAATTAAAAATAAAAACCAGTGTTGGTGAGGATGTGGAGAAATTGGAACCCTCTTACATTGCTAGTAAGAATGTAAAGTGATGGCCTGACCTGTGGTGGTGCAGTGGATAAAGCCTGGACCCAGAATGCTGAGGTTGCCGGTTCAGTACCCTGCACTTGTCTGGTCAAGGCGCATGTGGGAGTTGATGCTTCCTGCTCCTCTCTCTCTCTCTCACTCTCCTCTCTAAAATGAATAAATAAAATATATTTAAAAAAAAAAAAAAAAGAATGTAAAGTGATGCAGCCACTTTGGAAAACAGTGTGTTAGTTCCCCAGAAAGGTAAACATGCAGAGTTACCGTATAACTGTGTATTACAGTTCTAGGTATAATAAACCCGGTAGAATTGAAAATTATGTCTGCACAAAAACGTGTATGTAGATGATCATAGCAGCATTACTCACAATAGCCAAAAGGGGACACACCCACATTCCATGTATCCATTGGCAGATGTATGGGTAAACAAAATATGATACTATATCAATATAATGCAATATTTGGTTATAAAAAGGAATAAAGTAGTGGTAATTATTACAACATGGATGAACCTTTAAGACATGCTCAGTGAGAGAAGTCAATCACAAAAGGCTGCATATTGTATAATTCCGGTTAGTATATAAAATGTCCAGAATAGGGTCAATATATGCAGACAAAAAGTAGATTAGCGGTTACCAGGGCTGGAGAGCAGCTGAGAGGGGAGTGACTGCTTCTGGATATGGGATTTCTTTTTAGGGTGATGAATGTATTCTGGAATTAGATAGTGGTGATGGTTGCACAACCTTGTGAGTATAATTAAAAACTACGGAATTGTACATTTTAAAATGATGAGTTTTGTAGTATATGAAGTGTGGTTGTTTTTTTTTTTTTTTTTTTTTTGTATTTTTCTGAAGCTGGAAACGAGGAGAGACAGACAGACTCCTGCATGTGCCCGACCGGGATCCACCCAGCACGCCCATCAGGGCCTACGCTCTGCCCCTCCGGGGCTTCGCTGTGCAGGGACCGGAGCCACTCTAGCGCCTGGGGCAGAGGCCAAGGAGCCATCCCCAGCGCCCGGGCCATTCTTGCTCCAATGGAGCCTTGGCTGCGGGAGGGGAAGAGAGAGATAGAGAGGAAGGAGGGGGGGGTGGAGAAGCAAATGGGCGCTTCCCCCATGTGCCCTGGCCGGGAATCGAACCCGGGTCCCCCGCACGCCAGGCCGACGCTCTACCGCTGAGCCAACCGGCCAGGGCCATGAAGTGTGTTTTAACTTAAATTCTTTTTAAAATCTTCACTGTGTTTATGGAGTAACCTTTGAAGCTTCAAAATATTAATATTGTTAACTGCTTATTCATCATTATGTGACTCAGGGATATCACCAAAGCTAATAGCCCCCATTGGCCCAGGTCCCTCTTTTGGCTCCTGCCTGCACTGTTTCTCTGCTGTGACCTCGTCAAATCTCAGTACTTTTTCATATTATTTGACCTTTCAGTAGCGTTTGACTTAATTATTTTTTTCTTGAAATAGTTTCTTTATGTGGCTTTAAGAACACTACTAGCCCCTGGTTTTCTTCTTCCTTCATTGGTCTCTTTGTCTTTGTTTTTTTGTTGTTGTTTGGTTTTTGTTTTGCTTGTTTTTTTGGTCTTCTTTCTGACCTGTAAATGTTGGCAAGCCTCTGGCCTTGTCCTCTGACTATACTTATTCCAAAGAGATGCCCAGTGTCATGACTTAAATATCGTGTGTGTGTGTGTGTGTGTGTGTGTGTGTGTGTATAAATAACTCACAAAGCTCAGCAACAAACGAGCAAACAATTCAATTAAGAAATGGGGAGAGGACCTAAACAGACACTTCTCTCAAGAGGACATAGAAATGGTCAACAGGTACATGAAAAGATGCTCATCTTCACTAGCTATTCAAGAATGCAAATCAAAACTACAATGAGATACCACCTCACACCTCAAGTGGCTGGTTTGAAACCCTAGGCTTGGCTGGTCAAGGCACATATGAGAGTTGATACTTCCTTCTCTCTCGCTCTCTCTCCCTCGCTCTCTCCCTTTCTCCCTCTCTCCCCCCCTCCTCCCCTCTTCTCTTTCTCTAAAATGAATAAATAAAAATCTAAAAAAAAAACAAGACAGATAAGTGTTGGAGAGGCTGTGGAGAAAAAGGAACCCTCATTCACTGCTGGTGGGAATGCAAATTAGTACAACCATTATGGAAGAAAATATGGTGGTTCCTCAAAAAATTAAGACTACAATTATGTGACAATCCCTCTACTGGGTATATACCCCCAAAACTTGAATGTCTTTACATTGGTAAAGACACGTAAACCCCCATGATCGTCACAGCATTATTCACAGTGGCCAACACATAGAAACAACCATAGTGTCCCTTGATAGAGGATTGGATAAAGAAGATGTGGCACATATATACATTGGAAAACTAGTCAGCCATAAAAAATGATGACATAGTGTCGTTTACAACAACATGGATGGCCCTTGAGAATAATTATACTGAGTGAAATAAGTAAATCAGAAAAAGCTAAGAATTGGATGATTTCACACATAGGTGGGATATAAAACTGAGACTCATGGACATAGATAAAAGTGAACTGGTTACCAGGGGGAAGTGGTTGTGGTAAAGGGGGACTTGAGGGAGGGAATGGGAGGAAGAGTGTAAAGAGGGACCAATATACGGTGACAGAAAATGACTTGGCTTTGTGTGATGGGTACATAACAACAGTTCAAATGCTACAGAAATGTTTACCTGAAACCTGTGTACTCTTAACTGATCAATGTCACCCTGTTAAATTTAGTTTTCTAAATAAAATTAAAAAATATGTATAAGTTGATGACCTCCACGTTTATATTTCCAACCTAGACCTCTCCTCTGAGCCCCAGACATACATGTCCAACTGCCTACTTGCCATCTCCATTTAGATATCTAGTGTATGTAGGTGTATATACACTAGATATCTAAGTGGAGATACATTTACATATAAACATTTAATATGTGATAAATATATAATAATTACTGTTATAAATGCTATTGCATTTATAGCCTTGTATATTATTGCATGTCTGCAAATATGGAAAAATTCCCAGAAGTGGGAAGTTGAATCCAAAGTACTAAATTGTCTTCTATAGGTGGTGTACCATTTGAATTTCTGCCAACAATGTGTGACTCTTGCCTCTGAGTAACACAGTATTTGGTAACCTTTCTCAACTTGTATGGATGAGGGAAATTGAAGCAGGGTTTGTCCAAAAGTCACATAACTCCCTGGTGATATAACTTGGTTTTTAATTCAAAATATTTTTTCCAACAGACAACACTGGACTTGCTATTTTCCTATAGTTAAGACATGCTGGCAAAATATAAAAATTGTTAGCTGACAGAAATATATTAAAGGAGACCTTCCTCATTTTGATATTGTTTGCAAGTCCATGGATTTATATTTTCTGAGTTTTGAGATCACAGAATGAAAGGATGACCAAATGGAGATTTTGTCTATATTCACATGTGGGTAGAACAGGGATGGGATATGAGTTCACACTGTAGTCTCTGTAGCCCGTGTAAGTTTGTATTCTGATTTGGGTTGGTAGATTTTGCCTTCTCAGCACAGAGAGTGACAATATCAAGAGTACCACCTGATTTGTTGACTCTAGTCTCCTTCACCTTCATTTTAAGTGTTTTGTCTTTTAGCTGTCCAACATCTGAAGACAAAGGGTAAGCGATAATTATACTTAAGGATGTTCTTAAGAAAGTAGTTCCTTTTTATTTTCAGTAAGATGCCATATTCTTGATGCACAGCTCTTCTGTTTTACAGTGGAAGATTGATGATAAGCCTTTAAAAATTGACAAATGGGATGGATCTGCTGTGAAAAATTCTTTGGATGATTCTGCCAAAAAGGTACTTTTTGAGATGGCAGTCTGTTAGCATGCGTATACCTGATGTTCATCTGCAGGATCTTTTTCTTCTGTCGCTTGGAATGACCTTAATTTTCTGTGTTAGGAAGCGAACCAGAAAACCTGTTTCTAAAATCCTTATAATGTATGTAGGGAGCATGTGTTAAAAATGTTAGCTACCTGGAGCCCCTCAAATTCTCTAATGTTTTAACTTCAGAAAGCTGTTAATCTTGTTTTTGAGGTTAATTAGCCAAGAGCCAAGAAGATTGAGAGTATATAAGATGAATATTCATCCATGATTGGTCATGTCTCCATTTGAAAAAGGAAAAAATTTTAGTTTCATTCTAAGGAATAAGTTGAGGATTAAAAAGATGTATGAGAAGTTGATGAACTTTTTCTCTGGGATCTATTTGTAAACAGCTTGAGTCTTTTTGCTAGGAGTGTTAAAATTCTGATTAGAGAGAACTAGGTAATTTATGATTCTAATGTAGCTTTTATCATGGAAATTAAGAATAAAAGCAGGTTCTAGGAAGGAAGCATTTCTGTTAGCTTGATTCCTTGTTCTTCTCGCTAGGTACTTCTGGAAAAGTACAAGTATGTGGAGAATTTTGGACTAATTGACGGTCGCCTCACCATCTGTACCATCTCCTGTTTCTTTGCCATAGTGGCTTTGATTTGGGACTATATGCACCCGTTTCCTGAGTCCAAGCCTGTTTTGGCTTTGTGCGTCATATCATATCCTTTATTTACACTCAGGTTTGTTTCTAGTGACTATTTTAAAATCTCTACTGATAACTTCCCTGCTACCTACAAAAAAACAAACTTTGATCTGGAGGCCTGCTCATGTTAGAATTTAACATTATCAGCTCCTAGGAATCTGTAAATTTATGTAGTAATTATCACTGATATTTTAGATTTAATATGGTTATTTTATCTTTAATTCTATTTAGCTGTGAATATAGAGGATATTATCCTCCAGGTGTCAGCACCTGTTAGCAAAACACAGTAATAGTGACGGCCCGGCTCTTCTTATTTCTAGTCCAACACTTCTCCCATTAGGCCATGTTGCTTCAAGCCACTCAACCCAGGATATTCAGAAAGGCTCAGACTTGGAGGTACAGATCTGTGTCAGGTTCCCTTGAAGCTTGAGGGGCTGGACTGGGAGTTACTGAGCATGAGATATAGGTGTGGCTTGTGTAATAGTGGAAATAAATAAACCTATTCTGGAGTTAGAAAAATCTGGGTCTGAAATCCAAACTGTTTTGTGATCTTGTGCTAATAAGAACTTAATTTTTTTGCCCTGGCCGGTTGGCTCAGTGGTAGAGCGTCGGCCTGGCGTGCAGGAGTCCCGGATTCGATTCCCAGCCAGGGCACACAGGAGAAGCGCCCATCTGCTTTTCCACCCTTCCCCCTCTCCTTCCTCTCTGTCTCTCTCTTCCCCTCCCGCAGCTGAGGCTCCACTGGAGCAAAGTTGGCCCGGGCGCTGTGGATGGCTCCTTGGCCTCTGCCTCAGGCGCTAGAATGGCTCTGATTGCAGCAGAGCTACGCCCCCTGGTGGGCATGCCAGGTGGATCCCGGTCAGGCGCATTCGGGAGTCTGACTGACTGCCTCCCCATTTCCAACTTCAGAAAAATACAAAAAAAAGAACTTAACTTTTTTGAGACCAAATGCTGCTTATTTATAAATAAGGGTAATTACACTCAGGATTATCATAAAAATTAAATGAGATATTTTATAATGTGTTTGGTATGTAATTGAGATATTTTCCCTATCCTTTTTATAAATGTGGACTTGTGTTTGTTACCTACCTGGCTTGATTATTTCTCAAAAAACTGAATATACCAGTTTTCTTGTGGTTCCCACACTTTTTTCCAAAATCAATCTGTACATATTATGCTTTTATTTTGAACTTAAAATGTAGATTTTTTTTCCTATCAGAGTATACAGATCTGTCTTATTTGTAATAACCATAGTGTTACTGAGTGTCTGCTATGTGTCATTACTGCTATTTGTTTAAAACAAATCATTTTGGTAGGCTGTTTACTTTTCTTAACAGTGTTGCCATAACCTGAAATATTTCTAGAATCTTGGCATTTACAAAGCCATTTAATAAAGCAGGTCCTGATCAAAAATACACTGCTCACAAAAATTAGGTGATTTTTTTTTTTTTTTTTTTTTTTTTGTATTTTTCTGAAGCTGGAAACGGGGAGAGACAGTCAGACAGACTCCTGCATGCGCCCAACCGGGATCCACCCGGCACGCCCACCAGGGGGCGACGCTCTGCCCTCCAGGGGACGATGCTCTGCCGCGACCAGAGCCACTCTAGCGCCTGGGGCAGAGGCCAAGGAGCCATCCCCAGCGCCCGGGCCATCTTTGCTCCAATGGAGCCTTGGCTGCGGGAGGGGAAGAAAGAGACAGAGAGGAAGGAGGGGGGGCGTGGAGAAGCAAATGGGTACTTCTCCTATGTGCCCTGCCTGGGAATCGAACCCGGGACTTCTGCACGCCAGGCCGACGCTCTACCGCTGAGCCAACCGGCCAGGGCCAAATTAGGTGATATTTTATCACTTCATATTCATTTTGAAATATCTCCTATTTTTGTGAGAAATATAGTATCATCCAAATTGATTCCAAATCATAGTCCCCAGACTTGCACCAGCAAGTCATCCCATTATGAATTATTTTTTTATTTTTTTAAGGACAGTAGGGGAGATAAGAGACAGATTCTTGCATGCACCCTATCTGGGGCCACTCTAAACCTCACTATTTTTAGCTCCTGTGGTGGAGACTTGAGGTAACCATCCTCAGTGCCTGGAGCCGATGAGCTTGAACCAATCAAGCCATAGTGGAAGAGGGAAGAGAGAAAAGAGGGAAGGGTGGAGGAAGGGTGGATAAGGAGATATTTGCCTTTCCTATGTGCCCTGATCAGGGATCGAACCAGGACTTCCACACACTGAGTCAATACTCTACTGCTGAGCCAACCAGCCAGGGCTGAATTTTTTCATTATTAATGCAGTTCAAAAGAATTTGCCATATGTTCTAGAGATAGTTCTCAAAGTAGTTCCAAATCCAAAGAGGTTGGGTTTTTTTTGTTTGTTTATTTTTAGTGAGAGAGAGGGACAGACAGGAAGAGAGAGAGATGAGAAGCATCAACTCGTTTTTGTGGCACTTTAGTTGTTCATTGATTGCTTTCTTATTTGTGCCTTGATGTGGGGGGTCCAGCTGAGCCAGTGAACCCTTGTTCAAGCCAGTGACCTTGCGCTCAGGCCAATGACCATGGGAATATGTCTACTATCCCCCGCTCAAGCTGGTGACCTTGGGGTTTCGAACCTGGGTCCTCAGTATCCCAGGCTGATACTCTATCCACTACACCACCATCTGGTCAGGCCTAAAGAGGTTTGAAGAATGAGTAACATTATTGGAAAATACAGCCTCCCAAGAGAACTAAGTAGCTTCATGGAATTTTATTTGTTTGGTTATATTTGTTTAAGATTTTGCTGATCATGTCAGTTTTAATATAATAATAATGACTATTATAAATGCCTTCTGTGTGCTAGACACTTAAAAAATATGTATATACATATATATATACACACTGTATTTTTTGCTCCATAAGACACACCTGACAATAAGACACACCTAGGATGTTAAGGAGGAAAATAAGAAAAAAAATATTCTGAACCAAATGGTGTGTTAAAATACTTAATAAAATACCGTATTTTTCGCTCCATAAGACGCATGGGCATTTCCCCCTCCACTTTTGGGGGGGGGGTGCGTCTTATGGAGTGAAAAATATGGTATATGAAATCTCTAAGTCTCATGACAATTCTAAAAAATCCGGTATTTCATTTTGGAGGTGATTAAACTTGGGGAAGGAAGTAATTTATCAAGGTTACATTGGTTAAAAGCCAGAATTTAATTCGAGGACTGTCTCACTCTAGAACCCAATACTTGACACAATACTTTCCTGCCTCTCACTGTCATAAAATTTAAATTATACATTGTGCGAACTTCTGGCACATAGTAGGTTCTCAAAATGGTATATTTATGGTGAAAAACTGAATATAATAATAAACTATATGTGTATAGGAAATAATTGTTCTTTTAGTAAGTGAATCTGAAGTCACTTTTTTTAATTTAATTTATTTTATTCATTTTTTTTAGAGAGGAGAGAGAGGGAGAGAGAGAGAGAGAGGAGAGAGAGACAGGGGGGAGGAGCTGGAAGCATCAACTCCCATATGTGCCTTGACCAGGCAAGCCCAGGGTTTCGAACCAGCGACCTCAGCATTTTCAGGTCGACGCTTTATCCACTGCGCCATCACAGGTCAGGCTGAAGTCACTTTTAATGACCCTTGAAATTGGTTGAGCTTGGTCAAGTCCAGTGTGATTTTGTATGTTATAGAGAAATAAGCACAAGGCTTGACTTAACTAAATAACAGGATTTTCTACATGTTATCCTTGAACAGAAAAGATGAGAGCTGGTTTATGTTCTTTACTTGTTTTTCATTCCCTTTTGAAGTATTCCCCTTTGAAGTATTCTAAACCAAGAAAGCCTTGCTTCTCTTGCTACATAAACATAAGGATGAAAATGAAATAGCTAAATTTTCACTGTTTTTGCAGGAAGACAAAGCTCTTTGGTAGTTTTTGTAGCCCTTGCTTGTCAATTTGTGTTAGTTCTCTTTTGTGTATATGTTTGTGTGTTTCCTCCTTAACTTTATTTGAACATATTTTGTGATGATGGGGATCCTGACCATTTATACCTCGTATAAGGAGAAGAGCATCTTTCTCGTGGCCCACAGGAAAGATCCTACAGGGATGGATCCTGATGATATTTGGCAACTGTCCTCCAGTCTCAAAAGGTATGACTATCCTCACAGATTCTTAAATCCTGGTATTGGCTTTCCCTATCGATTGAGTTATTGTCAACAACATACTATTTTATGCCTACTCTATGCAGATCATGGTATTAGTCATGTATAATGAATAAAGGGATTTGAACGATCTAGAAGGTTTTTCCAAGCATTGCCGGTCTGAGCTGGCATTATCACAGATAAACTCAGGGAGAAAGTACTTTGGTGGAAGAAGGAAGAATGATTCTCTCTCTTTTTAAAAATTTTAAGTGAGAGGATGGGAGATAGACTCCTGCATGTGCTGTGACTGGATTCCACCTGGTGACCCCCAGCTGGGGCTGATGCTTGTAGCCGAGCTATTTTTAGCTGCAGAGGCTTGACAGAGCTATCCTCAACACTGCCAGCACACTCTATAATCAGTTGAAACATGGCTGCAGGAGGGGAAGAGAAAGGGGGGATGAGAGAGAAAGAAGGAGGAGGGGAGGAGAAGCAAGATGGTTGCTTCTCCTGTGTACCCTGACAAGGAATTGAACCTAGGACTTTCACATGCTGGGTTGATGCTCTGCCACTGATCCATCCAGTCAGCCTGATACTCTTTTTCCTTGTGGCTAAAGTTAAGTGAGTCAATTAGAGTGCAGAATTATAAAGGCCAAAAGTATAAAGTCAGTTATCTTTAAAGAATCCTGTTAGCTTTTATTTCTTTTATATCCTAATTGTACTATGTGCAATCAGGAATCTATGAAGTGATATACCAGGGAACTCAGAGAAGGGCATTTCCATCTGTGACCAGTAGTGGGTATGACTTTGTCCAGCTGACAACTGAGGTCTATCCAGAATAGGGTTCAAGTTCAGCTGTGTGACTTTTGATATGTCATTTAAAGTATTTGAGCTTTAGCAGGGTCAAAAATGATTTGCAGAGTAAAGATGAAATACTCGTTATAATAATAGCAATTTTCTATTGAGCAAAGTGCATTATCTCATATAAACCTAGAGCAACTCATTTTATAAGTAAGAACACAGGTCTAGCCTGACCAAGTGGTGGCACAGTGGACCGAGCATTGGCTTGGGATGCTAAGGACCCAGGTTCGAAAACTTGAGGTGGCTGGCTTGAGCAAGGAGTCACTCGTTCTTCTGGAGTCCCCTAATCAAGGCACATATGAGAAAGCAATCAATGAACAACTGAGGTGCCATAACGAAGAATTGATGCTTCTCATCTCTCTCCCTTCCTGTCACTCTAAAAAAAAAAAAGAACACAGGCCTAAAGGTTTCAATGAATTCTTCCAGGGTTATACAGCTCAGAAGTGAATTCTGGCAGGTATACCAGCCCACATCTGAACCCATAATTCATGCTTTTAGTCACAATCCTAAAGACAAATGATACAGTTTCTAGAATATAGTAGGCTCTCAAATTGTAGAGTGCAATTATTCATAAATATGAGGGTAAGTAAAGCATCAGTGCCCAAAAGCCTCTCATTACCAATTTGTGAAGATGCCTGTTGTTGGACCTGAGTTCTTACCTCTTCCTGGCCGGGCTCCTGTTTGCCCTTTTGGCCTCAGCCATCCTAAATCTGTGCTAGGCCACTGAGCAGTGTTGCAGAATTTTAGAGCTTAACAACATCTTGATTTCATTATTTTCATTCTCACATATGTTTTTAAAACAGCTTTACTGAAATATAATTCACATACTATACAGTTTACCCATTTAAAGTGTACAGCTCAGTGGTTACTAGTGTATTTACAGATATTTACAGCTGTCATCACAGTCAACTTGAGAACATTTTCATCACTTCAAAATCAAAGCCTGTAGCCTTAGCTGTCATCTTCCTCTGCCCCCAACCCCCATAACCTTAAGTAACCATTTATCTACTTTATGTCACTAGATTTTCCTGTTTTGGATATTTCGTATGAATGAATCATATAATACATGATATTTTTGTGACAGTCTTCTTTCACTTCAGTGTTTTCAAGGTTCATCCATGGTGTAGCATGTATCAATATTTCATTTCTTTTTATGGTGAATAATGTTCCATTGTATGTATATACTACATTTTGCTCATCCATTTATTGAGGACATTTGAGTTTCCACCTTTTCGCTATTATGAATAATGATACTCTAAACATTTGTTTTTGTGTGGACATATATTTTCATTTTTTAGGTTATTTACCTAGGAGAGGAATTACTCTCCTAGGGGTCAAATGGGTCAAGTTACCACTCTTTTTAAATTGCTTGAGGAACTGCAAGATTATTTTTCAAAACAATTTCACCATTTTACAATCCCACTAGCATGTCTGAGAGTTCTGAATTTTCCATTTGACCTGCTGTTTGTTTGTTTTTTTTCACTAACTGCCATGTTGTCGGTGCCTGTGGAGAGGAAATACACCACCTCTGTTCGTTTTGATTGCAGTTAAATATAGATCCACTTCTCTTGCCTTGAAGAAAGTTCCTGGTTCATTGGCACTCTCTCTAACATAGCTCTGTGTCCTAGTGGATGATTATTCCAGTACTTTGGCTCTCAGTTTTACTTCTTTTCTGATTATCTTGTTTACTACTAAGACCTTGCTATTTCTGGTAACTAATTACCTTGAGTAATTTCAGTTTTAAGTATCCCACTCTGACCACTGCTTCCTATTTTTCTAGTTTATCTCCTTGTTGTTCTCTTGTCCTAATAGTTCTTCAGCGCCATTGGCATCTGTAATCCGTTGAGCCTACCACCTTTTCATTTCCTCCCTGCCCAGTTTAGGTTCCATGTCATTTCTGTAGTCCAGTTACTCTTCCACTGACCTAGAGGGTCTTTCATACCTTCTTCTCTATCCTCAAACCTTCTCCCCTTCTTCTGCACCTTTACTCTCAGCTTCTTTTGTTCATGGGAAGATAGAAACACCCGGAAGTCTCACATCATTGCCTGTTGCATATTCCATCTTTCTAAGTTCCTACCTGAAGCTTCCGCTTTATTTGTCCACTAGATTCCTTTAGATTCTTTTTTTTTTTTCTGAAGTTAGAAGTGGTGAGGCAGTCAGACTCTCTCATGCACCCGACTGGGATCCACCCGGCATGCCCACCAGGGATCGATGCTTTGCCCATCTAGGGCGTTGCTCTGTTGCAACCAGAGCCATTCTAGCACCTCAGGCAGAGGCCATGGAGCCATCCTCAGCGCCCAGGTCAACTTTGCTCCAATGGAGCCTTGTCTTTGGGAGGGGAAGTAAGAGATAGAAAGAAAGGAGAGGGGTAAGGGTGGAGAAGCAGATGGGCGCTTCTCCTGTGTGTCCTGGCCGGGAATGGAACCCTGGACTTCCACATGTCTGGCCGATGCTCTACCGCTGAGCCAACTGGCCAGGGCCTGTCCACTAGATTCTTATCCCATCTCATTTACTTGATGTTTCTCCTGCTGAATTATTGTTTCTGGCATACAAACAAGCTGTAATTTCTCCTAATTAAAAATTAAAATAAAATTTTCTTTCCCCTTATTTTTCTCGCACTGCTCCCTTCTCCCATTGTTTCTTGACCCGCCCTTGTCTTCACTTCTCTTTCTTCATTGTACTCGACCTGTCAGCAGCATGTGACACAGTGGATCACTCTCCTTGTTAACGCTTTTCTGTTTTTTTAACTAGGCTTTTAGGATACTATAATGTTCTAATTTTCATCTTAATATAATACCTATTCCATACTCTCTTTCATAATGCTTTATTCCCTTTCTCTCAATTTAAAATGGGACCATGGTTGTTCCTTGCACCTCTTTATATTCACTCATTAGGTTTAATCTTACTAGACTTTTAAGATTTTAAATACTGTTTAAATCTGAATTTTTGCCTTAGACCTCTACTGTGAACTCCAAATATATCCTAACTGTCTGTTCAACACTGGATCCTGATGAGCATCTCAAGATTAACATATTCAAAGCATAACTCTGCTATCCCTCATTTAAACTTGCTTTTCCCATCCCAGTAAGTAGCAACTCTATCCTAATTAGGCCAGAACTGCAGAATCATTTTGACTGCTCTTTCTCAGTCCTTCCAGCAAATCCTGTCACAGGCTCTACTTTCTAAGTATATTGAGTCTGACCACTTACCATTGCCACTGCTACTATGATCTCTCAATTAAGTTATTGTAATAATGTCCTAATGAACCTCTGCAGCTGCTGTCTCTGCCCATAGTCTATTCCCAGTACAGCAGGCAGAGTGAGCCTTTTAAAACAAGGCAGATAACTCATCCTCTGCTGAAAATCCTCACTGAGGGGAAAAAAACTAAAATCTTAAGCATTGCTTAGAAATCCAAACTTGTTAATTTTCTGCATCTCTCACACATATGCAAACACATCCCTCATCTCCTGTGACTTTTAGCCTTTTTCGCCGCATTATGTTCTTTTCTCACTGTTTTGTTTAAACATAGGCTTGGTGAAGCCTTTCCTACCTACCATATTTAAAAGAAACATTGTGTTTTTATTTTTGGTTTTCTTACACACACTACTAGTCCCAAAAGGTGAGATTTGTCTATTGTGTTAACTGCTGTATATTTATAGCATCTAAAACTACTTGATGTGCATAGACTGAATAAAATATTTATTGAATTAATGATTACTTCTAAAATGTATTAGATCATAGTTCATCAGATCATGTTCTGTCATCAAAACCATGGAGCTGCCAGTGGAACTGGGTCCAAAAGTCAGATATTGCTCTGATATCAATTGGCAGCGATTGGTCAGACCTTGAGAAAAAATTTTGAGGTATTGAAAATAGTTCAAGAACCTTCGCTCTTAGCTGTCCAGGTTGGGAGTAACTGATTAGATGACAGTTTATTGAGTTACAATTTTTTTCAGGAGTGGTTAATGATAGTTACTGTTTTAACCATGACAGTGATCCTGAAAAGTAGTTGGTAGTTTTCCTGATTTAAATATGTAGAAACTGGCTCAAGGAATTATTTCCTTTAAAGATAATACCAACCTGACAATCCTCTAAGTATGCCCAAATGGAGGCAGTAAAAGGTGTGGGTTGGGGAGGAATGTCAGCCTGCCAGAGGCTGTTGTTACAAACCTTCTTGAATAGGTAGAGATAGTAATGGCTTTCAAGATGGACTGAAGGCAAGGATAAGGGATCTCTGAAGTTCATTGAATAAAAGACATCTCTGACCTGGGATCAGGGTAGAGCCTGGAGCTAAATTGATGATGGGGTATTAGGACTGAGCAACCTGGAATTGGAGAACATCTGTGAAAACAAAGGTTCTTCATTTATAAAAATGTGATTACCCACCAAATGCAAACACATAAACATTATTTCAATAGGTGATTTTATTGACAGCATGGGAGCCAAACACTAACACCTGGCACTCAGTATTTGACTGTTGATTGACGGTGTCATGGCAGACAAAGGAGAGACGTCTAACCCAGTTTGGGAACATTTGGGAAGGCTTTCCCAGCCCTAATATTAACAAGTTGAACCCAGTCAAGATTGGAGAGAATTGTCTGCTAGGAAGAGCCTTCTAGCATAACAAGTGTAAAGTCCAGAGGAGAGAGAAGATGGTCCATATGGCCTATCAGTCTATGACAAGGTAAAGGAGGTACGCAGTAATTGAATCAGAGAAGACACAGCAACACCCCATGACTCAATTTTATATCTTGAAGGCAGTTAAGAGCCCTTGGATTTTAACTAAATTTAATTTAATTTTTGATAGAATAAATATTTGTGTAGGCCTCTCAACCCTGTTCTTTGAAAATATTTGGTGCTCTACTGTTACTGGTTGAATCTGTGTGTTTGGTTTTTGATTTATTATCTTTGCTTAGGTTTGATGACAAGTACACTCTGAAGCTGACCTTCATCAGTGGGAGAACAAAGCAGCAGCGGGAAGCTGAGTTCACCAAGTCCATTGCTAAGTTTTTTGACCACAGCGGGACACTGGTCATGGATGCATATGAGCCTGAAATATCCAGGCTCCATGACAGTCTTACCACAGAAAGAAAAATGAAATAGCCAATTCTAAAAGCAGCCATCCTTCTGCAGGATTATGTGGAATTATGGGGTGACAGGCAAAGAAAAAAAAAAGTTAAATGTTCCTGTTTTGTCCTGAAATTTAGTCCATTCCCCATAAAGGGTTTTCTATCTGGGATATGAGAATAGCTCTGATATCTAGTTGTAGCCTCCTTGTTCTGCTAATTACACTGTTTGATTTGCTTTTCTGGAAAAGAATTTGCTAAAAACTGAACAGACTTTCTCCTTCATATCTAGCAGTATAGTGTAGCTTTGTGCCATGCAACGTTTGAAGTATCAGTTTTTAAAATTGCTAATCTGTTGCTGGCTTTATTGTGTTAATCCCTGTTTCAGTAGCTGTTTCTCTTAATTCAGGATACAATTTCTTGTGTACATTTTTACACATCATTTTTTTGTGGTGTGTATATATCTGACTTGGGAAAATTGGAAAAAACATAGCTTTTTATTATGTATAAAACAGACCTTCTGCCTGTTACATTTTGTGTTCTCTTACCAATTAAAGAAGCCAATGACATTTTTAGTTTTATATTGTCTGTGCTTTTCCCTAGTATATTCCTGTTGATTTGCTGATTGGTTTGTATCCTTTATTAATTTTCTAAAAATTTTTTTTAATAAAAGGAAAGAAGATGCAAAAACATGGAGTATTTGATGGATAGTTTTGATGGGACAGAGCAGCAAGTGTTAACAGTTCAACTCTACTGTAGGTTCCTTTCATTTCTAGGCTGTTTTATAGGCTCAGAGTTCCCTGAGGAATTAGAGAGGAACTGGTGGCTTTCCATGATGATAGTACTTACTTTTGTCTTAGGTAGTGTTCCAAGTACTTACATATATTAACTCACTAATGCTCACAATAATCCTAAGAAGTAGGTACTATTATTATCATCTCAGTTTTATAGCTTGAGGGAACCGAGGCACAAAAGTGGAATAATTTGTCACACAACTAGTCATAGAACTGGAATTTAAACCTGGGTAGTCTGGCTCCAAAATTGTGAGCAGCTTCTTTTCCAGTATTTCCTATTGTGGTCAGAGAAGAACTGGGCACTTGCCTAGATCCTGTGACCTATAGGAATATTGTCCTCCTATCCTTACAGAAGTACAATTCTAGTTGAACCTAATGTCTAAAACCACATTCACCTTATAAAACATATCACATTTTTTTCTCTGACTTGGGAATATTGTCTTCTCTAGTGTCACACCATAGGGGTTATGGGATATCACTGGGTTGGAGTTGAAGCCTTGGATTCTATATTTCTGTCAACCTTGGATAATTCTCTGAGCTTCTAGGGCACCCCCTTTGATGATAATTCTATTATGTCAGCAATTGCAAACTTTTGAAAGTGGATAATCATGTCAACATAAACTTACAAACCTGTAAGAATTTTTATGAGTTTATTTGAGCCAAACTGTCGACAATTGCTGGGAAGCAAAGTCTCAATGGGTTGAGAAAATGCTCCGGAAAATGACGGTTTCACTACTCATTTTATATATACATCAGAATCTAAGGGGAAGACAGAAGGTGGTTACATGAAATTGATTGGTGATCAAGGGAGCCTGGAGAAAGCAAAGCAGGGAAATCTCTGGGATTAGGTAAAAAGTGAAAGTGTATATGCTGAAATTTCTTTCACGTGGGCAGGAACAAAATAGTTAACAGTTAATGGTTCACATAACAATAACAGTGAGTCTGTTGGCCTCTGCTCTGGTGGGCTGTCTGGCCTGATAGAAAAAAAGGAAGACAACCCTTACATTCCAAAGGCATGTTATCAGGTACATTATTGTAGATGCAAAAGACAGACAGGCTTGAGTAAAAGCCTCATTGACCTTTGTTTAGAGAAAGTTCTTTCCTAGGACGTGACTACCCACCATGAACTGTTTTTAGTTAGAAAGGTTTGCTTTTAGACCATCCTGTGCTTACCTTAGTTCTCTGAGTTCACAAGGCCATTGTGTAGGCTTTCCCTGAGCTTGTCAGATTCAGTTTGACCACATCTTGATTTATTAAAAAAATTTTTTTCCATCTACAATCAAAAGGAGTTACTATTAGACACAGGGGTCCCAAGGCTTGTAGATGTAGACAAGTAATAACCCTTTACAAGACTATTTCTTAGATTCTTTTATACTGGGTTACCTTTTTTTTTTCTTTTTTTTTCCTGAAGCTGGAAATGGGGAGAGACAGTCAGACAGACTCCCGCATGCGCCCGACCGGGATCCACCCGGCACGCCCACCAGGGGGCGACGCTCTGCCCACCAGGGGGCAATGCTCTGCCCCTCTGGGGCGTTGCTCTGTCACCTGGGGCAGAGGCCAAGGAGCCATCCCCAGCGCCCGGGCCATCTTTGCCCCAATGGAGCCTCGCTGCGGGAGGGGAAGAGAGAGACAGAGAGGAAGGAGAGGGGGAGGGGTGGAGAAGCAGATGAACGCTTCTGTGTGCCCTGGCTGGGAATCGAACCCAGGACTTCTTTTTTTTTTTTTTTTTTTTTTTTTTTAAGGTTGTTTAATTTTATTTATTTTTTACAGAGACAGAGAGTGAGTCAGAGAGAGGGATAGACAGGGACAGACAGACAGGAACAGAGAGAGATGAGAAGCATCAATCATTAGTTTTTCATTGCGCGTTGCAACACCCTAGTTGTTCATTGATGGCTTTCTCATATGTGCCTTGACCGCGGGCCTTCAGCAGACTGAGTAACCCCTCGCTGGAGCCAGCGACCTTGGGTTCAAGTTGGTGGGCTTTTTTGCTCAAACCAGATGAGCCTGCGCTCAAGTTGGCGACCTCTGGGTCTCGAACGAACCCAGGACTTCTGCACGCCAGGCTGACGCTCTACCAGTGAGCCAACCAGCCAGGGCCACCTTTTTCTTTACATATACAAACATGTAATTTCACTTTTTTTTTTTAAAACTACTATCACCTTTTATTGAAGGAAATGAGAGAATTACAGAGGTAATGCATTTGGAAATGCTAATACTAGGTGATATTGTGAAATTCTGAGATCTTAAAGAGAAGCCTTGGCTATTCAGGAGCCTTGAAACGTCACTTTTTTAAACAAAAATTGAATTATGTTTTAAACTATTTTGTTTAACTTAATATTTTTAGGCACTTTCCCTGTCAGTATATATAAGTCAAACTTTTTTTATTTTTTTTTTATTTTTTAAAGAGGGGCAGAGAGAGGGACAGACAGGGACAGACAGGAACGGAGAGAGATGAGAAGCATCAATCATCAGTTTTTCGTTGTGACACCTTAGTTGTTCATTGATTGCTTTCTCATATGTGCCTTGACCGTCGGGGATACAGCAGACCGAGTAACCCCTTGCTTGAGCCAGCAACCTTGGGTCCATGCTGGTGAGCTTTTGTTCAAACCAGATGAGCCTGCACTCAAGCTGGCGACCTCAGGGTCTCAAACCTGGGTCCTCTTCATCCCAGTCTGACGCTCTATCCACTGTGCCACCGCCTGGTCAGGCAGTCAAACATTTTTAGTAGCTGCATGATGTTCAATAATAGGAATGTTTTTAATTGAACTCTTTCCCTATTGATAGATATGCTTGTTTGTTTCTAGCTTTTCACCATCCCAGGGGAGGAGTGGGTTTGAGGGAGAGGGGAAAAGAAGAGTTTCTCAAGTGAGAGATGAGAGACCTGGGTTGTTGCTAGCTTTATTCTAATTCGCCAACCTTGGGCAAATGTCATTCCTTCTCTAGGACTAAATATCTGAATGTTGGTCAAACAAGTTTGTAAGTATGATATATGTTTGCTTGCTTATAGTTTGCATTGGGTGTGGGAGACAGGCTGTAGGCTAGCAAGGTCCTTATCGCCTAAGGCAGCGGTTCTCAACCTGTGGGTCGCGACCCCGGTCGCGACCCACAGGTTGAGAATCGGTGCCCTAGATAATTCCCAGGGACTAGATATATTTTTACTGAGTCTCAAGCTCTTGCCAATGGGCTAGAATTCTGTAGTATCACTTACAAGTCTACAGACTGTCAGAATAAACACACTGCCTGACCAGGTGGTGGCGCAATGGATAGAGCGTTGGACTGGGATGCGGAGGACCCACGTTCGAGACCCCGAGGTCGCCAGCTTGAGCGCGGGCTCATCTTGTTTGAGCAAAAGCTCACCAGCTTGGACCCAAGGTCGCTGGCTCGAGCAAGGGGTTACTCGGTCTGCTGTATCCCCGACGGTCAAGGCACATATGAGAAAGCAATCAATGAACAACTAAGGTGTCGCAACAACAACAAAAAAGAATAAAGACACTATTCTTTAGTGCCACAAACTAGAAACGAATTACAGCCATTATAATTTTAACTGTCTGGGTCACTCATATAGATGCCCACAGTGGGGGGCTGATTTTTGATGAGACCAGCTGGAATAAAGCTGCTGCTGCTGGAGCCTGGACCACTCAGATTGCCACCATTGTTGCCTGGATCCATCATCATACCAGACGTGGCATTATACTCACCATTGTAGCCTAGGCACAAAGTAAAACACGTTTCTGATGCAGAGGCTACTGCTGCATGCCAGATTGTGACTCATGTCAAAAGCCCCATTTGTCTAGGTGAGGGCCCATAGCACAGGATGTGACTGCCATCCACTCTTGGCTGATTGATTGTATCAGGCATTTGGCTTCCTCTGGGAGTTATCAGTCGTACCTCACCACTGTTGATTTTTTTTTTTTTTTTTTTTTTTTTTTTTTTTTGTATTTTTCTGAAGCTGGAAACGGTGGCAGTCAGACTCCCGCATGCACCCGACCGGGATCCACCCAGCATGCCCACCAGGGGGCAAAGCTCTGCCCATCCGGGGCATCGCTCTGTTGCGACCAGAGCCACTCTAGCGCCTGAGGCAGAGGCCATGGGGCCATCCCCAGCGCCCGGGCCAACTTTGCTCCAATGGAGCCTTGGCTGCGGGAGGGGAAGAGAGAGACAGAGAGGAAGGAGAGGGGGATGGGTGGAGAAGCAGATGTGCGCTTCTCCTGTGTGCCCTAGCTGGGAACCGAACCCGGGACTCCTGCACGCCAGGCTGACGCTCTACCACTGAGCCAACCGGTCAGGGCCTGTTGACATTTTTTCAGGTTAGTGTTGCTTTTTCTAGTGTTTTCAGTCAACTTCACACAATTTTGGTCTTCAAACTTATGTCTCATGTCTTTGCTTTTCTTTTTCTTTTCTCTTTTTTCTTTTTTTGTATTTTTCTGAAGCTGGAAACCGGGAGGCAGTCAGATAGACTCCTGCATGCACCCGACCAGGATCTACCCGGCATGCCCACCAGGGGGCGACCCTCTGCCCATCTGGGGCGTTGTTCTGTTGTGACCAGAGCCATTCTAGCGCCTGAGGCAGAGGCCACAAAGCCATCCTCAGCACCCGGGCCAACTTTGCTCCAGTGGAGCCTTGGCTGCGGGAGGGGAAGAGAGAGAGAGGAAGGAGAGGGGGACAGGTGGAGAAGCAGATGGGCGCTTCTCCTGTGTGCCCTGGCCGGGAATCAAACCTGGGACTCCTGCACGCCAGGCCGACGCTGTACCACTGAGCCAACCGTCCAGGGCCTCTTTGCTTTTCTTGACTACATGCAGTCTGATAGTGGTGCAAATTTTATTGCAAAAGCCAGTTAATGGTAGGCTATATGATAGTCAAAGTGGTTGATGAACCTTCCACTCTTTCATCCATGGGCATCTAGTATTGTTTATTTTTATTTATTTTTTAGGTGAGAGGAGGGGTGATAGACTCCTTCATGCGCTCTGACTGGGATCTACCCAGGAGCCCTCCGTCTGGAGCCAATGCTTGAATCAACCGAGCTATCCTCAGTGCCTGGGGCTGACATTTGAACCAGTTAAACCAGTGGCTGTGGGAAGGGAAGAGAGAGAGAAGGGAGAAAGGAAAGGGAAGAGAAGCAAATAGTCATTTCTCATGTATGCCCTGACTGGAGATCGAATCTGGGATGACCACACACTGGGCTGACACTATTTACTGAGCAAACTGGCCAGGGCTAGATTGTTAACTATTGGGACAACCTATTAAAAAAGTGTACTTGAAAGATTTCTGACTCTACATCTCTAACCTCATCTTGGTCAATACATTTTAGTAAGGCAGTGTGGTCACTAAATGTGGCTGTCCCTAGAAAGCGGTCACTTCCTCTTGACTACTATGTTAGGGTTCTCCAGAGAAACAGAACAAATAGGATACATGTGTGTGTGTATACAGAGATGTATTATGAGGAATGGGCTCACGATTATGGAGGCTGAGAAGTCCATGATCTGCTGTCTGTAAGCTGGAGAGCCAGGAGACCCAATAGTGTAGTTTCAGTCTGAGTCTGAAGGCCTGATAACCAGGAGAACTGATGGTGTAAGTTCTCCATCCAGAAGCAGGAGACTGATGTCCTACCTTGCAAACAGGGAGAAAGAGAGTGAATTCTCCCATACTCCAATTTTTGTTTATTCTGGCCTCCAACAAATTGGATGAAGCCTGCCAACATTACGGAGGGCAGTCTTCTTTACTGAGAGCAGCGATTCAAATAGTAATCTTATGCAGAAACACCTTTAGACACATCCAGAATAATGCTTAACCAAATCACTGGGGATCCTGTGTTCCAATCAAGTTGAGACATAGAATTAATTACAGTTGCTTACTGAGTAAGGTTTGGGGAATGTTTTACAGATGTATTTTGAAAATTCAGTTTTCTGCCTTCCTGAGTATTGCTGAGTGTGATGTTATATATATATAATATATATATATATTTAATTAAATTTATTGGGGTACAGGCTTAGGTGTGAAACCTAATCAAATATCATCTGCGTACTGCATCATATGCCCATCACTCCAATTATGTTTTCTTTGCCCTAACAGCATCTCCAGGCCAACCTGGTTTTCATACCTGGTTGCCTCCAGGTGGCACCTTAGCCAAAAGGAGGCCTTAAGTATTCACATTTAATTCTTATTCAGCCACATGGATTTTCTTGTTGGTTTGACATGCTCCTAGATAGAACATTTGGATAAAGAGTCATCTCCTGAAGCCTTTCTTTCAGAGTAAAATGGCTTAGTACAACTCTCCCAAACTGATGTGAGCTCCTCAAACTTGACTGATCAGTGGTTTTGCCACCTGCCACCAGATGACTCTGATGGCACTTTGATAGCCATTTCCTTTAACCTTCTGAGAAGTGTGTCAGAAAATCAGCACTTTCAGTTCCTATACCTCTCATGCAAAACATGTCACAACTTCCAGAACCTCCCACCCCTGATTCTTACAGCTCTTAGTCATCCTATGGGGTGGACAGATACCACCTGGCTGATGGTGTGGCCATATGGGACAGCTTGGACTAATTGCCATTGGGAAACCTTTCCAAAATAAGGACTGCTTTCAATTATTCTAAGTGAATGGGGAGTCCTGAGGCCACATTAAGGACAGTTTGTAATCCCTGAGTGATGTGGGTCCCATTTTGGGGAGGCCCCAACAATGTAGACGGGGGCATCATATATGGCCCCAGGATACACACAGAATATCCTCGTGTGGAAGCCAGGCACAATCTTGCCTTCCTCCCTGAAAATGTGGTGCCGTGCACCATAGGGAGAGTCTTTATCAACTTTCAGGTGTTTAGGGAAGCATCACCAGTAGATCATGTAGCCATGAGATAACTGGAGATTGCTCCAAAAAGAGGCTACCCTTGGTTACATGGGGGAGCTTCCTGGAGGGCTAATTTATGCACACTCTGTGGGAGGTTATCCCTATTTTTTTTTAAATTTATTTTACAGAGGAGAGGGAGAGACAGAGAGAGAGAAGGGGGGGAGGAGCTGGAAGCATCAACTCCCATATGTGCCTTGACCAGGCAAGCCCAGGGTTTTGAACTGGCGACCTCAGCATTTCCTGGTCGATGCTTTATCCACTGCGCCACCACAGATCAGGCGGTTATCCCTATCTTAATGGTCATTCTATTAGAAATGTTGATATGGATTTTGTTCCTGACTTTAGATGAAGCTATCAATGATACCAGCTTAGCCCTGGAATGAATTTGAGTAAGCCTCAACTTACTGGCCAGGATGATAGAATTGTTCTCAACATTCTTGTTGGCTAACATAGTCTGTAATAGCCAATGTGATCCTGCTGTACCTGAATTAATGCCTCAGGCCGGATTCAAGGTCAATATAGAAGTTAGAGGATACCACCTGGCTTTCTAAGGTATACCCCGATGACTTTTTTTTTTATTGAAGTGGGAGAGGGAGAGAGATGAGAAGCATCAACTCATAGTTACAGCACTTTATTTTTTTTATTTTTTATTTATTTATTTTTTATTCATTTTAGAGAGGAGAGAGAGAGAGAGAGAGAGAGAGAGAGAGAGAGAGAGAGAGGAGAGACAGAGAGAGAGAGAAGGGGGGAGGAGCTGGAAGCATCAACTCCCATATGTGCCTTGACCAGGCAAGCCCAGGGTTTCAAACCGGCGATCTCAGCATTTCCAGGTCGACGCTTTATCCACTGCACCACCACAGGTCAGGCCAGTTACAGCACTTTAGTTGTTCATTGATTGCTTCTCATACATGCCTTGACCGGCAGGCTCCAGCTAAGCCAGTGATGCCTTCCTTGCTCAAGCCAGCAACTTTGGCCTCAAGCCAGCGACATGGGATCTTGTCAATGATCCCATGCTCAAGCTGGCAACCTTGCACTCAAGCTGGTGAGCTTGTGCTCAAGCTGGTTGAACCCACACTCAATCCTGCAACTTCAGCGTCCCAAGTCAATGCCTTATCCACTGTGCCACCACTGTGTCAGGCTGTTTTGTTTGTTTGTTTTTTTGGTGGTTGTTTTTCCAGCTGGTTTGGTCAAGGTCCTTGGGTATGATTGAGGTCAATTCTGCAGATTGGTCTCATCCTGTTTTTTGGAGTTCTGTTGACAACACCCTTAATTAAATGCTGTATGAAACCATCAGAATAGATTTTTTCCCCATTTTTGACAGATTAATCAGTGTGACCAATGGAGTGATATATTCAGAAAATTCATTAGAAACAAGCTGTACAAAGTACTGTGGAGGCTGATAAGAGTTACTGTTTTAGCATGGAGGACTATGGGGTTCTCATACAGGAAGTGAAACTGTTTGAGCCATGAAGGGAGTCAAGTGTGCCCATTCTACAGATGAGGAACCTGCAGTACAGAAATTAAATAACTTGCCAAGGTCACTCAACTAGGAAGTGGGAAGTCAAGATTGGAGCCAAGATATCTTGATCTTCAAATATAGAGATTATGTACTACTAAACCTCACTGCCTCAGGCATAAGACTGAAACCATCAGTCAAACAATTGAGAAAGATTTGGTGTTAGTTTTAGATTTTTTATTTTTAAATTGACTTGGTGATCCACGGAGTTGATGATTGTAAATTTGGAGAAGTTTGAAGAACAACCCTAGCATTTTGTATAGGCTTATCTATAAAAATGAAATATTTCAGACATAATTAAGTTTAAAGAATAATAAAACGAACACCCATGAAACCACTGCCACCTTTAAATAATTACAAATACAATTGAAACCTTTTGATTATCCTTAATCATATTCTACTTCCTGCACTCCCAGAAGTAATAGCTATCTTGTGCTTGGTAGCTCCTTTTGCTGTGCATTTTCTTCATACATATGTGTCCATTAACAAGCTATGGTACTATATTACATATTTTTAAATCTTTTATGTGGTATTTGGTTGAGGGTCCCCAAGAGCGCTCCTGGTTTCAGAGGTTCACTAGGAATCATAGAACTCAGCATATAGCCATACAGCTAAGACATACAATGACGTATGTAATAAGGACACACATTAGATCATAAGGAAAAGGCAAAGTGTGGAGGCAGCCATGTGGAGGCTTCCTATGTTCTCTCACTCTCATGAGGGAACACACTAGGCACACTTTCCCCCAGAGATGAAAATTCAGCGTGTGTGTTCTGTTTCTGCCCAGGAAACCCATGAGACTCGGCACCCACAGTTTTTATTGGAGGCTGGTCTTCTGCCTAGCATGTAGCAAATTTCTAGACTCCCAGAAGGCAAATGTGTTCAGCATAGTCTACATTTATGAATTGGAATTCTATAAGAGCTGTCCTTTCTTCCCCGTTTACTTCCTTATTCAATTATTCCTATAAATCTGGACTCGTGGGTTTTTATTGAGGTATAATCTAATGCTATTATTTTCTAACTCAATATATACACATAATATATATAATATTTTATATATAACATATAATAATATATAATATATAACATATATAATAACATTATTGTACTTTATTTATTTATTTATTTATTTATTTATTTATTTATTTATTTATTTATTTTTGAATAGGAGTGGCCCTAAATTCTGGCTCTCGGGTCCTTTTTGTGGACTCTCGTCTGAAGTCCGGAACCTTTTCTTGACTCTCAGGCGGTCCAGGGACGTTTTAGGCGGTGATGCTTACTAACAGACTGGCAACCAATAGTGGGGATAGAGAGCTGAAGAAGGGGTGGAGGGAAAGGAAATGAAAGGGTGGGGGGCGGAGCCAGGGAGCTGCACAGCCCTTGGGAGCCGTTGTAGGCCTAAGACTGAACTGGACTGAGGCCTGGGGTGGGGGTGGGGGGGCGTGGTCAAAGAGAACAGGGCAGAGCCCCCGCCGCGCCTGAAACTGGGCTGGGGACTGAAGAAGGAGGGACATCCGAGGCTGGCAGCGAGGGGGCGGGGCTGACTCCGGGCCTCGGCCAACCGGCGGTCGTAACAGCTGTGTGTCCTCCGCGCGTCTCCGCTCCCCTTCCTCGCCTGCTGGGGCTCCGCGTCCCGGGTGGGTCGGCCTCCCGACCTCTTCATGTCTCTGTCTCCTTCTTTCTTCACTTTTGATGATTTTCGTGTAAGCAGCCTTTTTCTCCGGCCTCCCTCTCCCCAGCCTCGGTTATTCTCCCAGGCGCCGGTGTCCGAGACGAGAGCCTGCCTCTGCGCTCAGCTCTGCCTGGAGAGAGATGGAGGAACCGGGGTCCCACGCAGGTGAGCGGGTCTGGGAGACTGGAGACTCCCGGCACCCCCACCCCACGGAAAAGTGGGGCAGTGTGATGTGGGGACGAGTTCGGCAGCACCAGCTAGTCTTAGGAACTCCAGTCGTAAGACGGTTAAGTCAGAGCCAACTCAATCGGTTAGCAACTCAGCCGGAGAGTATTCTTGGCTAGTTCCGTTTTTATTTTCCTTCCACTGAGGCCAAACTTAAATCCGAGAATGAGTATTTTAGAGATCAAAGGGAACGGAGACTGGGAAAACCCTTCTTGCTAGAAAGGGGTTTGTGGGCCGCAGAGAGCTTTGAGTTGTAACTGACTAGGAGACCTGGGTCCTGGTCCAGGTTTTGCTAATGACCCATTGACATAAATTTATTCCTCTGCATGGATCTCAATCGGTACCATGAGAAGGGTTGGGACTACAGGATCTCCAAAAGCCTGACATATGATGGGTGCTCCTTAAATGCTAGTTGTTTAGGAGTGAATAAATGAGATAAGGACGTCTCCTTCCTGGGTTCACTGGAGGCTGCCAGCTGCATTGTATGAACTAGGAGTCTGTAGAAATATATTGGTCTTACAGCCTGAGAAATAGGTGTTATTATCTCCATTACAAGTGAGAAAACGGGCTCAGAAGTAAAGCAATTTGCTGGTAAATATCAAAGCCAATTCCATTTCAAAGTCCATGCCACACCATCCTCTTTCCCAGTAAGAGAACAGGGAAGACTTGGTTGAAAGGAGCAGCAATTAATATGAGTTCTCTGCTAAAGTGAATATAACTCTATGGCAGAACTGTGTCTCATTCTTCTCAGTTTATGTTTTTTGTGAAATAATCTGGATGTCAATGCCAGAGCCATCATCTGTGTTAACACTGGCATCAACATAATCAGCATAATCATAACAAAAGTTAATGATAGTGACTAATTGTTGTAGTGATAACAAAGTCATAAATGAAATTGTGAAGACATCAAATTTTATAGTAAAGACTTTTAATTAAGGTGCTTTAAAGTTTATAAAGCACTTTCCAATGGTCCTTCCTATTGGAAGTCACTTCATCTTAGGTTGGTATAATTATTAGGCCCATTTTACAAGTAAGGAATCCAAGACCTAGAGAGATGAAGTGACTAGCACAAAGTTACACGATAAAGAAATAGAGCTGGGACACCAGTTGGGTCCCATATGATATGTTGTGCTTCTCCTTTGGTGCTCTCTCTACGTCCTCTCCCTTCCCTTAGTCCTTCCTCCCCACTCTGACTATCCTATGCTCCGTTCTTATCACTGAGAGAATTATTGTTTTGATGTTAACTAATCATCATGTGTTGGGTGATGATTAATAGTGTTGGAATTAATTCATAATTGAAGTGTCAGGTGATAAGAGTTTAGAATATGATCACTCCCAGAGGTGCAGAGGGGTTTAAATGTTTTAAGAAGGGGAATTGCATTTCATCATCATTTTCATCCACAGATTTCAAGGAATAAAACTAGAATATGCAGTGATTGACTATCTAAAAATAATAACTGTCATATATTGAGCTCATATTATAGTATGTCATGGGCCCTGTTCCAGCCACTTAAACTTTTTCATTTAATTCTGTCAACCACTCTATTGAATTTTATAAATGAGGATTCTGAAGCATACAGAAGTTAAATAACATGCCCAAAGTCATGTAGCCCTGGCCTGGTCCAAATCCTATGTTCTTAACCTTTAACCAGATTGGCTTAGGGACTGATTTTTACTTAAAAGAAAGCCTGAT